>NW_025336011.1:7715202-7893401 GCF_004798865.1 Varanus komodoensis | reverse complement strand
TTTTTTTCCATCTTTCCTCTGCCCATCAGCATCCCCTCCTGGAATTTCAAACACAATTATTTAATCTCACAAAAAAGGAATCTTCCTACCTAGGAGAGCTGTAAGGCAGATGGAAGAGGCAGAAAACTTACATTAAAGACATTAAAACCCAGTTTCTGACAAGGAAAGGACCTTCATAAAAATGTTTCTATATAACCCCTCTTTCATACAGGGCTTTCACACAGGATAAGCTTATTAAGCATGTCCAGAAAACTGGGTAGGACCTGTGTTTGCAAGCCCAATTCAAGGGCCACACATTTCCTTACTTCCCAGTTCTGGCTCATATACAAGGAATGGGGGAAGGAAAAAATCCCACACATACATGCCCTGATCATCACCTTTTTCCCATTCGGACTCAGCCATGCTTTGGCTGAGGCAAATGACCTCATGAATCTTTCTCAATCAAAGCCAGGTTCACACATTCTCATCTCAGGGGCAAGAACACCCACCCACACCCTTGCTTTCAACCATGCCCTGAAGAGGACAGATTGGTGCGGCTGTGTGGGGAGCTTCTATTTCCTGAAGAACCCCAAAACCCAGTCTGGCCTATGCTTACCTCCCAGAAAGGGGAACACTTTACAATACAAACAGACAAGACAGAAAACACAGACAGCAACAATAGAACAGGACATAAACCATACTGAGAATTCCAAGTGTCAGTCCAACAAGACAGACGACAAAACAGACAAGACAGATGACAAAACAGACAATCTAGACAAACGCACAACTTAAACAGGATCTGAGGCCGGGGGTGACGTCTCGTCCCAGACCGGAAAGTGGCCCGTGCTGCATCCAGCAGGCTTTTCTTTCCAATACCAGATCTGCAGATATTCAGAACAGATGGCGGGTAACCGCTGTGCGCACTGACTGATTACTCCTCTCTCGGCTAGTCAGATGTCCCACCGAACCGGGGTAGAGGCATAAGATGCCTATGGGCCCGTCCCTGGTGTCGGGGGGAGGCAAGACCGGTAGTCTCAAGATCTCGCTGGGGCCTCCAAATGTTGTATGGTGCAGTTTTACGAATGAGACCAGAGACTAGTTGGAATTTTCAAGAGGGGATTTATTTACCTGCAGGGACCACACTCATTGGAGTGCGGTCCCGAGCAGAAGAATGCAGCTTTTTTATACTCTTTTACAACTATGCAGGTGCTTGAATAACAGCGAACAATAGGGGAACCCCACTGAGCTACATTTGCACATTTTTCATGCTGAAGCAAGCAAGCGAGGGTACAAGGGCGTGACATGTGCGGTTATGCTTGAGCGTAGCCTGCTTTGTTTTCATCCTTGCGTAGCATGCACATTCATTGGGGGTTCTTGTTCTTACGTGCACAGGACACCCTGATCATGCTTTTTACCCGTGACGAGCCATGCCCTGGCTGCATGTTTCGATTATGGGGGGGGGGGGGGGTTACAACATTCATTTCAGTTAATTTTTGATTTTTAAAAAATTACCAAAATTCACAAATTTCTTCATATTCAAGAGAAAAAGATCTCCAGGAGAAAGCAGAACTGACAGATTTGTCAATTCCAGGATATTAATGTGGTGAGCATAAGGATCAGTTTGCTTTTGATCAGCTTTTACCACTTGTGCTAATGTGCATCAGAGCAAGCAAACATTGGTACAAGTACAACTAACTACGTTAATGCAAATTAGCACAAATCCCCCATGCATGGGAACAGAAATTGTTTTTCAAGTCAATGGAAACTTGGAAAAAGCCAGTCCATTGTGAAATCCACAGGTCATAGTCATAGAAATCCAATTTCAGTCCAATCCATTGCAGAGTTCCCTGAGATCCCTAGTTCTGCCCAATGTTCGTTATCTTGATTATGATTTGGAGTTCAGGGTGAGCACTGAAGTAGCCTAGATTGTGGTGACAACAAATGGGAAAAACCAACAAGAATGGACTCTGAAGAACTTCAAAAGCATATCTCCAAATTGTGTGAATGGGCAAAAAATCATAAATACAGTTCAGTGGAAGGAAATGTAAAGTCATGCACATCTTCAGCAAAATTATACTATTATCCTGATTATTTTCTTATAATACTAAAATAATGTATCCTAATAATAATAATAATCTGTTTGTAGAAATAGTATGTGAAATGTTCATTCATTGAGCTTAATATTTGTTTGTTTAAAACTTTTCTAGACTGTCCCATTATCGAAGTCTCAGGACAGCAATATGATTTTTTTAAAATTCCTTCGTCCTATTAAGTATCAAATGCATTTAATGTTTCTTTGTTTCCAAGTAGAGATCCTTATTTAAAAGCATGTCAAAATAATTATCTGCCACAAGGAAGCTTTGTTCAGCTCATTCACATGAGATTTGTGATGTTCGGGGGACTTCATGATGAAGAGTCTATTTGTTTGCAAAATTTGGCCTTTGAATTCAGATGAGGAGGCAAGGGTTGTTTAACTAGATACAAGAATGACAACATTAATGTATCTGTCTGATGGAAGAAATTGAGTTCCGGCCTGATTCAAAATTTGCCATTGCTGTAAATAGATTTCTTCATCCAGATATATCTCCTATATTTACTTAACATTTTTCATAGTACTGCATTTCAGCGTAACACAATGTGTATTTTTAAACAATGTTTGTTACTATATACTTCCATCAATGCAAATAAAGCAACTGAGAGGAGGGATACATGAGAAATTTATGAGAATAAGTACTGGCTTATTCTCTTAGGGGAGAGGTAAAGGTGATCTTTTATGCTTGTTTCAAAGCATCTTTGTACTGCCCTTCATCAAAGCTGATCCCATGGCAGTGTACAATATAGATAATACTTGATTAAACCACAAATAAATAAATACTAGCATGATCATCATAGTTTAGGAAAGAAAATAAAAATTGCAAGGCAGAAGGAGGGATGCTTTTCATCCAAGAGTGAAGAGGGACCACAGATGAGTCACCAAGCCACTGGTTTTGCGCGGGAAGGTGCAGTGTTCAAGCTTTTCCATTGCTAGACAATCAGAGAGCTGATGTAAAACATCTTCCAGAGGCCCTGAGAATCACTGGAGAACATCTAGATCTTAGTACTGCTTACAGAGATCTCGAACTACCACACCACAATTCTGATGAATTACTAAATTTAAGTGTGTTCTACATTCCGGAGGAAGGTGTCTTGTTGAGTTGAAAATGAATCTGATAAATGTTCCTGGGAAAGAAGAAACACCAGGTCTTGTGACCTGGCTTAGGCTCCCAATAACCTTCTGAACTCGGGAAGTTATGGGCTTCCTACAGAGAGCCAGAAGAGTTTACAGGCAAGAATTACCTCCATGCCGCCCTCACCAGCCCAAATACTTAGTCAGTTTCTAAATATCACCCCCAGTTTATTCCTCACTGAGTCTCTTCCCTTATGCTCTGTGTCAATATGTCTGCTATGTCTCATACTCTGCATGCTTCTTTTCCCTTTGCTCCCAGGAACCACAACATCCTTTCTTAGCAGGAGACATTGTGGGGGGCAAGAAATAAAAAGGGCTATTTCTCCTGGTTTGCCACAGCAGCAAAATGCACCCTTAAATTTGAAAAGGGCTTTGTCACTACAGCAAGTTGCTGCACTGTTTCTGTTCCTCTAGGACAGAGCACATAGATGACCTGCTGGGCATACACAGTTTTCTACTTTTGTACAATGTTAAAGAATAGAATAAAACTTCTTAGAGTCACTTAACTATGCAGCACCATTTGAATATCATTACTGGCAAACTTTCCAGTAAACTTTCCAGTCTTCACAAAGAGTTTTGACCACCCTTGTAGGATATAATTTTTTTTTTCAAAAACCAGGGATGAAGCTCCCAGTCCAGATTCAAAGTAACTTCAATCAGTCACTTCAACACATAAAATGTCAGTTCACATGGTTCAATATAGCATGGCTTCTGAGAGACAACAGAACAGTTCATGGCTGCAGATTCAGGAGATGATGAAAAAAGTACTTATCTCCATTGAAAATGGATTTGTTATTCAGTGCTTTTAAATTTATGCAGTGAATGAAATTTCTTTAACATTTAGTCAGGGTTCTTAGATTCATCTTCAGATATTATGAACCCATGTTATTGAACAGTTTCTGTACATTCTGTACTTGAACAACCAGGAATTATTCACTGGACTTGCCAAGGCAATCAGATTCTCCAGTGAAGATAACATAAAGAACCCCACTGTTATTGCCTGTAGAAGAATATGTTTATGTAACTTGTTCATGTCTTTGCTGACTGACTAATGTTAATATATTCCATAATGTAATTCTTTATGACTCCTTTTTACATTTTTGTTTTTGTCTTGTATTTTGCTTTTCTTTTTCCTCATTAAGGTTCTGTGAATTATTCAGAAAAAATGTTTTTGTTTGGAAGTACTAATTTTTTAATTAAAAATGTTTCCTCCCTTAAAAAAAAAATCCATTGCCACAAGGAGTCTTTTTTCTAACTCCATTCACAAGCTATCTGGGTGATGAAGAATGCAAAGTTTGCTTGCAAAATTTGACCTAGTCTGATGGGTGAGGGGAGGTGTGCATGTGGACTTCATAGAGGAATAATGAAAGCCCCATGCAGACATTCTCTAACTTTAATGCATGAAAAGCAAAAGTGAGAAGCATGTAGCTCTGCCTTCTCCATCCCCATTGCCCTCCACCTTCAGGATAGATCTCTGAAATGGGGAGAATGCTGAGTCCTCAGATGCTCAATGAGGGATGCAGAACTCTGAAAAATCAGGGATTTGATATCATGCAGAAAGCTCCCCAAAATATAGATGGGGCCTCAGCAATGAGCTTAACAACAAAGTTCTCACATTTTAATTAGCCACCTATAGAATGCTTGCATTGAGCAGAATCAGTTATTTATCTGATTGTAGGAGCTGAATACAGGCTGGGGTCAAAGTTGATTGATCTGTCACAGACAATCCTGCATCCTCAATAACTGACTTTTTAATACCTAGACACCTTCATATTACAATTACATATTACCTAGATAATTCATATTACAACACATCAAGAAATATATGCATTTATAAATTTAGGTAGGTAGGTAGGTAGATAGATAGATAGATAGATAGGTGGACTCACCTTATAATTTCCAGTCTGATATCTGCTACACATGCAGAGGCAGGTGAGGGAAAAACTATGCTGGGTGGTCAACTATGGAGACATGATCAAATGGACTCTCAGCATTCTCCATCCTATCTGTGGGGGGGGGGGAAATTACTTTCTCCTGGTGGAGGAGAAATTCTCCAACACCTTCTCAGGGATGAGAGTCACCCAAGATTTCCTTTCTACTGCTGCTTTTTGTGGCAGTCAGGAGTCTCCTCTTCTAAGCCTGCAAGGTAGGGCAGGCTGCAAGACTCCACTTAGAGTACATTTTGCAGATAAGTAAGGATCCAGATTGTTGGTTTCTACCCATAGAGAAGACTCGACTCCTTTTCAGAATTTATTTTCATGTCCTTTAAAAACAGGTTAATGCATGTGTCAAGAGTGTGGGTAAGCTTCTGGCTAGAAAAAGAAACTCAGTCAACTCTAGTTTCCAAATAAGTCCCAAGCAAAAGGAAGTTCAGAATTGGTTAGTTTTATATGGAATTAATAAACAGTTACTTGCCTTATTCTGAACCTGAAGACGAGCTCAGCAAAGCAGCTTGGAGTGACTCTGAAGCTACTCAGCATCCAAATATGCAGTCTTGATTGTTTGCCAGCCATTTAAATGCAAATGAAGCTTTCATAACCAAAAGTATTTCTATAGGGGTGAGGAATTGGGAAATCCCCAGAGAAGGTCTGGAAACTCAAACTGAAGTGACCTTGGTCATGTGCCCTTCAAGTGGGCACTGGCACATGCCTAACATAGGACTAAGTCATTGTGGGGAGCAGGATATGAGGGGAGCCAAGCCTCAGATGGAGAGTAATGCCAAAACATCTATAGGTCTCAGATTTTGCATGTCCTTTGTGCAGAAGAGAAAGAGAAAGGTTGGATTTTTCACACTGCTACTGCAAAAGGCTGTATGATGTTTTCTTAGCAGCCTTGGAACCTTCTTTCATCCTCCACAATGCTCTGAACCTGGCATACTTCCAGGGCATTATTGTCAGAGATAGAATAATAGTGACTGACACCAAAGAGAGAGAAAATATTCAGATAAAATTCTGCAGAGTATCTTGGGAAATTTACCTTGGTTCTAGTTAATTGACATAAAGCCCCCAGCAAAAACCCAGAAAAAATGGCTCAACACATGTGCATACATGTAAATGAACCACTTCCACTTTTTCCCTATAGAAGGAAAGTTGTCAGCTCACCATTTTAGGAGAGCCAATGCAGTGTAGTATTTGGAAGGCTGGACTGGGGATCCTAGAGATCTAGTTTCTAGTCTTCATGAGGCTCACTCAGAGACTTTGGGCAAGTCTTAGACTCTCGGGCCAAGTGCATCACAAGGTTGTAATTGTTGTGAGGATAAGACTGAGTGGAGGAATAGGTAAGCCCCCTTGATTTCCTTGGCCAGAAAAAGGTGGCTATAAATATAATAAAAATAAGTGGGGTAAAGTGGAGGTGAAAACCTCTGTTACTCAATATAAAACAGAAGCAGTTCACCTGCTCATGAGCACTACTTCTGTGTACTTAGGTACAAATCCAGACATTCATGAAACATGCTGGTTTCAAATAAGAGCTCACTGGGGGAGAGGGTGTCCTTCAGGGCTTAGTGAATAATATCCCCAAACACTCACTTTTTCTGGATCCCAAAATAAATCATTATTAGTTTAAACTAGAAGGAATCATTTCAACCTGAGAGTTATATCAGAGAATGAGAAGGGAAGGAGAAACACATAAGTCTGAGGCCTTTGTGATTTATGATGTTTTAATTAGTTGTTTTATTGATTAGTGTGCTTATGGTGGTGTTGATGATGATCAACAACAAATTGGGAGGATCTTCAATGGTGAAAACAGGCCTGATCATATGAGTCTGCTATTAGAGTAGAATGTGATGATGATGATGATTAAAATTTATATGCTGTTGAATAGCCTGACAGGGCTCTCTAAGAGGCTAACACATTAAAATTCATTAATTCATCAATTATAATTGAACAATTACAACAATTAATTAAACATTCCATTTACAAGTATAGGTAGGGGAAATCTGCTGGAGCAGAGTGAGGTGTTAAAATCTATAATCAGGTGTTAAACTCTGGTCTCAAAATATCTTCAAAAGACAACAGTTTTTGCTTGGGCCAAAACAAAAGTAGTGATGGACCCAGGTGGACCTCTTTAGGAAGTCTGTTGCAAAGGTTTAGTTAAGCCTTTTGAGAAGGAGGACCTGCAATACGCTTCATCTCCTGCAGAATCTTTTGCTGGACATTTGATACATTTTTCTTTGCTGCAGTAAGCAGCTTTTCAATCTCTTCACCTAAATAGTGCATCTTGAAGGTTGAGAACTGCTCTCTGTATTCAGCAATTTTGCCTGAAAATGAGAGATATTATGACTGAGTGAGCTGAATTAGTAGTACAGATGTCAAAGAAATTCACAACTGATTCAGATTTAGTGCATATAAAACTAAATTCTGGCATGTGTGCACACCCACATCTGATTCCATCATCGAATCAATGGCCAAACCAAAAGGCCTAACAATGCATATCATATCAGTCATATGTACATTCCTAATCAGAAGGTATAGCAATCCACACATTCCAAAAACTCCACCATACAATCACACCGCTGAATGTGCTGTGGGCAATCCAGGTGAGTGTGACTCAGTGAGATGCTGCAAAGCACCTGTCAGCCTTCAGTACCCCTCATTCAGTCAACCTGTCACAAGGCACTTTTCACTTGGAAGGGAGGGAATCAAAGGAATGGGTCCCTGGATGAGGGGAAGGTGAGGCACCACGCATTAATTCTGAAAGGACAGTCCAATAAAGGCACATAAATCTCAGAACCAGGACATTCATAATTCAGTGTATCCAGATTCTGAATCCCAAGTCTTGCACGCTGCTGATAACCAGAGCAGGGCATTGAAAGGTCCCTAAAGCCCTCATGGTAGTAGCCGTTGGATCTCTTACAGTGCTTTCTTCCCATGACCCACTTCACTTCACATCTCCACATCTTACCTTTTCCCCACTAGCCATTTCCCACCTGCCTACCTGGTCTCTCCTCTCCTCTCCTGTAATGGAACCATCACTTTCTTCAGTCCTCCTGCTGGCATTTGGAACGGGAAGAAGGCTGTGCAATTTGTAATAAAGGGGCTGTAAGCAAACAGCTAGTCTGGGAAGAAGAGGCCAGTGCGTGGAAGAACTAGATGTGGGGGACCGAT
The DNA here is from genome assembly GCF_004798865.1 of Varanus komodoensis. Classification (NCBI taxonomy): domain Eukaryota; kingdom Metazoa; phylum Chordata; class Lepidosauria; order Squamata; family Varanidae; genus Varanus; species Varanus komodoensis. The sequence continues at coordinate 7,885,091 of NW_025336011.1, read as the reverse complement.
CTGAGTGCACAGCCTTGCACCTTTTTGTGGGTGCCTGGCTAGGCCTCCATGTGCATTTAGACACTGTGCTGAAGACCCCAGAACTAGACATTCCCTCAGTAATCCCCGTTCCCAAGTCACCTGGGCAGTTGACTTTGTTGAACAGTGGGAAGTGCATGACTGTTGGGGCACGTTCCCCTCTGAAGATGTAGGAATCCAATGGGTTGTCCGTGTCCTGCAGCTCTGCCTCATCTATCTTGGGGAACGGTATTCCATGCGCATCACAGTACTCAGCAGCACGTCTAACAGTCTGAACCAAGAGGGGAAAGATTCAGACTCATCCTTAACTGCCAGATTTGCTTGGAAATATAGCAGCTGGGAGACTACTTCTTAGTTTGCATTTGGAGACCCAAGCATGGAATACAATGTTTCATGACTCGCTCTTGCATTATTCTACTGATATCGGACATCCAAGGCATTTTAGAAAGTTGTTTCTCAAGTCAGGGCCCTCCATGGGAAAATGCTAGACTGAGGAGAAGCTACACAGTAAACTTCCTCGTGGGACATGATGCTTCTGGGAAAGAGTCATTTCAGAGACAAAAACAGTCATTTTGCAGCAGCTGCAAAACTGCTAAGGAAACTCCAACATGTTTTTTTCACAAAAGCATGTTGCTGTAACACCCTTCTGAAGCACCTCCATTTCATTTCAAAAGTGATATCAAGACAGTATGAGACCTGCCTAATGACCATACTGTTCTAATGAAATCTGGCAGGGTTATCCTTTGGTCAGAGCTCAAGCTTTGCATGCCTCCTGCTGTAAACTAAAGCAATTACCAGAAAAGGATCTCCAGCACTGAAGTCAAAGGAGAGGATCAGCTTCACCTGCCTTTCAGGGCGCAGAATGGATGGGTAAGCAGTGTTTATAGTCAGACCAGCATCGATGAAGTACAGAACTGGCTTGCTTGACAGTTCAGGGAATTCAACATCAGCTAACAGTATGGGAAACAGAGAGTTACTGTACAGCTAATGGAACCAATGCAAACTAGCTACTTACTAAGGATCAATTGCAATACTGCCACTGTATCTGCTTCTAGTGAGAATTTCATGCAAGCAGGAGGAGTGATGCCATAAAGAAAACAGAGGCGAAGTCGTCCATGCACAAGTGCTACATATGATTAAGAATAGATTGATCTGTTTTCTTTTTCAAAATCTCAGTTTCTTTCCTCCCAAATAGGAACATTGTTAATGTTAGTAGAGTTGTATTTTTAAGAAATGTAGTGAAATGAAATTCTTGGCCACTAGCTAAATTATATAGCACAGTTATTTTCAGCTTGGAGAACAACATGATGTAGCTGCCTGCTGGTGTGACTGTTAAAGATGAGAAGCCTAGCCCAAACATGAAACAGGAGTGTAAATTCTAAATCCCTGGGCCTATGGACTCAGGAACAGGATAAATGTGAGCTTTGGTTTGACAAGTTGTGAACATTTTTGGCAGACACATGCTCACAGTCATTCCTTGGACTTTGAACAAACCATGTGCACATGTTCTGCGAACAAAAAAACATTATTCCAGTATGTCCTTGTTCCTAGCATGGAACAAATGAGTGGACGAATTCTTAGGCTGTAACTTTTTTGTCTGCTCTGTCCTTGATGCTGTGTGAGAGGCATGCCAGAATCTGTATTATCAGGCAGCAGCTAATGACCAGATGGAGATAACCCTCTGCAACATAACCAGATAATTCTACTTTCAAGGAATTGTGAGGCAAGGGACTGCTGATAGTGAAGAATGGACTCCACAACACACAACGGCAGAGAACTTGCCAGTTTCTGAATAAATATAGCTAAGTAGCTCACATACATATAAACACTTCCCTGCCCTGCCCATATATTGTCTTATGAATTACACTATCTCTTTTCATTGCAGTTTACATCCCAAAAGACTCTCATCCCTTCCTGGAGAGTAGGGCACCATGTATAACTGAATGCCACCAAATATGGCTCCCCTCTCCCCCAGTAAGAATGTAGGGACATTTATCCCATAGTGTGACTTTACCCCTTGTGAGTTTCCTCATAATTGCCTGAAGAACTGGGGAGTGTGAGTTCCTTACTTTTAACTCTCCAGCTCTTCAGGCAATTATGAGGAAACTCACAAGGGGATGAAGCTGCATCATGGGATAACCATCTGATGGGATACTGATACATGTCATAGCGGTAAAGGAAAGAATGCAATGTGGTGGTTGCATTTTAATGCCATATCCACCAAACATGTCTTATGCACCTCCAGTCCAAGAGTATAAATCCATACAAGTGCAGAAGCATTATTTTCACACAATAGGCTTAAGAGCTTACAACAGTGGTAGAGGAAATTCTTGGTGCTTCCCCAGGTCCAGTTTAAAAGGCATAAACATGTCTTTTTTATCATGTTTGAGAAATTGTGGAGAGCAGGACTGTCTGATCCTGAAGTAAAAGAAATGCAGAGCTAAGAACAATTTCATGCAAGATAATTTGAAATTCACACTGCCTACCCACCCCTAAAAGGCAAGGATTTCTAACTCTGAGATCTCTGAGGTTGCATTTCAAGCACAGTAAGCTTAAAATAAAGGTGTATGCAGAATGATGTGCCATTCTATTTTACTTTTCTGAAAGACATTGCAGCATTTGTGCTGGGCCCAGGTTTGTGGAGCACCCTGCTCTGGAGGGAACTGTTTTATATCACATGGGCTTGCCAGTTGTTGGGGGCAGCAGCAGCACCTTCATCTGTGCAAGGCAGCAGTTAACTGTCTATCATGTAAATTTCCCCCAATGCCCCAGATAAAATTCTGGGAGACATTCTCCTGACATTGGGAGAATTCTGGGGGAACACAGCAGGCAGCCTCCAGACCAAGATATTGTTTCAATGAAATACACCACTAAGGAACATCTTATAAATAGAGTGAACATATGTATCTCTTAAAAATTATTCTTGAACCACTGAGGTGGTTATCACAAAGTCTGACCACTTTGGGCCATCTAGAAGACTCTCAAATGCAAATCTTACTAATCATTATCACTTATTGATAGGAAAATGAATGTCTGAGGCCCAACAATTTCAGGTATCTTCATGCAGAAATGCTGCTCAAAAAGCGACATGCTCACTATGATACTTGCTTCCAATATCTGTGTCCAAAGCTTGGTTCAATCTCATATACTCCTCCTGTCTTGTTTCTTCATCTGCAGAATTCCAGGTCTCAAGCATCTCTCTGAGCAATTCAGAGCTTTTGCTGGAATCATGGTCTTCATAAAAGGTGAAAAATCATGATGACTTTAGCAGGATTAAAAAGAAGGCTTTGCAGGCAAGAAAGGAAGAGCAGTTTTGGGTAAAGATGAAGCAATAAAGAACCTGAGATTAACAGGGCATTCCTATTCATGTCTTCTCAGAAATAAATTGCATTTGTTTCACTAGGGCTTACTCACAAATAGGATTGTGTATACGACTGCAACCTAATTCTGCTGGATGGGCTCAGCAACCCATCCAGCAGAAGCCACAGCAAATGCTATTCCCAGAAGGCCTTTGAATGGGTGGGAATGTCCAGTCTTAGATCTCTCTGTCTGCAGAATGGCAGCCTGTTCAGATTGTGCTCTTAGTTGACTAACTGCCAAGACCAATTTCTATTGCTGAAGGCATATTTTATTCAGTGCACTTCCAAATTAAGAGTGCATTCATTTATTTTAATGCTGATACATTTGTGGAACAGGGATACCTGTCCTCTGAACAATATGTAGTAGTTCTGATTAAATTTATTCTAAATTATTCTCCCCCCCTCCCCTCGCTCTCACTCTTGCTCTTTCAGCTTTTTTGGGATGGTTGGTTCATCACAGAGATGTGGAAAGAAATGTAGTGTGGAGGAGTAAATGTTGAAATAGTTTGTAACTTCTTACCCAAGTCATTAGAAGTGGTCTCTTCCAGAATATTCTCTAGAACATCTCAAAGATAACAAAGACAGAGAAGATAACGATAATATACACCAGGGTATACTTTTTGAAAAACAACATAACAATATAGCTAGCAACACCCAAATGACTAAAATAACAGCATCAACAAGAACAACCACCAAGGTGCCAGCCAATAAATCATTCAAATGTTGAATTTCCCTTTTCTGTTTTGTCATATTATGTCACCCCATTATGACAACCGCACAATTCCTAGTCACTCTCCATCCACCTGGGCACCCTTCCAACTTCTGATCACTTAACAATTGAACAATACATTCTAATATTACACCAAGTACTTTTAAGACATAGGAATGTGCTCTATTATTTCTATTTAAACCACCCTATAACTTTGCCACAAATACATTCAAACAAATAAGGGTAAACCTTCAGATGAGGGTCACAGACAGCTATTCTTCTTTAGCAACAGTTCCCTTAAACAATTGCCACAGCCCTTGGCCTAAATTCATGTAGCCTTCAGAGTAAATCTGCTCTGCAGAAACAGCAAACTTACTCTCAATCTCCAAATGTACCTCTGAGAAGTGCTTTCTCTTCCATTTCGTGCATGCTGCATGAGAGATAGAGAAGCAGAGAAGGGATTGGGTGGCACATACAGAAGAGCCACTTTTTGCTCCCTCCATCATTAGCTGCTTTTTCTATGATCAACAGCTCTTCATAGGAAAAAGTTTCCCCACCATTGATGCTTCAGCCCCACAGTCAGTTCATATCTATGTGGTTTGAATTAGGGGCTTCTCAATATGGACCTCTTCTCTTAACCATAATGGTACTCCAGCCTTCATAACACATAAGGGTTTGCATCCCAGCTGGTCAGCAAATGGTGTTCTCTACTTTGATAGCAGTCAAAGCTGAATGTATGTAGGTGCTGCTGGTGGAAACCAACCAACATCTCCATGGGCCTGCATGGAGATGCTTCAGAACAATTGTTTCTATGACCCTCAGCTGAAGGTTTGCCCTTGTTTGTTTGAATGTATTTGTGGCAAAGGCATAGGATGGTTACGTAAACTTTTGAAATTTCAATGAAATTGAAATTCCTTATGTCATTGAACATCTTCAATCATACAGAGCAAAGAAGGATATGCCTAGAATCAAGACTGCCCTTCCACCAGAAAGGTGCTCAGCTCTAAGCTGAGTGCACAAAGATTTGCACATACACAAGGTCCATGCTGGTTATCAAGAAATCTTTCTATCTTCCCAGAAGCCCCTTCAGATTGCTCAGGGATCTCTTGAAAGGTTGGTTTCAAGTACCCAACCAGGCAATCTGAAACAGCCTTGTTCCTGGAATGTTTCTTGCCCACACAATCTCATGTTCCCTGATCCTGCCTGCTATGCCATAGAAAGGGCAATACCAACTATTTTCTTTTGAGCTTCTTCCTTGCTTCCAAGGGCACTTCCCCATAAACCTGAAAATAAAAAATGAGACGCATGATGGCAGTAACAAGTTTCATGTTTCATCAGTGCCAGCAGAAGGTCAGGTTATTTCATTTGAGTATACCATAGCCTCCCTATTGATACAGAGCAAGGGAAGGCAACCCCATTTACCACATCCCCTCCTTGGGCAAAAGATTTCCTTTTGGTCATTAGATCCAGGGCATTCTGCCTAAGGAGATACTCCCAGCTGGGCCCCAGAACAGTGGTTGGGTTGTTTTTTATAATTTGTTGGATCTATACATTTTTGCATTGCTTCTGAGTACTATATTCTCAACTCTGTGTTCCTATTGCTGTGGACCACAGAAGCACAGATTATGCTACTTTGCTCAGATTTGGGCATTTTGAGAATAATGTATTCAAGAAAAAATGCATGTGACCATGACATACCTTGCAGATAGCAGGCATTTTTCTCCTTTCTTTCTTCAATCATTTGCCCATTGTGAAATACACTCCCAAAGTATTTGATGTCTACATATGCTCCTATGCCAGGAAATCCAGCTTCATGCGGAGTAAATTCCAACCAGGTACCTGAAAAACACAAGCAAAGATAAAGATGTCATATGCAAGATCACAGCCTTCAGTAATGAGAACTGCATGATCAGGAGATAAATGAATAAAGCTGTCAGCAGATCCTCTCTTCTTCCTACAGCAGAAACATCTGTTAGGATTTAAAAGGAATTTCAGTAATAGGAATAAAATTCCTTAGGGTGGATAGGTGAGTCATTTGTCAGGTTCACATTTTATGTCACTTCAGAACTGAATGCTGATCTGAATGCCATTGGTAGCCAGAAACCAATTCATTTCCAAGTTTGTAATATAGTACGCAAATGCACATGTTTTAGCAATATGTACCTATTGTCTGGGCAGCGGACAAGTCTTCAGCGCAGTCTTGGGTCTCCTGTGTCATGAGCGTTTTAGCCTGAACTTTAAAGACAAAATCCATGGTGCTGGACCTACCCTAAAATGGGTTAGGAATCGGGGACAGCTCCTTAAATCTTCAGGCTACAACCGGGAATGGATGCATTGCCCACTGAGTTGCTGCTGTGGGTCTCCACTCACTGGGAACATCCAACACTGACATAATTACCTGCATGAGGTTTCTGGTATGTTTCCGCTTCCACAGCTGCATAGATAGGGTAAGGATTTTTCCCATTCTCACAGGATGCCCCGTGGACAGACAATGTAGTCTCATCAAACTGAAAAGACATGGAGTTTTATGTAAATTATATTAGAAGCATAGACTCATACACTTGGAAGGGGCCTTGAAGTTCATCAGGTCCAACCCCCTGTTCAGTGCAGGACTTGGGTTTCCCATCCAAACTGTCCAGACTTGACCCTGCTTAGCATCCGAGATTAGGAAGGCTCAAGCACTTCAGGCTTTACAGAAGTTCTTTAATGTACATTTGATCTGTTTCTGATCTACCAAGGAGAGTTCTCCTCTTTCCAAGGAGAACTCTCACCTTAGCCTCCCAAAAGCAGTGCCTTTGCTCATGAATGCCCAACTTGTGGCCTTTCATACTCATGAGGCCTCCAGGCAGCTCTAACCTATTTTAATGAAGGCGTGTAAGCAACAACAAGAACAACAACAAACAAGGTAAACAACAACTCATCCCAGAGCTTTGGTTGCATGGATAAATGTCTTAACGGCTGTGATGCCTCTGAGAAATTGGAATAATAGAACCTTAGAGAGATACAGATATTTTAATTGTATGCTCCACCAACCTGGTTTAAAAGTCTATGTACTATGAAATACGACCAGATATCTGTCAGAGAGTAACATTCATCTTCTGCTGCCTCCAGAACAGATTCAATTGCCTTCTTTGTTTCCCACTTGCCCTGGGTGAGGGTTTCATGTAGACATTTTTCCAATTCCTCTATTTTTTCTACCCAGTCTTTATTTTTGTAGAGGCCTGACATACACCTTTTCATGAAAAAGAACAAATACACTTGAGACATTACAAAAATATAATAGATTGCATCCTAATTTGAAATGTACACATTTTGAGGGTGCTTGGAAACTGGTAAATGAAAAATGTGGAATAAGGTTCTTAAGCCATCTTTAGCTGCAGCTTGATTTTCCAGAACATCAGGGATTATTTAACTTTTATCAAATAACCTTTTGCTTCTAAAGCAGGCAACATATGGCCTTTAACATACATGTTTCACCAGAGAGCTGACTACTACAGCACAGATGCTGAAATGCTTTCAGCCCAAGGAACTTCAGAGGAACTCTAGGGCTGCACTGCAGTGATTGCACAGCCAAAAGCAGAAGGGGAGGGCCAAAATTATCTGCATGTTTTAGTTTAAAAGCTCTTGGGACCAGTAATTAAGCCTCGGGAGAGGCATTTCAACTTCCAGAATGGAAGACAAAGCACAAGACCCAGGCAACCAAGCAACAACTGTTGGTCAGAGGGAAAGGGACAGGACCAGTGGAAGTGGGCAGGGTGATCTAAGGACCCCGCCAAAGAGTTAGATTGTGATTCCAGGTAGGCCAAATTGTGTCTTTGGGCCTGTAATTCTATCCTGTGCCCTAAAATCACTATTGAAGTATTGAATGAATGATTGCCTGTTAACTCATTAGATGGCTGTTCTGTGTTATTAGAGCTACAAAATTCAGCTAAGCATTTCAACCAAGATTAAACATATTCTATCTCCATCTGTTTTGGATGAAAACTCCATTGCTTACAGCCACCATGGCCAATGGTCAGGGATAACAGAAGGTGCAGTCCAAAACTTTGAGAAGGCACCAAGTTGGAGAAGCCTGCCAGCAATCCACAAACATAGTTCACAGAAATTTGATACAAAACCTGTAAAAAAATCCCTTTAGGCCTAGCTGTTCCTAAAAAGTGTATCAATTTGAGCTAAAAACAAACACAATTATTGCGGATATGTTACTGCAAAGGATTAGACCCCTATCACCCCAAATTATATATCTAAACATAATTGAAGAATGACTACACTATGTCACATCAGTGTGTCATTTTGCAGATTTCCCACCCCTAAGACAGGAGTACTTAATGCAGTCATGACAGATGAATGGAGCCACTGCAGAGAGCCTCTGACTGCCAAGCACTGAGGAAAAGAACAAAGAAAAGCCATGGCCTTCCTGATCATCTGTTTCCATTTTCCAGGAAACTTTCACTAGTTGTTACAGGAAGCAGAATATTGAGACTGCATCTGGCACTGCATCCTATCATCTTATTAAACATTTAAGAATTAAAAGCTATGCTGGATCAGAGCCATGGCCCATCAGATCCAACCTTCTGCTCACAGAGTGGCCAATCAGCTTCCCAAGAGGAACCCACAAGAAGACTGCAACCCTCCCATACTGGTTCTCCACCAACTGGATCACACAGGCGTGCTGCCTCTGATACTGGAGGTAGCATATAGCCATCAGGGCTAGTAGCCATTGGTAGCCTTCTCCTCCAGGAACTTGCCCAATACCTTCTTATTTAATTTATTGATTTAAAACATTTTTATGCTGCCCCCATCGCAACAAAGCCTCGGGGCGACTCTTAAAGCCATCCAAATTTGTGCCCATCACTCCATCTTGTGGAAATGAATACTGGTTTAATTACAAATATTTCCATTTATCTGTCCTCAATTTCCCCCCAGTCATCTTCATGGGATGATACAGACTTCTAGCATTCTGAGAAATGAAAAAACGTTTCCTTGGCCATATTCTCCATAATTTTATACCTCTGTCTTTGCTCCTTTGAGTGTGTGTGTCTCCTAAGGAAACACCTCCCCAGAGAGATTTGTCTGGTGCCAATACTTCTTTCCTCCGGTGCCAGGAGAACATCTTTTTATTCTCCCACTATTATAATTGCCAATATGTTTTAATCTGTGGTTTTCCATTTAAGATTGAATGCTGTGCTACCTTTACTTTTATTTTTTATTATATTGTAGTTGTTGCGAACCATCCCAAGGCATCTGTGATGGGACAGTATACAAAAGTTTTAAATTAATTAATAGTGATCAGTCCCAGAGGTTGTAACCTTTCTTCACAGAGAACATCCTCAAGCCTTCCATCTCTTCCATCTCCCCTTATCTTTACCCTCATGCACTTACCAAGTGGAACCAGACACCCCACCTAAGTACATAATACAGTCCAAGAGATTGTATTTCCTCAGCTCCACTAATGTGCCACAGAGAGCCACCATGGCCCGCAATGCTCCACCTGAGGCCAGGACAGCAATATTGGGGATGTTGTCCTAGTGGAAGGAGACAGACAAAAGGGAATAAGTCTGCAGGTATCTTCTGGCATTTCCTTTGGTCCCTTGATTATACTTGATTCAGTACTGGATTTTTGGACAGCTGACAAAGTCAAGGGTTATTTGATGACTGGCATGCAATGTCTTCTGTAACATACAGTGAGATCAACTGAGAAAACTGTCCAGCTGCCTTACCTCTTGGCAAGCAGGTAGGGCCATCAAGGTGGCTGGGATAGGGTGGGATAGTTCCTGCTTGGACTAGCTTGATCAGCCACCTGCTGCCCAGGGTTCTTGCTTGTGCTAGCAGGACTAGTGGGGCAAGAAGATGGAGAGAGATGGTTCTCAATGCAGCCATAGCAGCCCAGCGTGGGTGCTGGTGCTGCAGGACCAGAGCAGGCCAGGGCTTTCCAGGCCTCCTTGAGCACCCCCCCCCACCCCGCTTTATGTTCTGCCAGACACACACATTCAAAATTGAATTCTTTATTCTTCATTGCACACTGACAATGTTATATCCAAAATTTAAAAGGCAAACTGGATTTTGGAGGGCAAAGTCTGATTTTTAAAAATACTTTAATTATATTCATGCCTGAACATTTCAAAACATTTCGTAACTTTTAACTGAAGAGCTGTTTCAAATATTTTGGATTGCAATACTGGTCTAGTGCTTGCTTTCTACTGCAGAAATTCATTAGCCTGTCCAGCTCAGTACTGCTTAGGCAGGCTTCTTTCCCAGCTCTGCCTGCTGATGCCAAGCACTGAACCTCAGATCTGTTGCATGCCAAGCCCAAGTGCTAGATACATAGATAGGTAAAAACTTTATTGCAGTAAAGACCAGCTCCATTCAATAAATACATTGAAGTGCTATGGCTCTGTCCTGCCCAGCCCTTCCCACCCCACTAATTAGACAGAGTTCATTTGTGGTAAGATACAGACTTCAGTGCTTTTGGGGGTGGGGGTGGTCATTTTGTTTTGTTTTGCTTTGTTTTGTTCTGTTTTGTTTTTTGAAAAGGTATTCCCTTGGAGCCCTCTGAAGCAGACACCAAAAATGGAATCCTACCACATCACACGGAATCCCAAGTTTGTCAAGGCCTTTCTTCACTTCTTCTTTCCTGGTGGCAGTAGCTCTTTTTTCACCCTCCGAGAGATCATTCGAAATTCGCACTCTGACTCTTCCCTGCCAATGGACCCACACAAACAGATACAGAAGAAATATGCTGTCACACCATAGAAAGCAGGATAGCAGGGCCTCCAGACAAGAAGATCACTATCTTAATTTGTTTTGCTTCCGATGATCCTCAGCTTTGAAGATCACAGAGGCATGGCCCCTTACTTGGGAGACATTACACTTCATAGCTCTGCTTTGCCATGTTGCAGCAGGAGCAAAGAAAACTGAGACAAGACCATGGATGAGTCTGCCTTACTGTGCTATTAGATTTGAGAAGTACACTGATCTGATTTTAGTCCTGGGGAGCTGCAGAGAGGAAGATGCATTGCCAAAGATAGAACTTACCTTTTCTGCCACATTGTTCTCCATCTTCTCCCCCTCGTTTCTTTATGAGCACTTCAGAGAACTCACACCCAAATAAGAGTTCAGCTAATCTGAGATTTATATTTCTTGATTGACAGTGGCTGTCAGGCAGTGCATTTGTGCCTGGTCTGCTTTTTCCTTTTCCCCACCTCCAGCCAATGAGCAGATACCGCAGTACATGATGTGCCAGGCATTCTATGGTGCCTGAAATCAGATGACACCGAATGGAAAGCCTCATGCCGGGAAGTAATGTGATTCCTTCAGCATTTGCTTTATCGATTCTATTCCCAGCTTCAAACAACAAGTCCCAATACCGGACTCACTATTCAAGAGCTTCTGCAAATGCAGAGATCACAGTTCTGCTGAGGGGGGAACACTAAGACATGCTGGATATGGTTTTCCTGAGATATGCAGTCAATGAAAACTCGAGCTGAGTAATTTTTTTCCTATTTTGCAGGATTAATTCTCCAAGAAACCAGAGAGGGGGGAGAGAATCTGCATTAGTTGGCCCCTGAATATTTTACTTTTCTATTATCTTTCTCACCCCTTTTTCTGTCCATATCATGTGCCTTTTTAGATTTTAAGCCTGAGAGCAGAGATGTTTTCTTTTTTGCTTTGTAACCCACGTGGGAGCCTTCACTGCTAGAGAGCAGGGAATAAATAAATCTGAACAACTCTCTGGAGCAGGAAAAATGGAAGACCTTTCCTAGGGAGGAGTTTTAAATGCGTGCTGATTTTATTAATGTGCAAATGTATCAGAGTTTAGAGCATGTGTCAAAGTCAGAAAGAGCCCTCTTAGCAAGACGTAGGACTACTGATTTGCTGCTGTTGTTGTTGTCGTCATTATTTTGATGATCCCCAGTGCTCCACTTAAAGTGAGCATGTTTCCAGTATGGATTCCATCTAGGCCATTTCCATAACTGACAGATGAGGCAAACCTATCAGAGCACAGGAAGTGTGTGTGTATGTGTGTGTGAAACACATGGAGCTGACCAGCATTAACCCTGGGCTGACTGGTCACATCCCCAGCGATATCAGTGAAAATTGGCTACAGGATTAAGCCAAGATTATCCTTTTGCCCATCCCTTCCCATGAGCTGCCTGCCTTCATGCAAGCTAAGGAACACCCAGAACTGGAGGTCTCTGACATCAGGGGACTAAAATACTGCTGCCTTTCAATGGTGGGAATAAGGAAGGGCAACCCAATCCAGGCTCAATTGAGCTAAAAGCAACTGATGCAAGGTAACTTAAGTTGTGAGGCAAGCCACAAAGTGCAAGAAGTGAAATACAACTAAACTATGTTCATTCACTGGAGAGAAGTCATGTGCAGAGAGATCTAATCTTCCTGGTTTGCCAGGAAAGATCTAATGAAGAAAAATTGCCCCTGACTCCCAAGTCAGTGCTGAAATGCAGCACAACACACTTATCTCTGTCTTCCAAAGAGAAGTAAACATGGCAAACCTTGAATCCATGTTTGCATATACTTGCCATTTCTTCAGGGAAAATTAGTCCAGGGATGTGTGGCTTTAATTTGCTGATAAAAGCCCCTTGCAGGAGCTTGTGTGCATATGTTAAATTTTGATCTGGACTAGGAGAGGGCAGATAACCCCTTTACCATGGTTCTGATTCAAGCTGAATACTGCTACTTCAAAATAATTTAAAAAATCAAGTATAACAATACAAACATGGGAAAAACAGTATCACCAGAAGAAACCTGTCAATGAAGCATAAATATTCACTACACCACCAGAGAGAGAGAGATTTGATGTTTCTGTTCATACAAGCAGACCATCGATCCACATAAATAAGCATCAGGCAAAATGTACATATGTATGGTATACATTCAAATGTAGTCAACACAATATTCTTGGCAATTTGAAAGCCTTTCTGCAATATAAATTCTTTCTGCAAACTCACTCTCCACCTTCACTGTCCTTCTCTTAATCCTCATGTCACAGGAATATGATGCAACACCACACAGACTTTCACAAAGACCAGTATTTTCGAGAGCGAGCCTTTGTTGGCAGAAAAAATGCCTCAAGATATTTCCATACCATATGTCTCAATGATGCAACACTGTTGTTATATCACCGGCCTCTGGAGGAGCTTTTTAACAAATCATTCTGGTTTTTGGTTATTGGAAGAGCCTCAATTTTAAATCTATAGAAATAGTACATATGGGATTTAAAACAGCTTTGCATGGATTAAGCTTCCATTCCTCACACCCTGAACATCCACTGTATCTCTTGCCAACTTTAAGTCTTTGACTTAACTTTCTATAAATGCCTAATTAATATAGGAGGTGCCGAAATGTTCATCTCTGGTGGCCCATACATAGACACCAAAGTCATAAATTTTGGTAGAGTATGACTAGTATCTTCACATCTCAGCTTGACGCCCATGCCTCTATAGTATATACCCTTCTAGTCATTTTTTTGAGGGTTTCATCTCTAGTAAACATTCTAAACCCCAGAATCCTTGCCTCCTTGTTGGGTTCCTTGAAGATGAAACCACAAGAATTTTGGGTCAAGAAGAGCCTTTGCCGTGATGAACCACCCATAAGTACAATTTCAACCAGTATTCCTCTGATGTTGGGGTTGGAGGTGCCTGTTTCCACTTTTCTAAATGGATACAGAAGTCTATGTAAGAAAAAAAAACAAAAATACACCAGGGAAAAAGGCCAGACTAGAGCTCTTCATCTTGGTATCTAGTATTCTAAATTCAGGAAATTTTGTTTGAATTAGAGCATATTGTTGGAGAACAGTATGAACAAAATTAAAAAGAAAAATAAGTTGTCATCCATTTCTCTTAGCACTGTCTCAATTTTCACATTTTGGCTGCAGTTCCCGGCAGCTGCTACTTGCAGAAATCTAAGGCCTTGGGGAATCCATTCATAGATCTCCATAATCTTATCCAGCTGGGGCTTTGCCTGTCCTGTCTTATCTTTCCTAATCTGATCTAGATGCAATGCCAAGATTGCGCAACTCTTGGCTGACTTTCTCTTTTCTACCTGTATCAGAATTTTATTAACTTGATTATCAACTTAGCTGATCCCAATTCTGCTTCATGAAAAATATACAGGATTTACATGATCCAAAGTAAAGAATATTAAAGTGTCATGCATAGGTAGCTTTATGTAGCTCCTTACTTCCATGTTAGTTAAAATATATGCAAGAAGCCAGACAATATGTCCAAGACCTAAAGATATTGAGCCATATTGGCAGCTTTACTGACAGTCCTATACAGGGCCTCTTTCACCTCTCTGTTTCTTAGGCTGTATATAAGAGGATTGACCATGGGAGTTAAGACAGTATAAAAAAGTGAGAAGACCTGATGAAGCTGCTTCAGTGAGTTGATTTGGGGAATCAGGTAAACGCTGATCAAAGACCCAAAGAAAAGTGTCACTACAATGAGATGAGAGGAGCATGTGGAGAAGGCCTTCTGCCTCATGGCTTTTGATCGGATCTGAAGGATATTGATGATAATGCAAACATATGAAATAGTAATAAGGAAAAAGGGAAATATTGTATCCATGGCAGCGAGGATGAAAGTCACCATTTCCACCCTGTGGGTGTTGCTGCAGGAAAGCTTTACCACTGGGTCTAAATCACAAAAGAAATTCTCAATTTCATTTGGCCCACAAAATGATAGCTGCAACACTAGAGATGTTATGATGGTGTTACTTATTAAACCACTTATCCAGGAGCCAATGATAAGGCAGAAGCAGAGCTAGCTGTTCATGAAAGATGAATAATGCAGTGGTTTGCATATGGCTAAATATCGATCATATGACATTACAGCCAGGAGATAACATTCCGTAGATACCAAGGAGCCAAAGAAAAAGTATTGCAGGATGCAGCAGCTAACAGAAATTGATCTACCACCTGTTAAAAGACTGAAGAGCATCCTGGGTAGGATAGTTGTTGTGTAGCAGATCTCCAAGCAGGACAAGCTCCCTAGAAAGTAGTACATGGGGATGTGGAGATGAAGATCAGCCACAACTAGCACTATAATGAGGAGATTTCCCACCATGGTGATTATATAGATTGTAAGGAAAACCAGGAAGAGAAGAGTCTGCAGCTCTGGATGATCACCATATCCAAGAAGAATGAAGCTGGCAGTGCTGGTTTGATTGGTTCTGTTTTGAATTTGCTGGAGGAAATTAAAGATTTTATGAAATAGCTAATGTATTTATAATATATAAATATGGGATGAAATATGGACATACAATATGCATAGCTGCAGCCTGTCCACCATTTAATACCCCACACCTGGCATTATTCCAGGACATTGCATCAGTCAAAGTGCCACCAAATTAAACAAAGAAGGAAAGAAACCTGGGGACTATTTGGAAGAAATTGTGCACAGCAGCCTCCTTTCCATGGCAGGGTGAGAAAAGGAAAAGGAAAAATCTCAGACAAGGATTTAGGAGGGTAGGTACTCGGAGGAGGGCTTTCTCTGCGGTGGCGCCCAATCTATGGAATGCGCTCCCCAGAGAGGTCCGCCTGGCGCCGTCATTATTTGTTTCTCAGCGCCAGGCAAAGACCTTTTTATTCAAACATCATTTTAATTGCTAATGTTATTTCCTTATTTTATTCTTTGGCCAGGGCGACTTATTTTATATTGTAATTCATTTTATATTTTTAATGTATTATATTTTAATGTTTTGTGAGCCGCCCCGAGGCTTTGGCGAATAGGGCGGCATAGAAATTTTCTAAATAAATAAATAAATAAATATTATTCTTGCCTTACCAACATGCTGTTCCAAGCTGGGCCACACAGGCATCCTGGTAGGCTGAGGGGCAAGAAATCATTGGCATTGCTCTGCTTCAACACTTGGACAGATAAACCTACACATAGTAAGGCTACTTAAATGCTACCCATGTCAGCAAAAGGTAAGCAGCTTCTATGCAAGGTCTGAGCCTCCTCCTCCAGCACAGCAATTCCCAGGAACGTTCCATGAAAAAAAGAAGAAAAAGGAACCACATTGCTAATAAGTACATTAATCTAATGCCAGGAGTGCATTTTGGAGGCCACTGTTTTGCCAGATAACCTGATCAAGTCCATGGGTGGTCAGGATCCATTATGAAGTCTGAATGTTTACTTGACTATTCATTCAGCACATTATTGCATACAAAATTCAAGAAAGACAATATTAAACATTGTGGACCCTCTCTCTTTCATGGCATTTCATTCTGAAAGAAACAGTAAGCATTTTATAGATAAAACCCACAGTGATTAAAAACTTGGTGGGACCATGGAGGTCACCCCTGGATTAGATAAAGTGCTATTATTTCTAAAACAACCACATATTTTGATATACAGAAACAGGAGTTCATAAAACTACTTTACCTCAGAGTGGATTTTATTAGAAGGATGAATACTGGGCATACTCTCGTTTCCCATTTCTGGGTTTGGTGGTCACCACACACAATATCTTCTTCTGTGCTGTTTGTTTACTTCAGTTCATTTACCAAACAGTTCTGTGTCTCAGGGAATCTTAGCTACTGAGTATAAAAATGTGACTACCTCTCCTGAACTTTTAAACTATGTTTTTAGAAAAAATATTTCACACTAAAGGTTAGACAATGTCTTCAGTCATTTCAAAGAAGAGTGCAATGTGTCAGCAGTGCTCAAGGTTAAGTCTGGCACAGTTGGTGTTAATCCACCAACAGAAGATGTAAGAAAAAATATCCTCAAGGGAGAAAAGGAACCAAGAGCGTTATTACCTCCAAGGAAAATTCCTCTGTCAGTTAGGAAGATTTAATATGTTGGCAATTGGGAAAAGCTAATCATCTTGCCAGCTGAACTGAAACTATCCCTGATGCTCGCAGGTTTTTTCTAAAGCCATCTCTGGAAATACTTACTAGGGAAAACAAAGTGTGTGAAGTGGTTGTCCACTGAAGGCATGGAGGGTGAGAATTCAAGAAGCCTGAACGTCTTGGTAAGGCCAGGAGGAGTCTTTCTGAAAAGTATCACTGCATCTTATTATTCCTAGCTGGTAATGGTTACCGAGATTGAGGACTTGCCTCTTATTATCTTTGATAGACAAATAAAGGTTCACAAACAAGGTCACTGCAACTTCTGTGATAAACCATATGCTTGGCTAATTGCTGCAGTAGCCATTAAAACACCATAAGAAGTGTCATGTACACCTTCCAGTTATTGTTGTTAGTCGCAAAGTCGCATCCGATCCATCGCGACCCCATGAACAACATTTCTCCAGGCCTTCCTGTCCTCCACCATCCCCCAGAGTCCACTGAGGCTCACACCAACTGCTTCAGTGACTCCATCTAACCACCTCATCCTCTGCCGTCCCCTTCTTCTTTTGCCCTCTATTGTTCCCAGCATTAGGCTCTTCTCCAGGGAGTCCTTCCTTCTCATTAGGTGGCCAAAATATCTGAGTTTCATCTTCAGTATCTGGCCTTCTAAAGAGCAGCCAGGGTTGATCTCTTCTAGGACTGACCGGTTTGATCGCCTTGCTGTCCAAGGGACTCTCAGGAGTCTCCGCCAGCACCACAATTCAAAGGCCTCAATCCTTTGGCTCTAAGCCTTCCTTATGGTCCAACTTTCACAGCCATACTTTGCAAATGGGAAAACCATAGTCTTGACTATATGCACTTTTGTCAGCAGGGTGATGTCTCCGCTTTTTAGTATGCTGTCTAGATTTGCCATAGCTTTCCTCCCAAGGCGCAAGCATCTTTAAATTTCTTGGCTGCAGTCCCTGTCTGTGGAGATCTTGGATCCCAGACCTTCCAGCAAAACTGGGACCAGGACCAGGTGGCTACAGTCACATTGTTACAGTGCTGCTCTCTTCTCCATGCATTTACTCTGTGTGTAGCTGGAAAGTATGTGAACAGCTAAAATGGTCCTACAATGTTCATTACTTCATAGACTCCTGACAATCCACTTAAATTCCCTGAATATTGCACATATATTTCAACTGGGGAAAAAACCCTTTGAGTTTCACTCTCCATGATCACTCAAGCTCCAAAGTGCTGGGAAATTAGAGCAGTTAAGAGACATTTACTTAGCAGACTTATTATCCAGGTGATCTGGATATGGTGTGATATCCTTTGCTGTTGAAGAACTCAATGAAACAGGGCTTAACTTTGCAGAAGCCGTGCTTAATCTTTAGCAGGGCTTGTACCTCTATATGCTTATCAAGTCCAGTTTTCACAATGCATTCAACCAATTTACCCAGACAGACACTAAGCCAACTGTTCAAGATTTTCCTCCCCATCTGCTGGGTCCCTTTCTAAATATTGAAGAATTCTCCATTCTTCTGGTACTAAGGCTGATCTTAGGGGCATGTTACAAATTTTTGTGAGAAAGTCAGCAGATTCATGGTTGAGTTCTTTAAGCACTGTAGGATGAAAACCATCTGGACCCCACAATTTATTTATTTTCAGTTCATCAAAAATGTTGAGAATTTCATCTTTGTTATCACTGCCCTAATTCCTCTAACTCTCTTCCTGAATACCTAAGTTTAGGAACATAGATCTGTCCTGGATCCTTTGTTTTGAAGGCAAATGAAATTCATTCAGATTGACCTCAATCACCTTATCTTCAGTATTCCTTATATTCTATTTCATCCAATGGTGCAACCACCTCTGCAGTTGGTTTTTTGCTTCAAATATACTTAAAGAATTTTTTTACTGTTGGCCCTGATAAGCTTCTCAAAATGCTCCCTCCACTTTTCTTTTCTTTTCTTTTCTTTTATTATTTTATTTTATTTTAATCTCTTATCTCTTGTCTATATGCTTCCCCTTTGTGCAAGCTTGAGATTTTTTCAGTTATCCTCATTTGGGGAAAAAAATCCTATTTCTGAAAGCAGCCTTCTCCTTAACAGCTCCTCACTGCAGTGAACTGCTGGATTTCATAATTTGTGGCATGTGTGCTATACAAACTTCCTGTGTTGTGGTTTTGAGTAATGTCCAAGCATTTTGAATGAATTTAACCCTCTTGATTCCTCCTTTAATTTACATTTACCAGTTTCCTCATTTTAGGGTTAGGGCTTACTTTTTGAGGTCAAATTGCTCTGATTCTGCAATTTCCAGAAGAAAGCAAACAGTACTGAGACTTTGCATAAAATGTTACTGTGTATTTTATTTCACTAAACATACTGTACATTTGCAGAATATTGAAAAATCTCTATATAAATATCACTTTTAAAAACCTTTGAAATTACTGCAGTTTTAGAAAAAGTGATAGAAAGTACTCACCCACAAACACACACCAGTTGCTTCTATAAATGGCGCTTCACAAGTAACTAAATATTCAATGTATCTTATGTTTATTAGATTTGGAGGCTTGTAACACTTGCCTTTTGTAAACATGTATGTGCATTTGTAAAAGTCCTCAGATGTCTTTTATAAGCCAAATAATGGACAGATGTCCAGGCATTTCCAAATGGTACCACAACGAGAAGAAAGTTCTTGTTTGGAACTGTAACACACTGCAGCATTTTGTTGTGGGTCCTGACAAACACAATTGGGTGTTCCAATATCTATCAGTCTGGCTACGATATAGTGATATCCCCGGACATGTTGAGTTTTTTCCATACTTAGAAAACTGCCCACATCTGCAGTAATATGATAGTTTATAAATAGAAAGGAACAAGAACAACACATGAAAGGGCAAAGGAGCCTGCTTGATGATCTCCTAAAGACATGGTGTGACAGCTGACTTTTGCTTTTTGCTTTCAGGGAAAAAATGAAATGAGAGGAGAGTCCATGTTTTACCTTCTAAGCTAGGTTTCAGCATCTTATGGCCCTCCAGATGTTTTGGCCTGCTCCTCACATCAGTCTTTGATGTCTTTGAAATGCTGTAAACTGAATTACACACCAGAGAGCCATGAGTTGCCCACCCCATTCTAAGAGCATATGACATTCTGGAGGGGGAATTAGGACAGAGGCATGCATGATGCACTTGAAGAATTTTTTTAAGAATCACTTTTCAAATATTCATTAAGTTTTCAGGAGCATCACAATCCTCTCCTTCTGTGTTGTTAGAAATCCTAGTGTCCACCTGATCATGAACACAGGGCAGTGGCAGAATGCTTCAGGGAAATGAGATGGGGGAAGCATTATTTTTCTTTCACTTCACCCTTCAGCTCAGATGCACAATTGGAAGCTGTGAACTGGCTGCAGTCCTGAAGAGGACTGCTCTTTTAAGAGCAAATGGGGATATGCTACCACCTTGTCTTGTGAGTTTCCACTTGTTCTAAGGATTGCAGAGAAATTTGTTCAGCTTGTAAGATAATTCTTACCTCAAAAATAAATATATTAAAAAACTTTTATATTTGCACTGTTTTGAATTTGTGATTCGGTTTTGTAACTAAAATGCATCCAGAACTTTTGTGTATTAGGCACAATTGTATGCAAAAGAAGGGGAATTTTGCAAAAGAAAATACTTTTGTGGTGACATTTTCAAAAAATATACAGAATGCTGGAGAAATGGGACAAAATTTCAGACTGATATGTGTATGAGACAAATTGAACGTAAGGCTAAAACAACATGAGAAAAGAAACACAACTAAAACATCCATCCCTAATTATAAAATCATAAACACTAAAAGTGATTGGCATTTCAATTTTCAAAGAATGGTTCCCTTCCCAAAGGAGTATTAGAAGGTAATCCTATACATGTCCTTTACTTAGCCCTGAAGGACTAATGAAATGGTTTCTAAATGTAATAAATAAATAAATGTCTATACAGAAGTAAAGTTCAGTAGAAGTTCAATAGAGTTTATTCTGGAGTTGAGTTCAGTAGAAATTATTCTGGAATGTGGGCATACGATTATGGTGTTAAATATTTATCAGTGACTAGGAGCCATCTAGTTCTGGTCTGGGTCCCTTCTGCAAGATCTTTTTTATCTAGAGTTCTGTTCCATTTCTAAAATAATCTACTTTTTGAAAAATCAGCACATAAGACTAAATTTGCATTTCAATATGAAGTCAGTATTTTCTTTCAAACTAAGTTTTTAATACATATCCTCATCTGTTGTAACTGCTGAGAACCGTATGGCAACACTCAAAGGCGTGAGGTCCAGTTGATAGCTAATTTCTGATCTGCTTCTTGGGAAGAGAGGTAAAAATTGAGACCAATGTCCAAAGCTGATTATGTCATGTCAGCACACCAGCAAGTTTCACTGACCTATTCTGCTCTGGAAATGTGTGTTTCAGCTCATGCCTGGTTGATTTAGTTGGGTCTCCTAGATCCATAGGCAGCATTGGAGACTGCCAAGGTCATTTCATTTAGGAATTCACAAAGGTTAGATTCCTCAGTCTATGACAAAACCTTTTTCAGCTCTTCATGGCCTTCAAAACATCATGAGGCTATGAAACTCGGTTGCTGAACTTTCGGACAGTTCTGGAAAGAGCCTCCTTTACCTCTCGGTTTCTCAAACTGTATATCAGGGGATTGAGTGTGGGAGTCAAGACAGTATAGAACAGAGAGAACAGTTTGTGAAGTTCCTTCAGTTTTTCAGTTTCAGGGACTATGTAGACAAGGAATATTGACCCATAGAAAAAGGTCACAACAATGAGGTGAGAGGAGCAGGTGGAGAAGGCCTTTTTTTGTGCAGTCTTGGATTTAATTTGCAAGACAGTGAATAGGATGCAGACATAGGAGGACAGAGTCAGTAGAAAAGTGGGCCCTGTTCCCATGAGGCCTAGAATAAAAGTTGCGAGTTTCACTAAGTGGGCATTGCTGCAGGACAGGTTGGCCACAGGATACACATCACAAAAGAAATGGTCAATTTCATTAGGTCCACAAAATGTGAGCTCTAACATAAAAGCAGTTATTATAGTGTTGGTTAACAGGCCACACATCCAAGATGCGCATGCCAGTTGGAGGCAGAGTCTACCATTCATAAGGGATGTATAGTGCAATGGTTTACGTATAGCCAAATACCGATCATATGACATCATTGCTAACAGGTAGCATTCAGTAGCTGCACAGAAAGCAAAGAAATAGTATTGTGTGATACACCCCTTAACAGATATAGATCTATCTGCAGTGAGGAAACTAGCCAGCATTCTGGGAAGGATGGTTGAAATGTAGCAGGTCTCCAAGCAGGACAAGTTCAGAAGGAAGAAATACATTGGGGTATGAAGATGTAGGTCCACCACAACTAGGACAACAATGATGAGGTTCCCGACAATTGACAATGCATAAATGGTTAGAAACAACATGAAGAAGAGAATTCTCAGTTCAAAGGCATTGCCAAATCCCAAAAGAATGAATGATGTTGTGCTTGAATGATTTCCCCCCATTCGTGATTGCTCATGAATATGAAGGTCATCCTGAAATAAAATTTGAAGGGCATTAGTAAGCTAGATGATTCCAGTTGTCCCCAGTCGCCACCCTTTCCCTTCCATTGATGCTTGAAGTAAATACTGGTATGGGGGAGGGGGTTCTGTTCTAAAATTTAAAATATGGTAACGCATGGAAGCACATTATCCCCCACTCATATCAAGTAGTAAATCAGATGGAACCATATTGGAAGACCAGTATGGTTTCATCTGCATTGCTCGTTAATATAAGTGGGGATCATATGTTTGAACGCTCTGCCACATTTTAATTCCTCCTTCAAAACACATAAAGAGGTATTACATCAAGGACAGGGATCTCTTTATTCTGAAGAGTTTTTTTATCTAAAAAATATGCATGTACACACACATGAAAAATATATGTTACCATAAGATAAATTCTAGCCAATGACCTGGTTGGTTGGGTCAAGACAGAACTACATTTTCCCCTTTCTTTATCTGTATGGATCTAGAGTATTGCTTGAAGAAATATGCAGCAGTTTTGATTTGAAGAATCTGACCTTTATGTTCTGTAATAGATTGGCTTTTTTCTGAGTCATTCAGATGCCACAGATATGAGAACAAATTTTCACACTTTTGGGGCAGTGTGGTGCATTAATTTGCATCAGCAGTGATACAAATCAGTACTAACATGATTTAGTGCAAGTAAAATGAACTTTGGGGAGGGGGGAATCTGATTTCTTCAATGAGAGGATAATGGAATATAGCTGCCTGAGAATCCACAAAGGACAGACGGAATAGATTTAGCAAAATCCATATATGCCTCCCTATTCCTTACAAATTGTTCTGGGAAGAGATGCTTTGCAAAAGTGCAGCAATTGGGAAAGATCACACTTAGCCCTTCTGCAGCCACCACTTATCCCTTGTCACTGCAACCAGCCCCGCCTCCACCACCCCCTGCCATTACAAGTCTGTGTTATTCCCACCAGAGATGGCGATAGAAACGGCCATGTCTGGATTCTGCACCAAATCAGATTAGTTCTTGGCAGGGCAGAATGTGGTTGAATCCTACATGTTTTGCACATTTTTGCCTGGAGGAAAACGGAAACCACTAAAATGCTGATAGATCATTCCTCAGTCACTAGCACCATTCCATGCACACACACTGGAGGAAAATGTGCAATGTTGCACCATTGTGGAATTCATAGCACCATGGCACAATTTCACACAAACACATAATCTAGGACGGCAAGATAAATAATGAGACCATAAGCAAAGTCATGCTAGATCAGGCTAAGGGTGCATCTAGGTCAGCATTCTGTGCATGCAGGAGACAACCAGCAGCTCAAGCAACATCCACCAGCAGGACAAGGGCAACAGCACCCTCTTACCCATGTTTCCCAGCAGCTAGTGTACATAGGCACACTGCCTCTGATGCTAGAAGTAGCAAAGAGTCATCAGGGCTAGTTGCCACTGACATCCCCTCACTGCAAATTTGCCTAAGCCCTTTTCAAAGCCACCCAGAGTGAATTTGGATCCATCCCCTTATATGAGGTAGTAGAATTCTGAGAAAGGGATGTACCTCTTCAAAAGTGTTGGTGTAAGTAGCACTTTGAATGCCTTCCAGTCTCTCCCTCTCTCTCCACAGGTAAACATCTAGCACATGCCCTTTACCTGCTCTGCTACTTTTCTTCTTTACAGGATTTTAATTTTTATGCCGGGTGGCATTTAAAAAATCTGATTCTTGCACCTACAGAATGAAGTGGCTTAATCTGTTTCACCACCTGAGCAACAGCTGCCTCTGTATCTCATGCCATCTAGTCAGGTAGGAAAGGGTGCCCAGGTTATTCTTGTGATGTCCCTGGGGAATCCCACTCTTTTCTGTTCATCCAATTTTAATGGGGGACCCCATGAATGTTTACACAGAAAAAAAAGGCCTACAACTCTCAGCATGACCAGCCAGGAAATTTCTTTTTCTGTCTAAATTTACATAGGATTGTGTCTGGTAGGCTGTGATTTTCCAAAATGAACTTCAAAAGTGTTAAATATTGGTAGCTACAAACCAAACAGAGCCTGAATATTTGGACTCAAATTTCAGCACTAGCATCTACATACTGTACCAAACTTTAAAAGCATTTTTTCACCCTAAACTAGTCTAAGTTTTAATACTAAATTTAAAGTACTTGGATTCAAACCATACAGCTTCTATGACCTAAAGAATTGTAAATCCAAATCTGGGTGATAGGTCTGTAGTATGCGATGTCTTCTTCACATTACAGTTTTCTGAATTCACTGCAAGTTTTCCTAGGTCCATGGGACCTTTATGAAATCAAAAATATTGATCGGTTGGTACACTTATTTTTAGTCCAAGCTCCTAGCCCCAGATAGGTATTTCATGCTATCCAAAATATTTGGGCCTGATACTCTAATGATTATGACAATAATTGGTCAAGGAAAATATATAATTTCATTTGTTGTATGCATACCTACAAAATCTAATATTTTTCTCATAAACCTTAGATTCACCCACAAAAGAAAAGAAAGACAGATTTTAGAAATGTCATTATTTTCTGTCAATCCAAACATAGCTTGGTCTGGTCAGATTTACCAAGTATGTACTTGATTTTCCACTACCACAATGTACAAAAGAAGTGGCACTAGGTATCCATATGTGCCACTAACAACCCTCGTGTAATATCCTGTCCCAAATCCCTCACATGAGGACAAATGCCTTATAATATAGAAACATAAATATATCTTTACCTTTGAAATGATTGTATCCCTAGGTGGAATCTTAGATATGTTCCAGTCATCTTCCATCCCTAGGAAATCAGTTTCTCTTCTGTGTCCCAAAACGTAGTCAGTGGTGTTTCTATTTTCTTGCTCGGTCATGCTTTAATTCAGTAACAAAATATCAAGTGCACTTAAGTAATTAATTCAACTTAATTAAGTACAAGCTATTTCTATAGACCGATGTTTGCAATGACTGGAAAAAGAATGTAGCAGTTTGACGTGCTATCTTAGTAACAGCACTACTGATAAAATCCTTTTTCTCTCTGTTGGAGGTATAGATGTAGTGGGGAGGGGGGAGAGAAAAGAAGAAAAAAATCAGAGACCTTCTCTTGGGCTCTCCCGGCAGGTGTTGCATTTTTGAGATCTTGATAACAATGGGTTCGTCATTTCAAAGAGATTGTAACAATATTATAGTCCAATTGGCTCAAAAGATTCTCCTATTGAGAACCTTGTAGCTTATAGGTAGCATCCTTCAAAGCAATGCTAAATCATGTGCCTTTAATTAAAATCACAGAATTCCAAAATTACATTTAAAATTCCACAATTCTAAATATTTGAGACATCTGCCCTTCATGGGATTCAAAATATTGACTGTGAAGCTTAAGGTTTGATGAAACAGTTGTTTCAGATGGCTGTTTAGACGCATCATAATGCCCCTGCTTTCAGTACCATCCCAAGTGCTGTCAGCTTTGTCAACTGCATATGTTTCTAATCTCAAGTTATCCAGCCATAACCTATTTATAACTTACAATACCTCAGTCTGCAAAAAAATCCTTTTTATGCTTTAGAGACACAGTGAATTTATTTCCTACAAATGCAATTAAGAGCAAATGCTTTCAGAGTTAAAATCTAGTCTCCTAACAAATTAATTATGTGCTACAATGTTGGAAAGGAAGATGCCAAGAATTCTGGGAATTATGCCAAGCATCTCAGACTATTTTTAATACTGCAGGCTCTGCACAGTGGAAGATTAACAACATAACAAGCAGGAGAAACTTTCTCAGAAAGAAATGGTAACTTATGCCCAGGTGAATTCACTATAGTCCCCAGAACTAATTTTAATCATTAGTGCCTTAACACAAATCAGAGTCCTTGAAAGTCAGAACTAAAATTGCCAATTTATGTCTGTTTGAGTACTTAAACCCTGGCGGGGTTTAAATATAAAAGTGTTTGAATTATTTTAGGCTTTGCTTGTTCTAAATCAGGGAAAGAACTCTGTACTCTCTTCAGATGTTGTTGAATGACAGCTTCCTTCAGTTCCAGCAGGTGTAGCCAGTGGCCAGGGATGATAGCATCTGTCATCCAACAGCTTCCGATCCACAGCTTCAGCACTCTGGATCTAAAGTGAACAGGACACACCTTTATGAGCCATCAAATCACTCCCTAATCACTTTGCAGCACATGTCTTTGTACTATAGGATTATCCTTGGAAGGGCAACTGGAAAGATGGCCCACTTACTGACAACAGGGGTCAAGCAACAAAGGGAAGTAAAAGGGACGATGGACAACTTCCTGCTTTTCAACTTAAGGGTCAGCACCCCTGTTTTACTTTTATGTAACATGTGCAATCTAAAATGTTACACCTGCATTATGTTGCAGGCTGGTAGCATTATATGTATTGACAAGCAAGTCAGCTTTGCAAGCCTAATCCCAACTGTTGGGAAAATAGAACTGCTTTAGGTGCCAAAGAAAAAAACTCTGCTGGATTTGCATCAGGAAAACCCACCTTTCCTGAAAAACATGGGACTATCTAGAAAGATAATTTGCTACAAAACCCACAGGGTGACATGAAATATTGGCTCCATCGGAAAAGTGCTGAGAATGTTGCAGAGTGAAACAGTCTTTGATTTTATATGCTTTCTTTCATGGATTGAAATGCTTTTCCTAATGCTAAAATGCTGGCAGTACAGTATGCTGAGATTTAGTTTGGATCCTATTTTCCCTTTTTTTAAAATTTGGTCCTGCCCACCACTGGAATTTGTTCTGCACAGCTGCTCTGGCTTTCCTTGGTTGGAAAGAGGTTTGACACCTTTGATTTAGGCAATATGGTCATGGTGTCATTATAATTACATTATCTTGCATTTATTCCCCACCTTTATTCCTCCTGCAAGGAACCCAAATGGCTTACAAGCTTTTCCTCCTTTCCATTTTATTCGCACAGCAACAGTCCTGAGAGATAGGTTAGGCAAAGCATCAGTGACTGGCCCAAAACCATCTGGTGAGCTAAAATGAGGATTAGAACTGGACCTCTCCCCCCCAAGTTCTAGTCCAGTAATATAACCATTATGCCCCACTGATATAGTATTCTTTGCTGCATCTAGTTCCAGCTTCATTACTATCTTAGAGCAAGATAGTTCTTAGAGGCAGAATGGTAGAACTAAGTTCCAGATTTCCATGTTCACTAGCATAGATGCACAGCATCTGTAGAACTGAAACAATCCAAATAGTAACTCATACCAGGCACACAGAACACCTGCTTTGGTTTTGTAGCTTCTCTCCTTTACTAACTTCACTTACAAGCAGCAATGTACGTGAGCTTAATTGTTTATTTGTTTTGAGGAGTATTTTTCTTTCTCTTCCTTCTAAGTTTGTGTTCATGGTACTACTGGGGAAACCAGGTAGGTGGGGAAGCCTGAGAGCTTTTCTGCTTGCAGCTGGTAATCTACTGTATCTTGTTGCTGAATTGAGATCCATGGACTACACAAAGAGCTTTTCTTTTCCTGCAGTTCCATGACAGAATCAGTAGGGGGCACTGTAGTAGAGCAGAATAACACAAATACACATGAGCAAAATAGTGTTTTCTTTCATTTTGCAGTCAATTGCCACATTTTTCCTGTTCTAAAAAAACTTGCCGGAAATGTTGTTTAGACACAAAAATGAAACAGAAGGGTCACAATGTTGTCTGCAAAACCCACAAGCAACCACGAGTAGGAAATTGTATGTATATAATGAATTCCTTATATAGAAAGGCCTTAGCCACTTGTTCATTCCTTTTTCAAAAAACCAAAAGGAGAGAAGGAAGCAGTAGAGAAAGACCTAATCACCTAAAAGCTTCCTTTTCTATGAGAAGCAGTGATGTGACTCTCAGTAGGTGCTGCTTGTGATTAAAAGGAAAGGTGCTAGAAGGAGAAGACAGGTGTCACTTTTCTAACTAGAGTGTGCCCTATTCATCCCACTGCAGAATGGTCTGCAAATAATAGAGAAACCTGAGACTTAATGTATTATGGTGCAGAGAGATTCTGACACAGAATTTTCAAGCCATCCCTAGCTGACAGTGATTTGAGCAATGCTGGCAAAGATGTGGACCGGCAGTGTGGACTGCTACCTTTTACTATAAAAGAGATCAGTGCATTGCCAATGAACTCACTCCATATTGGAGGTGTTTGAGTGTCCTCCTCCCAACTTTTTAACTTTTAAGATATTGCTTCAACTTTTGCAACACTGAGGATTGATCACACAATGCCCTGCAAAGCCATTTTCAAAATGAACCCAGATGAAAAATATGACACAAAGGAATTACATTTAGCTTCATATTTAATTCAGATTAATTGCAATGCTTATTAATACATCTTAATTGCATACTAACTGGGTACTCCTGTATTTATCTCATTTGCAATTATCTGCTAGACAGCAAAAAGCTACAAGAATTGCCGTACTACAAGGTTTCCCAAACATATTTTAAAACAGGAACAATTCTTAATACTTCAATTGTTTGCATTTCAGATTATTTGTACAATCAGCCCATGAGTAAGGTGGATGCCACAGGAACCAGCAGTTGTGAAGCTGAAAAAAGGCCTCTTCTAAGATGCCTGCTAGATAGAAACAGAAGGCTATATGTGTATCCATATGCAGGGCTTTTTTTGTCATAGAACGCACTGGAATGGTGTTCTGGCACCATTTTTTGATGGATTTTTCCAAGTGATTGTGAATCACCCTGTGGGCGTAGCAGGTCGGCAGCAAAAATCACTAACATAGTGCCTGCGGGCTGCTTGTGTGTCGGTGCTGATTGTCGGCGTTGATTGTGGGGGCACTGCTCGGCTTGGGATTGATCATGTGGTCTCATGCTGAGTGCTTACTGCCGGCAGCGACCATTGTGTAAAAGTGTGACCCCAAGTCGTGAGTTCTGGCACCTTTTATTTTATTTTTTTTACAAAAAAGCACTGTCCATATGAATCAAGAATTTGAAGTTGCAATTATTCAAAATACAACAAACACTGACTGAACTTGAAACATGTGATTCCTAAGCCCTGTTCCCTCCATCACATTTGTTGCTATCTACTCATCTGAAGGGAAAACCTCCTGTATCTCTGGAGTCTCTTTGCAAGACCCAGAACACATTTTTTCAATATTCTGACTCACATGGAGAATCTCCATGGAGACAGGAGACTTTCCTTTTCAGACAGGTGCCCTCCATAAGTAGTGAGCAAGAAAGCTAGTAGAAGAGAGGGATGGGACTGGAGCACACCTCTTCTTCAGGCATGACTGATAACCCTTTTCCAAAGGGGTATAGCAGCATACGTGACAAGTAATTGTACCTGGCTGGAATTCACTCAGAAGTTTGAAGGGCTTCAACCCAGAAAATAAATGGAAGCCCTTGCACCATCACATCCCTCTTGAAGTTAGAATTCATGTTTGTTGCACTTATCAGTCAGTTTATAAATAGTCATAATCTCCCAGATTTTATCCAATCACTACTCTTTAATTCCTTGCTTTAGGGACTTCCAGTTACATGAGTTTACAGCTGTATGGATTTACTTAAGAAGATCTTTATGCAGATGAAGAAACAGCGTTAGGGTTTCCAAGTAAGGTAAAGGAAAAAATCGATTCACAAGGCATTATTGCAATAATAGGATTTGAGACATGACCTGAACAAGAATGAAATGTTAAAGATGGTTCTTTAAAAGAATACATGAAGGAATGAACTCAGATTAGATCATGGACAAATCTTTATTTTCATGGTCAGTGTCAGTATTACATGACTTTGCTTATAAATATGTTTTACATTCTATCACGATACAACTTGAAACCAGAATCTCCCCATATGAAACCATGAGTAAAACCAACTTGAAATCACAGAAATTGCAATTAATATTGCTTTTTATAGTCAGCATGAATATCCACAGGATGATCACATTTTAATGTGCATTTAAATATTTGTTTTTGAGTGCATTTTGCCCTCAAAGTACACATTTCTAAACATATTTTATCTCAAAATGACACATCATCAGATGTACTTTGAAATAATAATGTTACAACATTTGGAGAAGTGTAGCAGATGACTATACTTCAGCCTACACATTAGTCAAGGCGGTGCAAATCAGGTTAGTGTATATCAGAATTTGCAAAGCTAAAATTTCTGCAGAATTCCCACTCATAATGAACAGGATAATTTCAGTTAAAGTGTATTTTCTTTAGGTAGTTGTGAGAAATGTGGATTACCACAAAAGGTCAACGGATTTTCCTTCTAGTATACAAAAACTCAAAACATTTAGATCTAGTTTGTGTGGGTGATGCAACTGGGTCAGCCCTTGCTACTTGGGTGGGATTTTATGATATGTACATCTAAAAGATATGTTAGAATAATGAAAGAAATCACAATTAGGATGCTTCAGTGATATCAGTGGACAACCAGTGTCATATACTTCATAGTAAAGGTAAAGGTTTCCCCTTGACGTTAAGTCCAGTCATGCCTGACTCTAGGGGGCAGTGCTCAACTCCGTTTCCTAGCCGAGGGAGCCAGCGTTTGTCCACAGACAGTCTCCGTGGTCATGTGGCCGGCATGACTATACACCGAAGTGCACAGAACACTGTTACCTGCCCACCGAAGTGGTACCTTTGTATCTATTTGCATTTGCATGCTTTTGAACTGCAGGATTGGCAGGAGCTGGGACGGAGCAGTGGGAACTCACCCCGTTGTGCAGATTCGAACTGGTGACCTTTTGATCAACCAGCCCAGCAGCACAGCAGTTTAAACCACTGCGCCACCTGCAGTCCCTTCATATACTCCATAGTCAGCATTAATTGATAGGCTCTGAGGTGGTTTTTGAACATCTGAACCACCTTTTGAAGAGTTAAGTTGTATTTTTAGCTAGAGAGTAAAGCACTCCCATGGTGCAAGAATGAATATTGGCATCTCTTTGGAGGCCTTCTTAGCAAGCCAGTTGCGTCATAAATGTTTTTCAGGTGGCCAATCAACAGCAAATCCCCTGGTGTACTTCTTTGAAGCTTTTGTGAGAGGCAGTTTAATTCTGCAATTGATACAATTCCAATTTGCACAGAGCCCACTGTGTCCTCTTCATATTTTTTTGAGAACCACCCTCTTAACTGATGCTTCATCTTGGAACATCACTCAGTGTGTCAGAGAATAGCTGCAGGTACCACTCTATATGACTCTGGTGCACCCACAACTGGAGTACTGTGCTCAGTTTTGGGCCCCTCATTACAGAAAGGATATAGCCAGGTTAGAGTCAGTGCAGTGTAGGGCCACAAGGTTGGTGGCCAGTTTGCAGGGGATCGGGTATGAGGTGAGACTGAGGGAACTGCATCTCTTCAGCCTGGAGGAGAGGAGACTCAGAGGGGATTTGTTGGCAACATACAGGTATGTGAAGGGATGTCACATGGAGATGAGTAGAGATCTGTTCTCCCCTGAAGAGGAAGGCAGGACGCACTGCAATGGAGCAAAGCTCAGAGAACCAAGGTTCCATTTAGATGCCAGAAAGCACTTCCTGACAGTTAGGAACCCGAGAGTGTGGAATGGGCTTCCACAAGAGGTCGTTGAGGTCCCATCAGTGAGGGTGTTCAAAGATAAGCTGGACATGCACATGGTGGGCATGTCGTGAGTGGAGTCAGCTGGAGCCAGGGGTCAGACCCAGGAGGCCCCTTCCAACTTGCTCTGTTTCTATGTTAGTGCTGATGGTATCTTGACTCTGTGAGATGCTACATAGCAGAGTACAAAGATGAAACTTAGGAACATGGTCTGTACCAGCAATTTCACATTGAGTTCCCTAGGAACTCTAGGATGGATACAATCTACACCTGGCAATTTATTAATTGTCAGCAAAAAGTACTTTATTTTTTTTTATCATTCTATTAGCCTTTGCTCTTACTCCTGAAGACATCAGACACCATTCTATGTCTTACATCTTTTTCAGTGGAAAGAGTAGGAAGCAATCCATTCATCTTCTCTGCAGTCTCCTTATTGTCCTTTAGCTCCGTTTAACTCCGTTTTCATCCAATAGCTCAACTGTCTTTCTAGGTGGTTTCCTGCTTCTGATATCTAAATATTTATTTATTGTTCCTTGATGTTGCTAGCAAAAGGCTCCTTAAAATTCCTCCTTTTTTGTACCACTTGTTGTCTCCTTGTGTCTCCTTGGGGCAAGTTTGTGCTTGTTTTAGTTCTCCTTATTTACAGAGGACTTCCATTTTCTGAAGGAAGTCATCTTCTCTTTTATAATTACTTCCTTAACATTGCTTGTTCCTTAACATACTGATTACCTTTAGAATGAAGCCACTTTTCCCAGCATGTGGGATACAATCTAGCTGAGCTTCTGTTAATGTGGTTTTGAGTAACCTCTGAGATTTCTGAAGGGATTTAATTCTCTTGTCTCCCCCTTTCAACTTTTCTTTGTATTAGTGTCATCATTCTAGGAAAATTACCTTTTCTGAAGCCTGTGTTGGAAATCCTTGGCAATTTTTCATTCTTTCTGTGTGTTTGTGCATGCACACATGTGTGCATGTGATCTGAGAGCACTTTGGGCATCATTTCCAACTGGTTTTGTCAACACTAAAACCTTCTCCTAGGTCCTGGGTGACATCACTTAGCACTGAATCTAAGGTTAGTTGATACCACTGTACTGGGCACTGAGAAATGCAGCCTCCTTCTCATGACTGGCACATGAATTTCTCCATCCAGTGTAGAAAGAATTGAAATAATTCATTATTAGAAGCCTTCCTCTTCCTACAGAACTAATAGCAGCTTCAGGAAGGAGGTGATTTATATCAGGGAAGCATTGCTAATCCATCTCTGTCCTCCAAGTAGATTTCCCCCAATCCAATTAGCAGCCACACTTACCTTCCTTAAAGTTTGGAACTAAGCCAGCAGCAGATGCCAATCGATTGCTTTCCTTGAAGATCCAGGTTCAGATCCCACACCCACCAATCAGGATGAAGCTGTCAGCATCAGTCTCACTTTTTCACAGCCTCCAAATATGATCGTTGGAAGGCTATAATGGGGGGGGGGGGGTGTTTTAGGCTGCTTTGATCTTCTTTTGTTATTATCACACTGCATTTATAGCCCATCTTTTTTCCTCTAAAACTAAATAAATTTATTTATTAATAAATAAAATAAATAAAGTAACTAAAATGTCAGCTGAACTAAAGTCATCTGCTTGTCTTATTTAACTTGCACTATCCCTTTTCCAGGAACACAAAGTCAATTCTGCTTCCCAGCCTCGGATTCAACAAGAACAATAAGTAGGAGCAGAGGAAATGCCTTTTGCAATGAATGGTCATGCTCAGAATTATCTATGCAGTTGAAACATGGGGTTATGCAGCAAGAAACACAATAGCTTCTAAATGGAAATCACGGAAGCCCCCAACCAATGAAGAATGCAGAAATAGATTAGCAGAATATAATAGCAGATAAATTAGTGATGTTTCATGGTTACAGGATTTCCACAAGTACATGTGAGCAAAAAGATCTGATTGGATAACTCAGCTCAAAATTCTCTGTACACTTAAAACTCACAAGTCTTGGTTGATGCCTCTGTATTAAAATTGATATACTTGTGATTTTATTCAAGTGTCTGTGTGACCTACACTGGATTAAATCTATGTGGAATGAGGAAATGGGGAACTGTACAGCCATCATGGAATTCATCCTTATTGGTTTTGGGAATCTCCAGGACTTGCAACCTCTTCTTTTCTTGCTGTTCCTAATAATCTACATTGTGACAATAACTGGGAATCTCCTCATCATTTTACTAACTCTCACTGATCAGCAGCTTCACACCCCCATGTACTTCTTCCTGGGGAATTTGTCCTTCCTGGAGACTTGCTACAGCTCGATCATCTTACCCAAAATGTTGGCCAATTTGTTAAGTGGCGAGAGGTCCATATCTATTAGTGGGTGTCTGGCCCAATTTTATTTGTTTGGTTCTTGCGTTGGTATAGAGACTTACCTCCTGGCAGCAATGTCCTATGATCGCTATCTGGCAATATGTAGACCTTTGCATTACACCTCCATCATGCATGGAAAGTTCTGTGTTCAGCTCATGACAGGGGCATGGATTGATTCTTTATTGGCCAATGGCATAATCTTGTTTCTGATGGCTCAGTTACCCTTCTGTGGTCCCAACATCATTGATCATTACTTTTGTGACTTTGTTCCATTGGAAAAACTTTCCTGCAGTGACACAAGCCTGATTGAACTGGTCACTTTTCTGTCAACCTTCATTTTCACAATCACACCTTTCTTAATGACTCTCACATCCTATGTTTGCATCATTCTCACCATCCTAAAGATGCCATCCATCACTGGAAGACAAAAGGCCTTTTCAACCTGCTCCTCTCATCTCACAGTGGTCTGCATTTTTTATGGGACAATCATCATTGTCTACATGTTGCCGGACACCCCCACTCTGAGAGACCTCAATAAAGTCTTCTCTGTCTTTTACACAGTCTTGACTCCTCTGGTCAATCCCTCAATCTACAGTCTAAGAAACAAAGATGTCCACAAAGCTCTAAGAAGAGTATACTGCAAAGTGGTGTTTCTTTGAAGGATTCCAGTAAGTATATAGTCATATCAGTTCTGGAATTCTTAAAATCCATTTTCCATCCTTTTTTGTTTAACAGTCCTACTGTGTGTGTAGGTAAGACACACTACAAGACATGCCTTCCAAGTGATTTCATTAATAGGAAGCTACTGGGACAAAAAGCAATAGTGAACACATTATTCCATTGTACCAATATGTAAATGGTTAGAACCAGTTATGTAGATTACACACAGTCATATTTCATTTGCTCCTTCATTCCATTCACACCCATTTCCCCTTCTTTTGACATGGTCATTGCCGTGATTATTTTAAACCTAAGTTCAGTTAAAGCAAAGTGGCATGTTCATTGCAAATAATACATCTAAGTTAGATCATTGTAATGCTCTCTAAATGTGATTCCCTTTAAATGTGTCAGGAGTCTTCAGCTGATTCAAAATGTTGCTGCAACAGTTTTGACCTAGGCCTGCTTTTCAGAATATGTGACATCATGATTGTGCAACATTCACAGGCTCTTGACCTGTTTTTGAGGCCAATTCAAGCAGATTATCAGCATGTATACAAAAAATGACCTCAGGTTTTCTGACTGCTGGTCTGTATATAACCTGAACGTCAGTATTTGGCACAAGGATGCTATTAGCAAACTCAATAAATCATTTTACTATGAGGGTAAGTGGAACAAAACAAGCAAACAAACAAAGCTCAATGAAGATCAATCCTGTCCTTATCTTTAAGTCATTCATTACCTAGATATTCAAAAGTACTATTTTCATCCACAAAATCTTGCCAGTCCACTCTGGCCTGTAGGGAATGTCCTACTCCCTGTTCCACCACTGGCAAAAGTGTGGTGGGTGGTTACTATAGACAGAGCTTGTCTATAGTATTATGAGCTTGTCTATTCTTGATTATGGTACCCATGTTGTGAAGCCCCTTTCCTAGAAAGGAAGGCTTTGGTCACTCTTTGGTAATGTTTACATATCTGGCAAAATCTAATTTGTTAATTTGCATCTAAGGCACAGGGAACAACTGAACATTTTTCCTTTCTGTTTTGATGACTCTGTTGTTTCTTTGTTTCTGTTCAGGATATTGTAAATCTTCTTAGAAGTAAAACTATTGTTTGTTGTCAATGCAGTATATCCCATGTTGTAGGATGGAAAATTGTGATACACATATTTCAGTCAATCAATCAATGACAGTCTCAAGTCTCTTTGCTTTCAGTTTCAACAAACCCTTTTAATGTTTACTCAGAAGTAAGACTGCATTTGTCCACTAGTGCATATACTTAGGTGAGTGTATCTAGGATTACATTGTTAGTCATCACTAACTACTAGCTCATTGTGAGCAGTGTCCCTTTTTCTGGAACCCTATGGTTTAACCCCTTTGTTGTGTTTCAGGAAGCTAATGTATAAATATTGATTGTAAGAACATTAGCTACTGTGATATAGGATGGCCATAAGAACAAAGGAGTGAAGTTAAAGGGCAAAAATTCTAATTCAATCTAAACCCAAGTGATTGGAAATTTTTTCAGGGATGAGTTCCTAATATAATGCAATATTTGCCCATTTGAGAGACCAACATACACCTATACTTGAAAGGAGGGCATTTTTTCCAGAATTTTCAGAAAGAGCTAGGTATGGGTGTAAATCTAGGTATGCTGAAAGTTAATAAGCATCCTGAAAGCCTATAATATTTCCAGTTCCCAGACCTTCCTGTGTGCTTCCCTAGTGTCCTTGCTTTCTACTTGCATTGGTATCCCTGTATTAAAAACACTTTTAAGGCCACACTCCTACCAATTGTGCTCTTGCTGCTCAGAAGCCCCCAAAACTCAAACTGAAGCTGGTAGAGCAGGAAGAACAGCAAAGGTGATCCACAGTTCCCCATCCCCTCATGCCCAGAGGACATTGTGGACAGAATGGAAAGGAGATCAGTGGGGCTTGGGATAATTCTTATGCTACTTTCTGTAGCCCCTCCCTTGGTCCACCAGAATGCCCATTTTCCTGAGGCTCCAAGGTGTGCTTTCTGAACTTGGAGAGACACCTGGAATAGTTCTTTCCATGTAAGATGTGAGGAGTAAGGGGCTGTGGTTGATTTCCTCTTCTGAGCAGTTTTACAAGCCATCCTTTTTCCCCCTGGGGACTCTTGTGGGAACCATAGGTTTTATACCATAGTAATAAGCCCTTTTGCCACCACATTCTCACCCAGTGGGCACCACATGGTGCTCCACAGCATGCTCAGTGATCTTCATTTAACACTTGAAGGAAAAAGCTGGTTCCTTGCACGGCCTGCCAATTGACTGCCTAGTGTTTGATGGTGCTGTGAACTTCTGTGTTCCTCAGAGTGTAGATGAGGGGTTAGATTGAGTGATTCAGGACTGTGCAGAAGAGGGAGAATGTAGCCTGAGGTCTTCCTGAATTGGAGCATCTGGCAACATGTAGACAAGGATTACCAAGCTGTAAAAACACAAGCCACAGTGAGACAAAAGAAGCATGTCAAAAAGGCTTCTTGTCACCCAAAGTGGATGGAATCTTTAAAATGGTAGCAATGATGCAGACATAGGATATAAGAGTTATTAGGAATGGAATGGCAGTGTAGATCAGGAGAGAGTGACAAGAGAGAGGCAACAAGTTGAATCAGGTTAGTGTCACTTCAAGAAAGCTTTTCAATTGCGAAGAAGTCACAGAAGAAATGAGTTATGACACTGGATCCACAGAAGTATAAATGTGCTAGCAAAAAAAAACCCCATCATGGAATTGCCTAAAGCATTTATCTATGCCCCAACCATGAGCTGAAAACTCTGCTTTCTTGGCGTGATTGATGCATCCAGCAAAGGTTTGTGTATTTCCAGATAGTGATCATAGGTCATTGCTGTCAGAAAGTAGGTTTCTATAGCCACACAAATGTCAAAGAAATAGCATCGAGTTATGCATCCACTAACAGAACTGTGACCCTTCCTGTAGGAGAATGACCTGAAAACAGTACTGCACAAGTCCATAACTTCTAGGATCGATTTCTGCAATGCCTGTTATGTAGGGCTACCCCGTGCCTCCTCTGGAAACTGCACAAATACAAAATGTGGCAGCCAGGCTGGTCTCTGGGACATCATGGAGAGACCAGGTATCACCTGTTTTAAAGCCTTTTCATTAGTTGCCAATACATTTCTGGATACAGTACAAGGTGTTGATAATTAACTGTCAGGGCCAGCCTTCATGCTGAGAGAAGAATGTGTGATCTGCACCAGTCCACTCAGATAATTCCAGCTTCCTTCCGCTGATTTCTGCATTCCCAGCTGTTGTTTTTTCTAGAGCCATTAACTGAGTAATCATATCCAAATAAGCTCTCACTACAATTCTTCCATGTTCATCATGAAGTCCCAAGAGGATAGAGACAGCAGCTTCACCGGGCGGTCCCAGTGGCCAGTCCCAGTTGGAAAGGAAGTTTCCAATTATTGTGTGAGAATAAATACAATAAAATTAGGATTTCCCCTTCATGGATCTCTGCCTTGCCATGACAAAAGGGTTTGTGTGGCACAATAAAGCTATGAGCTATGCCATGCAGGGGCACCCATGAAGGATTGGTTATAGCACAGAGTTCTGACAGAACATTATCCACTGGAGAAGGAAATGGCAACCCACTCCAGTATCATTGCCATGAAAACCCCATGGACAGTACCAAAAGGCAAAAAGGTATGACACTGAACTATGAGCCCCTCTGGTTGGAAGGTCTCCAATGTGCTACTAGGGAAGAGCAGAGGGATGGTACAAGTAGTGCCAGAAAGAATGAAGTGACTGGGTCAAAGCTGAAAGGACACTCAGTCATGGATGTATCTGGTGGTGAAAGGAAAGTCCAATGCTATAAAGAACAAAACTGCATAGGAACCTGGAGTGTGAGAACTATGAATCAAGGTAAGCTGGATGTGGTCAAACATGAAATTACAAGACTGAACATCAACATCTTAGGAATCAGTGAACTAAAATGGACAGGAATGGGTGAATTTAATTCAGATGATCATCATATGTACTACTGCAGGCAAGAATCCCTCAGAAGAAATTTAGTAGTCATCATACTCAATAAAGAGTAGGAAAAGCAGTACTGGGATACAATCTCCAAAATGACAGAATGATCTCAGGTTGAATCCAAGGCAAAACATTCAACATCACAGTAATCCAAGTCTATGCACCAACCACTGTTGCTGAAGAGGCTGAAGTTGACCAGTTCTATGAAGCCCTACAACACCTTCTAGAAATAACACCCCAAAATGATGTCCTTATCATCATGAGGGATTGGAATGCTAAAATAGGAAGTCAAAAGATAACTGGAATAACAGGCAAGTTTGGCCTTTAAGTACAAAATGAAACAGGACAAAAGCTGGCAGAATTTTGTCAAGAGAACATACTGGTCATAGCAAACACTCCTTTGCAACAACCCAAGAGATGACTCTACACATAGACATCACCAGATAGTCAACACCAAAGTCAGATTGATTATGTGCTCTGCCGCCAAAGATGAAGGAGCTCTATACAGCCAGTAAAAACAAGACCAGGAGCTGACTGTGACTCAGATCATGAGATTCTTGTTGCAAAATTCAGGCTTAAATTGAAGAAAGTAGGGAAAAGCACTAGGCCACTCAGGTATGACCTAAATCATATCCCTGATGAATATACAGTAGAGGTAACAAATAGATTTAAGGAATTAGATCAGATAGAGCACCTGAAGAGCTATGCATGGAGGTTCACAACACTGTACAGGAGGAAGCAACTAAAACCATCCCAAAGAAAAACACATGAAAAAGAAAGGAAAATGGATGTCTGAGGAAGCTTTACAAATAGCTGAGGAAAGAAAGGAAGAGAAAGGTAAGGGAGAAAGGGAAAGATATACCCAACTGAATGCAGAATTCCAGAGAATAGCGAGAAGAGACAAGAAGGCCTTCTTAAATGAACAGTGCAAAGTAATAGAGGAAAACAATAGAATGCGAAAGATTAGAGATCTCTTCAAGAAAGTTAGAGAAAGGAAACATTTCTTGCAAAGATGTTAAAGGAAAAATGTTGGGGACCTAACAGAGGAAGAAAAGATTAAGAAGGGGTGGCAGGATTACCCAGAAGAACCATACATGACAGACCTTAATGTCCCTGATAACCACAAAGGGGTGGTCGACGTCAAACAGACCTTAGGAAGTCTTAGGAACAATAAAGCTAGTGGAGAAGTCACTATTCCAGCTGAGCTATTCAAAATCCTAAAAGATGATGGAATTAAAGTGCTACACTCAATATGGGCTCATAGTATTTATTTTATTTTATTTATTTATTAAAACATTTCTATGCCGCCCCTTGCCGAAGCCTCGGGGCGGCTCACAACATAGAATAAAATACACAATAAACTAAAACAATAACAATTAAAATATATACATTAGAATAAAATAAGCTGCCCCGGCCAAATAAAATTCAATAACATTAACATTTAAAATGCTGCTTAAATAAAAAGGTCTTCTCCGGGCGCCGAAAAACAAATAACGACGGCGCCAGGCGGACCTCTCTGGGGAGCGCATTCCATAACTTAGACGCCACCGCTGAGAAAGCCCTCCTCTGAGTAACCACCCTCCTAATTTCCTTCACTGAGGGCTCCCGGAGGAGGGCCTCTCCCGCTGATCTCAGGGGGCGGCTGGGCATATATGGACGTAAGCGCTTCTTCAGGTAACCAGGACCCAAGCCGTTTAGGGCTTTATAGGTCATCACCAACACCTTGAATTTGGCCCGGACTTCAATGGGAAGCCAGTGAAGCTGACAGAGAACTGGAGTCATGTGAACATAACGTTCAGTTCCCGTCAGCAGCCTGGCAGCCCTATTTTGAACCAATTGAAGTATCCGGACCATCTTCAAGGGTAGCCCCACGTAGAGCGCATTACAGAAGTCAAGACGGGAAGTCACCAGTGCATGAGTCGCTGTTGCGAGGCAGTCGTTCTCCAGATAGGGGCGCAGCTGATGAATCAGCCAGAGCTGGAGGAAAGCGCTCCTCGCCGCTGCTGTTACCTGAGCTTCGAGTGAAAGCTCCGGGTCGAGGAGCACTCCCAAGCTGCGGACCTTATCCCTAGGAGGGAGTGCAACCCCGTTCAGGACAAGGTTCAATTCACCTTCTCCAAAGCCTGAACCACCTACCAACAGGACCTCCGTCTTGTCTGGATTGAGCTTCAGTTTATTGGCCCTCATCCAGCCCATTACCTCGGCCAGGCACCGGTTCAGTACAGCCACTGCCTCACCTGGATTGGTGGAAAACGAGAGGTAGAGCTGGGTATTGTCAGCGTACTGATGATTCCACAGCCCACACCTCTTGATGACCTCTCCCAGCGTTTTCATGTAGATGTTGAACAGCAAGGGGGACAAAATGGACCCCTGCGGTACTCCATGGCATAGCTGCCATGGCGCAGAGCCATAGTCCCCCAGTACCACCTTCTGGAATCGGCCATTGAGATAGGAGCGGAACCACTGCAAAGCAGTACCTCCGACCCCCAATCCCGCAAGCCTATCCAGAAGGATACCATGGTCGATGGT
Organism: Varanus komodoensis; assembly: GCF_004798865.1. Taxonomy (NCBI): domain Eukaryota; kingdom Metazoa; phylum Chordata; class Lepidosauria; order Squamata; family Varanidae; genus Varanus; species Varanus komodoensis. Next base: position 7,843,572 of record NW_025336011.1, on the reverse strand, counting down.
ATCGAAAGCCGCCGAGAGGTCCAGGAGAGCCAACAGGGACGCACTCCCCCTGTCCTTCTCCCTGCACAGGTCATCGTACAGGGCAACCAAGGCAGATTCAGTACCATACCTGGGTCTGAAGCCGGACTGAAATGGGTCCAGATAATCAGTTTCATCCAAGAGTGCTTGGAGTTGTCCCGCCACCACTCGTTCTAACACCTTGCCCAGAAATGGGATATTGGCATCGGTGTCTCCCTTAAGACCTCTGACTCAATAGTGGAATCCAGCTCATGACGAATCTGAGCGATTTTCTCCCTGAAATGCCTGGCAAAGTCGTCACAGCGGGCCTTTGAGGGTAGAATCAGATCTTCTTTCGGGCCTGGGCGGACCAGGCCTTGCACCACTCAAAAGAGCTCCACCAGACGGCATTGTGAGGAGGCAATGGAAGCGGAAAAAAAATCTCTTTTTCGCCGCCCTCACCGCCACAGCATAGGCCCGATAGTGGGCTCTTAAGTGTGTTCGGTCAGATTCATCCCGTGATTTCCTCCACCTACGCTCTAGCCGTCTCCCAACCTGCTTCATCGCCCTCAGTTCAGGAGTATACCAAGGGGAAGAGCAGGCTCTGCCCGGTGGGAGAGGGTGCTTAGGAGCGATCGTGTCTACAGCCCTGGTCATCTCCCCATTCCACAGTTCGACCAGAGCCTTGACAGGAGCACCCGTCTTGTCAGCCGGAAACTCCCCACAGTATGACACATGGGGGAAATTACTTTTTAAGCATAAAATATAAGCAAGCAAAATCACACATAATTAAATTAAGAGCCAAGTTAGGCAAAATTGCCTTTGTGTCATTGGTTTTTCTTGAAGAAGTAACTGCCATGGGGAAGGGCTGAGCTATGTTAACACTCTCTTTTACCTCCATCCCAATCAGAATCCACAGAGAAAGAAAGAGACAAGCACTCACAAAGGGAGGAAAGTTTAGCACCTTTGACTCAGAACTTGGATTATTGATGAACTTTCAGCTCAGGGATGAGTTCAGTTCAACAGAATTTATGGCAAACTCGCCTTAGCGCTTTGTGAACTTCTTTGTTTCGCAAGCTATAGATGAGCGGATTGACCAAGGGAGTCAGGACTGTGTAGAAAATGGAGAAGATTTTATTGAGGTCTCTCAGAGTGGGAGTGTCTGGCAACATGTAGACAATGATGATTGTCCCATAAAATATGCAGACCACCAGGAGATGAGAAGAGCAGGTCGAAAAGGCCTTTTGCCTCCCAGTGGTGGACGGGATCTTTAGGATGGAGGCAATGATGCAAGCATAGGAGGTGAGGGTCAGGACAAATGGAGCCACAGTGAAAACAAAGGTGAAGAGAAGCAAGACCACATCAAAGACACTTGTATCACTACAGGACAATTTTTCCACTGGGATTAAATCACAGAAATAGTGATCTATGACATTTGGACCACAGAAATCTAACTGAGCCAGCATATACGTTATTATGATGTTAAACAAAAAACTATCAAACCTTGTCCCAACCATGAGCTGCAAACACAATTTCCTGTGCATAATAGAGGCATAAAGCAATGGCTTACATATGGCTAGATAGCGATCGTAAGACATCACTGCCAAAAGATATGTTTCTGCACCTGCACTGGTTCCAAAGAAAAAATATTGAGCTATGCAGCTGCGAAGAGCAACGATTCTCTCTCCAGTGAACCAATTGGCTAACATTGGGGGCAAGATGATGGTGCTGTAGCAGGTCTCCAGGCAGGACAAATTGGCCAGGAAGAAGTACATGGGGGTGTGGAGGTGCCGGTCACTCGCAATTAGCAAAACGATGAGGAGGTTCCCGCTTACTGTCACAATATAAACCATGAGGAAGAGCAGGAATAGAAGAGGCTGCAGCTCCAGGCGAGTCCCAAAACCCACAAGGACAACTTCTGTGATTGCTGTTTGGTTGCCTTTCTCTGCATTCCACATTGATCTATTCCAGTGCACCTCATGCAAAAGCTAGAATATGAATACAGCACAATGCATGTTGATGGACCCATAGCAACGAAAATGTATATACAAGATCTTAATGTAATTCCATTACACCTTAGTGAAACTCAGCAAGTTTTCTTATTTACCCAGCAGGAGCCTAATCCTCATGCATGGTTTCCAAACTTCATTCTCTTTATATCTTTTCTAAATATATTTAATTTGTTCTTCAATCAGTAAACCTCCCCAGTGTGGCTGACATGGAATCCCCAAAACAGAAGCACCCTTAGCTTCAGGTTGATGGTCAAAAAGATACATCCAAAAGGGGGGAAAGTATGGGAAGGTGGAAGAAGAAGCAATTCAGGCACCAATTATTACAGTTAAATAGTTTGTCCTGTCCTCAGCTGAAAACGCTTTTGGGAAAGGTGTGGTCTGATGGATCTGGATCTTCAAGCAAAGTCTGGATTCCCAGCTTTCTGTGCTGCAGCTTGATGTCCTGGCGACTGCCAGGTAACTGTTGACCTGCGGCAGCCTAGAGAGCCCTGTGGTTTCCTGGAAATATCTTAGGCATTCCTTGATGCTACCATTTTTGAAAGACAACCTCCCACTACCATCAATCTTTCCCTGCAGGCTTTAGGAATTCAGTGGCCATTTTAGGACACACTTTCCATTGACATGGTGCAGTGTGCACCACACATGCTATGGAGCACCCTTCCACAAGATGTGGTGGCGGCCACCAATTTAGGTGGCTTCAGAAGGGGATTAGACAAAGTTATCTACAGTTATCCACAAAGGGGATTAGACTTATCCATGGTTACTAGGGCTAATGGCTAGATGCTGCTTTCAGGAGAAGAGGCAGCTGCTGTGGGGAGACATGGGTATGAAGGTGTTTGTGGACAGTCAGTTGGCCTCTGTGTGAACAGACTAGATGAACTAGATGAGTCCTTCGTCTGATCTAGCATGGATCTTCCTATGTTCCTAATGGGAAAAAACATCAGAATGGACTTGCTGGATTATTCCAAAAGTCCAGGTCCAGTATTCTGTTCCCAGCAAAGCCAGCCAGATAAATCCAATAGGCAGGGACTAATGGCCACAGCCTAGCATCACTGCTTGCACACTATGAAAATATATGCTGGCTCACAAAGACAGAATCTCTGTTTTGCCTTCATTGTACTACTGGCAGATCTGTCTACTGATTGCTACTGATAGTTGTTTTCTTCATGAATTTGTCTCTCCTACCTTCAAAGCTATCTGAATAGGTGCCATATAAGTTGCTATATCTAGTTCTTGTCAACTGACTTAGGATAGTGAATTGGGTAAGTGCATCAGGCACAGTGTGTGAAGAAGCATTGTTTTGTAGCTCAAGATCAATTTAATGGTCAAGTTCATGGATCAAATGATATCAGCCCTGAAGATTAAATGAGCAGAATGGAGCATGCCCTGCATCATCTGCCATATGCAAATATTTATCTACTCTAAAAAACAGCACAGAATACTCTGCCAAAATGTCCTCAGCCTTTAAAACTAGGGTATGGCAGAAGACCATGGTATCATGATATTAAAACATTTGGCTGAGCATATACTCAATTTTTCCTACTGTCATTTGTCCAAAAATCCTTAAAGGGATGAGGTGGGGTGCTTTGATGCCAATGAAAGGTTTTGAAAGATGGGATAGCCCTGCCAAAGAAGAGCAGGGACTGAAGTTAGAACTTACCTGCAGCAAATTGTCGTTATGTTCAGAGACGACTGGTTTTCTTCAAAGTCTTGATGAAAAACGAATCTGAGCAGGGAAGTGTTTCTAGCTGTCCCTGCGAAAGCTGTCTCATGAGCATTTAAAAGAAGTGATATTGGAAGAGTAAGTGCTGGTTTTCTGACTGTCTGAAGAACACTACTGATGCAACCACCTTCCTAAACTCACAGGAGAGCTCTATGTTGCTTCATGTCTCATGGGATTCCCTGTGTTGTTTAAAATTCAATGCTTCTCTGGATTAGCTCAGCCATGTAAAGCCTTTTTCAGGCAATACATCCTGATGGTCTGCAGTGTCACCTTCCTGTAAAGAATATGGCATAGCACCTGACCTGTTTGGTGGCACAGCTTCCAAGCATTCTAGTGTTTGAGAAACTCCTAGAATTGTTGGTGTTTGATGTCCACATTCAGAGAAAACTCCTTTTGTTTCCAGTCAGAGTATTGTTCAATATTACCTGCCTGGAGTGGTGCCAGCTTCCAAGGTCTGAAGTCCTCTGGCCAAGAGGTCACCTACCACCTGATTCCTTCAGCTGAAGATGGTAGGGATTAAACTTATACCTTCTTCATGCAAAGCTTATGCTGTAGCACTGAATCAGGGCAAAAAGCCCAATTGATTGTCCAGACAAACTGGATGAAGCCAATCTCTCCATGTAAATAATTACAAGGATCTAGAGCTGCAAAGTTACAAAAGGCCTTTACTTACTCCATACTTTAGAAAGACGTTGAAAGATTGGAACCACTAAGCTAGCTAAACTCTCATGCATCTTCACTGTATATGGCCACATATGCTGAAGCAAATCTTTTCATCACTACACCTACACTACAAAGGGTTTTAATACTTTTATTTGTACAATTGTTATATTTATGTATTTTGTTTTTGTTGTGAGCTGCCCTGAGGCTTTGTTGCGATGGGGGCAGCATAAAAATGTTTTAAATAAATAAATAATGAGATATTTATCTAGCTACATGCTCATATCCCTTTAAAATCCCTTTCCCGCCCACACAGATGCAAATAAAAACTGTCCACCCACAATTACATTTTCCAACAATTCTTCCTACAATATCTTTATTTCTTGCTGGCCTCTGGCCAGATTTTTTTGGTCCTGCATAAATCACTCTTTCCAAATATTCTTAGAATTCAAAGATGGGTAGGGTGATCACATATCCTAGTTTACATAGATTATGTCTGTATTTGAAAGGCTGTCAAGTACATGTTTAAAGATAAATATAAAAAGGGAGAGGAGGCAGAGAAGTCACCCTTCCCCAGTATGGTGAAATTCAAGTATTGCATCTCTATTTAAGTCATACTACTTCCTTCCAAGCATAAGTCTATATGCAGATGCCCATACTAATTGGCATCTTCCTTTGCAGGTGATGCTCCCCTCCTTTTTTGGCAGTGCAGAATTAGCCACCTCAATGGTGGAGAAAAGGGGAATTATGTGTTATCTCAAGTTCAGTATACAGACCACGTTGATTGGTAGCTATTCTTTTATTTCATAAGCTGCCTGAGAAATGAGGGGTCATGCCTGCAAAGGGCCAACATCTTCCTGGTCTTAAAGGATCAAACCATCTTGTACTTCCTGGTCCTAGTTGTTGGACTGCACATGCGAGGGGCAGGATAGATTATGCTCCCCTATTGCCATCAGCTTGGAATCTTTAGGCAAACAGTTGAGATAGACATTCCCCAAATACGTAAGTCATATTGTCCAAGTAACTGTGCTGTGTGCTAGCTCCTTGTAGGAACTGCAGGCTTTCTGGCAACATTCTTCACAGCCTCATTCACATCTTTGTTTCTTAGGCTGTATATGAGAGGGTTGACAAGAGGAGTTAATATGGTATACAAAAAAGAAAAGACTTTATTTAGGTCTTTCAGGGGCCTTGATTTTGGTAGGACATAGACGATAACCAGGGTTCCATAAAACATGGTCACCACTATGAGGTGACAGGAACAGGTAGAGAAAACTTGCTGCCTTCCAGAGGTTGATGAAATTCTCAGGACAGAGGTGATGATGCAAACACAGGATACCAAGGTCAAGAGGAAAGGTGGAAAGGCACACAGTGATGACAGCATAAAAACCAAGGCATCTATGATTCTGGTGTCACTGCAGGACAGATTTATCACTGGGTCAAGATCACAAAAGAAGTGGTAAATCTCGTTTGTGCCACAAAAGACCAACTGTGACATTAAAGATGATGTTATGGTGATGGCCAAGCTCCCAGCCACCCAGGATCCAGCTGCCAGCTGGACAAACAATCCCTCATTCGTATAGGTAGCATAGCGCAATGGCTTGCATATGGCAAGATAACGATCATAGGACATTGCAGCCAGGAGGAAACACTCTGTGGCAACCAATATGCCAAAAATGTAAAACTGTGTGATGCAACCAGTTAATGAAATAGATCTATCTCCTGTCGAGAGACTGTACAGCATCCTGGGCAGGATGGTTGAGCTGTAGATGGTCTCCAGGCAAGATAGATTGCCCAGAAAGTAATACATGGGTCTGTGGAGGTGCTTATCAGCCACAAAAGCAGAACGATGAGAAGGTTTCCACTGATGGTCACAATGTAAATCACTGAAAACAGCAACAGAAGAGGAATCTGTAAATCTTGACTGCCCCTGAATGCCAGAAGAATGAATTCCATGATCATGGTTTGATTTTCTCCATTTTGCTTTTCCCAGAGAGACATATGAATATGATCTAGCACACTGGAAAAAGAATACAAGTACCCATTTATAATCAACTTTACTTTGGTGGTTGGACAATAACTTGAGACTAGATGACTGGCTCAAATTATTTCATGGGCAATTTGCAACCTTACATGAACTTGCCTGTTCGATGCCCTTTTTTCTAGTGCACAGCCTAAAATTGCACAGGTCTTAATTCCACTGGAGATCCAATGGCTCTAAAACAATGCAAATCTGTAAAGGAATCCCCCTATCCATTTTAATTTCATATATTTAACATGTCCAGCATATTCTTGGTCCAACATGGCTCAACACAGGAAACCACCTCCCATGTAACTTTTTAGTTACCCTGGAAGGGAGTTACAAGGAGGAGAATTGTTCCAGGGTCTGATACTTGGGGGCAGAGTGCAAATCAGCACTAGTTGCATACTGTGACTAAGGAAAAGAAGGAAGGGATTATTTAAATTATTATTAGATCCCTTGGCTGCAGAGTTATAGAAAGGTCCTGGATAGAGCATTGGTTTTGGTCACTGTTTTGGTTCCTGTCTGCATTTTTTCCAATGATCAACATTTACTAATGATCAATGCATTCCTTAATTGTCCATCCTTATGTAGCTAAACTGGTACCATTTCCAAGACATAACTTAAGATAACCCAAGGACTGGAGAAGTAGGGAAAGGGGGCCCAAAGAGATGCTAAAGGATGGGCATGTTCAGGGCCCATGGAATGCCTACTGATTATTCCAGGTGGGAATGGATAGGAGTCTCATGGAAAAAAGCATGGCTCACTGGCTAGAATCCTGATCATAAATGCCTGAAATTGCAACATCTTGTTACAGTTCCTGCTTGTTTTGTTAACATCTCTTGATAAAAAGTTCCATATGAATTGCAATATCAAGCATTTTGTGGTGGGAAGACACAGGCCCTGCTTCTTCCAGTTCTGAAAATGTGTATGAAAAGGTTGGCTTACCTTCTGATGTCTACCCTACAATGAACAGTGTTGAGAGTTGTGAGTTCTGTCAGCAGGAGCAGCTAAGTCTCTGTATGAGATAAGTGAATGAGAAAGTTCAGCATGCGCTTCTTCCTCTTTTTCCTGAACTCAAAGGGCTTCAAATATCCCAGGATCTTTATTCCAGCATCTGGCTGTTTATATGAACAAACTGCTCCAAGTACTCAGCATGAATCTTTATTGCATCTATTGTATCTACACAGGCACAGCACCTTTATTTCATATTTATCCTGCAAGAGAAATATATAACTCATCTTATTGATTCTTTTTTTTCCTGCAGGAAGTCAAACCCTCCCTTGATATCTATGCACAGGGGTAACTGCAAACTATTTTAAATCTCCATGAAATTAAAGCTACCTTGAAACGCACTATAGTAATTTAAGAGTAGCAAGAAAAAATAAAAGAATGTTTTAAATTTTATTTCCAATGTAATTTACTCTGTAGGAAGACACTTTTAAAGTTAATTGGGCATGTGCCAGTCAAAGTGGATTATTTTAAAATCCACTTGGATTTCAATGGGAGCCTAAGTCTTTGCTTACATTGCTTCTTTTGGAAAGAAAGAACCTGGGAAGTACTTCATCTTGAGTAAGGTTCACCTATTAATAGCTTGTAGCCCTAGATGGACAGGGGATAATGCAGGCACAAACAACTACTATAGGCCAAACAGTATATTTAATTTCATTTTATTATCACTCAACAGCCAAAGCTCTCTGGAAAGTTTACAAAGATTAAAACTGCAAAAATGCATGATACTATGAAAAACCTTGGGAGACCATTGATCGTACCTGTACCCCCACCATTACCACAACTAATAGCAACTGGGGGAGGCAAATTACATCAGGAAATGGCAAGGGAAAGGGTTAACTTCTCTTCCCAGGGCTGCTCTCCAGATCCGGTCTGGGGCTCTCTACCGCTGCTTTTAAGAAGGGAGTGTCAGAAATGTTCCTACTCAACCTTTGTTCAGGAGGTGTACTCATGGAAGGAAACCATGTGGAACTGATGGAAGCCATTGAGAGATTCAACCCGGGGGCTACACTGGCATGTACTTTCTTAGGCATGCTACATAAATGTGTGGGTGAGGGGAGCTGCCAGGCACACCAGAGGCAGGGACGAGGAGTGCCTAGAGCTTTGGGAAGCCTTCAGACTTTCTCTGGACATGTAGAGGAAGACTCTGAGTCTTTCTACTGATATAAAAAGCCTATGAGCAGTGCTTTATGTTAGTGATTTGCAGCCAAACAAGATCTGGTGGTGGAGTCCCATGCGTTTATTAACAAGACTGCCCCACTCATACATAAAGCAGTGCTGAAGAGCTATTTTTTCATGAAATGATGAGCACCAGTGAGGGGAATGAAACCACCCCCATGCTCAAGTAACTATTTGTAATCTTGTAAAAGTCAGGTGAGAGCTACCTCAATAGGATTTGCAAATCTGTAAAAGAGGCAAACCCTCTTTTATAACCCTGCCCCTGCCCCTAACCCTCAAAGCTTGTTCCACCTCATAACTGTATCAGATTGCAAGTTTTTTCTATTTTGCATGAAAATATATTCCTATTTCTGTGCATGTTTTATACATTGTTGTGTGTTGTCAAGTTGTCTCCAACTTATGGCAGCCCTACAAATGAAAGCCCTCCAAAATGTCTTATCCATGACAGGCCTGCTAGCTATTCCAAACTCAAGGCTGTGGCTTCCTTCAGGGAGTTGATGTATCTCATATCTGGTCTGCCTTCAACTTCTCCTGGCATGATTGTCTTCTCCAGTGAGTCTTGACTCCTCATGATGTGTCTGAAGTATGACACCCTCAGTTTTGTCATTTTTGCTTCTAGGGAAAGCTCTGGATTGATTAGATCAAGGACCCTCACATTCAGTCTTCCTGACAGTCCAAAGCTCTTCTCCAGCACCATGTTTGGAACACATGCATTTCCTTCCTGTCAGCTTTCTTCACTGTCCAGCTTTCACATCCATACATTGTGGCTAGGAATACCATTGTCTGAATGAATTTGGACTTGGTCTGTAGTGAAATATCCTTATATTTGACGATCTTTTCTAGTACTTTCATTGCTGCCTTTCTAAGTCTCAGTCTTCTTTGAATTTCTTGGCTATAGTCTCCTTTTGAATTGATGACTGAGCCAAGGTATACAAAATTTTGTGCATTTTTGAAAAGTACACATTTTCTCCCATTGATTCAAGTGTGTCTGAGCATGTTTTTCAAAAGTATACCTCTATTTTAAATATACATGGTTTTTTCAAGGTTTTTTTTTCCTGTGAATTGTATTCAAGCCTGGAAATGCATGGATCAGAACCATGGAATGCATTCATGTCTACGTTCAGTTCTGAAATGTACATTAAATGATGAAACATACTAAAGTAAGGACTGGATTCACACAACAGGAAAACCATTTTTCAAGGGTTGCACATGGGTTAAGTGTGTGTTGTTAGTGAGCCATGGTTTGCTACTGAAATATAAATCATTATATATCTGAACCCAGTTGTGCTAAAAAAAAATAACCCATGATAGTTAGCCACAAACAGCCACAGCTCACAACTCATTACCTAACACTGATTTCTCTTCATAATTTTCCTGGTTAATACACCATAGTTTCCTAACACAGCTGGGTTCAGACAAGATGATACCAATGTTTCAACAATAACCCGTGGTTCAACAACAATCCACATTAAACCACATTCTGCCCTTGAGTGTGGTTATCTGTTTTGTCTGAACCCAATCAAGGATTATCATGGGGTTATTCTGCCCTCCTCACTCCATCTCATGCAAAAAAGCAAAGAAGCCCTACTTACCACTTGACATTTAAATATGGCATATATGAATAAACACATTTGGCTGCCCAGCTCGGACCATGCACACACGCTAAACAAAGTTCATATAATTTACAAACCTTTAAAAATGAAAGAAAACTTTCTATTTCTCAAAATATGAAAATCAATATAAAATAGAAAGAGCCAACCACTTGGCTCATCTCTAGTTTATGCAATTTATTTGTAAAACAAAAATATATGAAATAACAGGATGAAAACAAAAAGCAAAACAAATATATATTTGGAAACTGCAAGTAAGTAAAGAATCTTCATTCCTATCCAAAGAGAAATGACAATCCTTGCAGAATTAAAAAAAAACAAAAGCCAGCATTTCAGGGTGCAAGCAGATTCACTTAAAGCTCTGTATTCTTTTGGATGCACAAAATTTAGTGACAGCTTTTCTGAAGACCACCTTCACCTCCCTGTTTCTAAGGCTGTATATCAGAGGATTGAACAAAGGTGTCAGGACTGTATAGAAAAGGGAGAAGACTTTGTTGAGGTCTTGCAGTGTATCTGTTTTGGGCAAAATGTAGACAATCATTATTGTGCTGTAGAAAATGGACACAACGATGAGGTGTGAGGAGCAGGTTGAGAAGGCCTTTTGCCTCCCGCTGATGGATGGGATTCTCACAATTGTAGATATGATGTAGATATAAGATGCCAAGGTCAACAAAAACGGAGGCAAGGAGCACACGGCTGCTAAGAAGGCTGTTAATGGTTTGATTATTTGTGTGTCACTGCATGACAGCTTTAATATTGGATTGAAATCACAAAAGAAATGGTTGATTTCTCCTGAGCCACAGAACTTTAATTGGTGCATTAAATATATAGTTATGTTAATAGCCAATGAACCACTTATCCAAGAGCAAGCCACTAGCTGGAAGCAAACCTTGCTATTCATGAGAGTTGTGTAGAACAACGGTTTACATATTGCTACATACCTATCATAGGACATTGCAGCTAGGAGATAACATTCAGAAGCAGCCAGGAAGCCAAAAAAGTAATACTGTATCATGCAGCCAGTTACAGAAATCACCCTTTGCCCCCCATTGAAAAAATTAGCCAGCATCAAGGGAAGGATGTTGGAGCTGTAGCAAGTTTCCAGGCAGGACAAGTTACCCAGAAAGAAGTACATGGGGGTGTGAAGGTGGCAATCAACCACCACCAGGGCAATGATGAGGATATTTCCAGCCATGGTCACAATGTAGATCACTGAGAAGAGAAAGAAGAGAAGGGACCACTGATCTCCCAGATTGCCAAACCCCAGCAGAATGAATTCAGTGAGCACTGTCTGGTTTTCCAGTTTGGACTGTGCCATTATATAAATTCATGCCTGCAAAGATCAAATAGATGTATCTTTAACTCGGTGGAAATGATTTGTGTAGTTCTTTTCATTTTTTTTTTCTACAAGTATGTTTTTAATTGCAGGGATAAAGCAGATACTAATCAAGACAGAAGTGGAGAAAGCCACATGGAAAGCAGTTTTCCAACACAGAGAAACAATATTGGATAGTTTGAGCAAATTACAGGATTTCCATTCTAGAAAGAATGAATAGATCGAGACTGATCAAGTGTCTCTAGATCCACATTTTCTGAAGAATTTGCAGAAGATGTTTATCACTCAGTGATCTGTAATGAGTGATGATGTATTTTGGAAAACAGCCATCACCTATTAACTATCATTGATTGGATCTTACATTTCAAGGACAAAGTTCACATATTCAGCTAAAATCATAAGTGTCTATGGAAAAAAGCCTTATCCCCACCCAATTCATATTTTATGTTGACTACAAATCCATATGATGCCCAGTCCTCCTAAGAACCCCATTGCAAAGATGGATTAATACAAAGATATGCAATGGAAAGAAATGTAAGGCTGCTATCCTATGCTCACTTAGAAGTAAGCCCTAGTGAATTCAGTGGAACTTACATCTGAATTGATGGCTGCAGGACTTTATTGTAACTGTGCTCATCAGTTTTACTTCTCAGAATTGCAATAGTAGTAGTAGTCCTTGGAGAGAAAATTAATTCACATCACTCATTCATCCACTCTTTTTTATTATTCTATATTGCTAAATATATAGTATAGAGTGGGATCTACACTAAGCAAGCTGCAGTTAGGCTCCATCTACATAAATGGTAATTAAGTTCTGAAATGTAGCATAGATCCAACCCACATATAGTAATATTAATAAATAATAAGGGGAAAGGGAAATAGTAATGCAGAAATAAAGGAAGATCTTCATGATTTGAGATGCTTAAGCTTGCAAAACCAATTCCACAGTTCTTTGGAACCTGACCTAAATGTTGTACACATTTTAATTGTATTTATTACATTTATATCCCACTTTTTTCCCTCTTGCACAGAATGCAAGACAGCTTACCTAACCCCCTCCCTTCCCGTTTATCCTCACAACAACCCTGAGAGGTACATTAGGCTGAGAATCAGCAGCTCATCTAGTCATCCAATGAGCACCAGGATAAGGGGGAGCCAGAACCCAGATCTTCTGTGTTACATTCTTGGAACATATTCAAAGATTCAGAAAAACAACAAAGGAGAAGGGAAAAAGAGTAGAGCATCATCTTAGTCCTTTAAAAAGGGGGGACCTATGTTAGCAGCATGCACATTAAGATTACAAACACTTACAGCTATGAGGCACTATAGAAATGTAATAAATACATCAAGGGATCTGCTTTGCATCCTGCATTAATGACAACAGTTCACATACATAGGACATGAGAGGCTTTAAAACTGACTCTAGCCTGGTGTGTGTGGTAGAGGGAATGTTCCCAAAGTCCTCATACTTAAGACTTCTTGGAAAGTGAATAAATTAATGGTTTATTGCAATCACAGATGAATGTAAGTTTTTTATGCAAAAGGTACAACTAATTAAGAATAATTAAACAAAAACAGTACATTTTAAAATGGATGCAACAGAATTATCCCTAATTTACATTGCAATACCAAAAAATCAAAAAATCTGGGACCTAAAACATTACAGCTCTTCTGGAGACAATCCCAGAAAAGTTCTTAATACAGGAAGAATCATGTTTTCTTTGTGGACTCTATACAAATTGCAATAAGAAGCTCCCATTCAACAGACTTCATTACAGCTATTCTGCACCATCAGACATTTGTTAATCAAGATGGTACTCCATTGTTCGTTTAGTCACGCCAGCGCAAATGGCTGAAATAAGGGAGCGTGAACACTCTCCTGTGTGTGGAAACAGATATAAAGCTCTAGCAATTCTGTATTTTAAAGGCTTACTTATCCATTCTGGAAAGTAGGATTTGCCAGCTGCAGCTCCCAGGCACTGGAGAGCTCAACCTGCCTTATCTGTTCATCTCTATATTTCAGAGGACTTGGAAAGTGACTGGCTGTGAAATGCTAGGAATTGCAGGATGTGTTTCTGTCTCAACATACACAGCATTGCAAATACATGCATATACATCTAAGGGATAAACTTATGCAAGGGATAAACTTGTGAAATGCAGACTCTTTTTCCTATGCCCAAAATAATATTGCATCACATTTTCGGACTTGGGTCTTCACAATCAAGTCACCTACCTCTGGTTCTGCTGTATAGTGGCTAGATCTCCTGAGCAGACAAAATGATCATATTCAGAATGAACATGGCAATATTTTAGTATTATCCCATCCTTCCTCAGAGAAGCTCAGAGCACCATCCGTGCATGGTCTCACCATCACCACCACCTCCGTGCTTTGCCCTTTTAACAATCTTATGAAATCGGCTAGACTGAGATGTCATGCCTGGCCCAAGTTTATCCTCTAAATTTTGCATTTGAGTGGACATTTGAATTCTGGTTTCCCTAATCTAAGTCCAGTACTCCAGCCACAACCCCAGATTGGACCTCCTTTTGCATGACCCCATCCATTTGCTGACTCCTTTCGAGACTGGCTTTAATCTGGGAGCCATACAAGTAAGTGAAGCATGCATTAACAATCCACTCCACCACCACCCCGCCAATTCTGGTTTCTAAACTGAAACCCCAACTTCTTAAAAAAATCCGTATATTGTAAAGTGGCTTTGTGATGTTACAAGACCATCTACCTCATGTGCTCTGCCTCTTTTCTGGACCCAGCCTCTATTCTTTTCACCCATCTTCTTTAGGACTACCATTCTTTCTTCAAATGAAAGAAAGGCACTTTTGCAGTTTCACCTATTTTCTACCATGTATGTCTCATCACAGTGCTTCTTTTCCTCTATTTCAGTGCCTCTCTCTTTTCCACAGGGAACTCATAGTCTCCTCTGGCATATATTGTATTGTAGGTTTCTTAAGGCCACAACAGCAAGCTACTAACGAGCTTTGTTCTAGAGTTTAAGCAGAGCAGGTAGATGTATGACTCTGGGGGAAATCATTAGATTTCTCTCTCTTGCTGTCTCTCAATACCTGTGGATGATTGAAGACTGCAAAAAAATCAATTAGAATTCAGTGTTGGCTTCCAATGACTGAAGCTCGCATACCAGAAGAGATGGATCAACAGGTTACTTTCATTGCTATTTGCAGAAATACAGCTCTCCTCTACTTCCATGACGAGGGATCAAGTGTCTAAAAGCATTGGCCTCAGAACTGCACAAAAGCTAGTTGTGTTGGTGCATCAGATATGAAGACATATCCCTCCCTCACTTCTTCTACCTTTGTTTGTACTGGAACCAAGATTACTTGGAACACTTATGGAAGAGGGTTATACATAAATGCTATGCTGATGCTCATAATGTGAATGTTTAGATTCAGTCAAGTGTGCTCCATTATGTATTTATTTACGATATTTATATGGTACTCTTCCTTGCCAAATGACAGATTGGTGTACAAAGTCTCATATAGCAGGGATTAAAATAAAATACAATGTTGTGATTAAACAAAACATTTACTAAGCTAGATAATCAAATCAGCAAGCACCTAGTTCATATTGCAAAGCTGGCACCCAGTGCACTGCAAGGAGGAGGGCATTCAAAAGGTGGGCATCGTAACAGCAAAGGCCCTTCTGGCTGCAATCAGAGGTACATGCACAAGAGGGGGAACAACTAGGAGAACCCTAGCTGTAGATCTCAGGGAATGGGAAACCTGATATGGAAGAATCCTGCTTCCAAGCTGCTTACAGCTTTATATGTCAACATCACCTTGTACTTGGTGCAGAATTAGGGCTGCCTTTGCTTCTTCTGATGGGCTTCCCATCTTTAATGTGGTGGGCAGGTACAACATAGTCCTCTTCATGCTGCTAATAGCTACACCTATTGAATTTGGTCAGTAAAGATGGGTCAGAGTTTCATTCCTGATCATTTTTATAATCATTTGCCAAAATGTATATATTTCTTTACAATAAGGATGGAAAGAACTTAGTTTTTTTTAAATTCAATAGGAAGGAAAGTAACCCTAAGAGTTTCATCCAACCAAAGGGATGCTCTTATCATGAATAGTGCAAGATTTAAAAATTCTATCCTGCTTGGATAGAAAACAGTGGAATTATAGGCAAGGCAAAGCTCCCGAGTCATCTATTGAAATCAGTATGGTGGAGTACATCTTCCACCCACACTTCCAGCCACACTACGGTCAACATGCAGGGCCTTCCTCCAAGTGCCAAATCCATGGGAGGTTTGGAGGGAAGCAACAAGAGGGAGGTCCTTCTCAGTGGCAACCCTCTCCCAACCATGGGATGCTCTCTCTGCCTGCCTGCCTGCCTGCCTGCCTGCCTGGTGCCAATCTTGTCATTCATTCAGCACTAGGTCAACATAGTCCGCTATGCAGAGGCATTTAAAAACATGCAGGGATAGTTAAAGGCTTGAGGAGGTGGAAAAACTTCCAAGGAAGATGGTGGTTTGCTTGGAAGCACCATTAGAATGCTGCCTGTATCTTTTCTTCCTGGGGCCTTTCTGAAGTGTGAACTGACGCTTGTCTCTTCCACATCTCCATTTGGAGACTACCTTGACAGGTGAACTACTCAGACTCATTTGAAAAGGGTTTGACAAGCTTGGATAACGTCAAGTCAACAATACAAGGTAGACTTCTTCAGTTAAAGGCTTAGGTGGTTCACAGTTCTATCTTACACCATCTGGTGATTTGGCTGTTTTTAATTTGTTTCTAAATGTTTGTATTTTGGAAAGAAATGATGTTTTATTGTATTGTTCAATGAACTGTTGTGAACCACCCAGAAAGCTTCAGCTATTGAGCAGTTATTTCAGACATGAAAAAATAATGCTACTAATAAAAAAAGAAATAAAAGGAAAAACAAAAAATAAGGGAGAGGAGAGGAATACAAATGAGAAAAAAATTGACAAGTTCTGTGACAAAAGGAATAATACCACAAGGAAACAAGAATACTCAAAGGGATTTAATAATGAAAACAAATGCTTACAAAATTCCCTTGCCTGTTCCTAATAGCCACACAGGCTTGTGTTCCCAGTAGATTATTGATTGTTCCATATAGCAGTTATCACAAGGCTGTTTTAAGGATACAGACATTTGTTTCAGTTGTTATTCAGATTCTCTGTCCAAAAAAAAGTTCCCTTTACACACTTGCATAGAGTGAAGGGAAAACCAGCCCACTTCTGAAAAATATATAAACATGCAAGCAAGTGATGACAGACTTAGGAGATGCAAGCTTTTGTGAATGCTCAATTCAGCAACAGCAAAACAGACAGAAAGAGGAAGTCTCTGCCACTTTCTCTGCGGGAAACAATTCCAACTCATGCAGAAGATAGCCATGACGTTTGATGAATTCCATCATTGGTAAGGAGCAACTGCTGAAGTATCCTAGTTTGATGTAAACAGTAATGACAACAATGTCTCAGTTAATATTACCAGGGAAGACAGTTTATCATCAAGAAGTAATGGATGGATCCAGTTTCAGGTTACAGATTTACAAAACTTAGTTTACAGAATGATTTAATGCCACTTCATGATGTTAACAATTACTGCAAAGTGGTTATGGAAAGACTCAGGGCCCAAGATTCAAGCCATAGTTCAATGGATTTCTGAAACATTCCTTAGGTATTTTTCTAATATATAAAATCTGACCCATCTACAGCACAAGGGAATGTATTTCCTGACTAAATTGGTGGGGATGGGAGGCAGCTCATTTCTATCAGATTCTGTTGCAGTTAGAAGCACAATGAATGGTTATTTCAAGTTCAGGTCCAGTGTTCTTTTCAATGATTTGGGTCTAAGTAATGGTGATACATCTGCCAGCAAGCCAGCATGTTTTTCTCCTCCTCTCACACACATGCACACTGAGTGATAGCTCTACAGTACAATCCAGTGAGGTCCCCCCTACCCTGCAACCTCAGGACCATGCCCGGCACAGTTCTTTCTAGCAGCAAAGCTGGAGGACAAGTTCTCCTGAGCCTGGGATTCCAGCTCTGGTCATAGACCAGGTTTTGCAGATCCCCTAAAGTTAATAGGAAAGTGAATCTGGACTCCATTTAGTCCAGTTGATTTCAGTGTTTGTACATTAAGCATAATTAATGTTTCCTAAGTCCATCTGCTTTGCATTCTTGATCCAGAAGCCAGGCAAACATCTTGCATAATCCACATGTCCCATTTTTACAAGTCTGCCTTTTGTTTTGATTATCTCATTTGCAATTACATTCATCTAAAGTCTCTTTTATGTCTGCCTGACTTCTAGCCAATGTCTTCCATGAGTAGCATCCCAAAAGAAAACCAAACACTCATAAACCATTTCCTCCTCCTGGGGTTCAGTGATCGCCAAGATCTGCAGATCTTCCTTTTCCTAATTTTTCTACTGATCTACCTTGTGACCATGACTGGGAACATCCTCATCATCGCCCTTGTGGCTTTTGACCAGCACCTTCACACCCCCATGTACTTCTTTGTGGGAAACTTGTCCTGCTTAGAGACCTGCTACAGCTCCACCATTCTGCCAAGAATGCTGGCCAGCCTTCTAACAGGGAATAGAACCATTTCTATTAGTTGCTGCGTTATGCAGCTCTGGATCTTTGGATTTCTGGCAGCAACTGAATGTTATCTGCTGGCAGTGATGTCTTACGACCGCTACCTTGCAGTGTGCAAACCACTTCACTACACGTCCCTTATGAACAGTCGTTGCTGCATCCAGTTAGCCCTTGCCTCTTGGCTGACTGGCTCCTTTATAGTCACTGCCATTGTACTAACAATGTCACAGTTCAGCTTTTGTGCCCCATCTGAAATTGACCATTTCGTTTGTGATTTCAAGCCTTTGATGCAACATGTCTGCAGCGGTGCCCACCTTCTGCTCTTGTCTAGCTTCGTAACCACCTCTCTGCTAACACTGCCCCCATTTCTGCTGACCCTTGCGTCATACATTTGCATCATCACCACCATCCTGCAAATTCCGTCCGATACTGGGAGGAAGAAAGCCTTTTCTACCTGCTCCTCTCATCTTGCTGTAGTAACCCTATTTTATGGAGCATTAATTGCAGCATACCTGCTCCCAGATACTGATGCTCTGCACAGAATGAACAAAATCTTCTCCCTCTTCTACATGGTCATTACACCTCTTGTCAATCCTCTGATCTACAGCTTGAGAAATAAGGAGGTGAGCAAGTCTCTAAGAAGGGCCATCAACAAATGTGTGCCAATTCAAATACTAATAATGGACTCCAACTGAAATGAAAAGGTGTGCTACGGACTATCTTAATGCACAGATGCACCTTGGGAAGGGTTGACTAGTGGCAATCTGAGGCCCACGTTTTTCTTCCAGTGTTCTCTGCTACAGGTGATGAGGCAGTTACAGTTTCTCCCATTCATTTCTTGTCTGGCCCTGTCTATGAGCACCTGAGCCAACTGTGCTACACACCTGGACACCAGTTCTTTACAAAGGCAAAAGGAAGAGTGGTCGGACAGCACTGTGGCTTCCTCAGCTCCCACCATAGATGGATATGAAAGGTAAAGGGCAGTTCTTCAGATTGTGGTCTGAAACTCTTAGCACTGGATCTGCACACCTGGCTAGTCCTAGCCAGATCGAGGAATCACTGGGTTGCTGCTCATAAAACCACTTCACATTTATCTGTTCATTTGAAAAACGTCCCTCTTCCCTCTTGACTAATCAATGTAATCTGGATTAGTGTAAAGAATGAACATGAACACAACATGCAAAACGATAAACATAACAGTGAAATAACTGAAAACTCTCCAGTTCTACAGAATCTTTCAACACCTAATCAATGAGGGCAATATGTTGCCTGGTGTATTAGCCAACTGGCAATTTTGACAGTGGAAACGGCCCTCCTCCAAGATATCATCTCTAATGATGAAGCTAAACTTGAACACACTGATTAAAATGAGATTTCGCAAGAAATACACAGATGAGCATGCTCAAGTTTGTGGGGTAGGCTAATGAACCTAAGGTTAATGATAGACTAATAATAGGTTATGGTTAATAAACTTAAATCCTATACCTCAGATTGTCTATTTAATACTTGGAATTCCTTTATCTGTCCATGGCAAATATTTTCAAAAATATTACCCTCTGTTTTGTAATATTTCATGACTGGGGTCATCCCTACCATTTTATATATTAATGTAATATAATATAATTAATATAATATAATATAATATAGCTCTGAAAACAATACAACATTCCATCAAGGATGGGGAGTTGAACCTTGCTGTATGACAACTGCCCATTTATTGACTCGCACTGAAGTTTGATCTTTCCCACTTAGATAAGATTTTCCACATGGATCAGTTGTAGGATTTTTTCGTCTGAATCCACCTTCTTTCCTTAAGGGTAGCAATAGGCTCTGGGAGTTTTACAATGGACAAGGTGCCTCTATATTATTTGCAAGTTGACTGTATGCTACAGCACCACCTTGTGGTCTGTAATGGAATATATAAGAAAGGCAGAGAGGAAGGCTACTTCATGGAGGAACCATGGGAAGGGCACTCTAATTCTTCCACAAAGAAATCAGACAAAGCTTCAGTACAGTGCCAGCTACAGTAAAGTACCACCTCATCTAGAGAAGCCCTCTGTATTCTGCTCTTTCCCTGAGAAAATACAACAAAGAACTATTTTTTTTTAATTCAGAAAAAGTGCATGTGGAGCAAAATGTGCATTTAATTACTGCACTTTGCTGAGCTCGTATTTCTGCACGTTCAAAAGAGAAGGAGAATTATTGCTCTAAGAGAGAGGTTGAGTAACCAGCTAGCCACTGAGGAGTGGCAGGCCAGAACGATTAATCTAAAAAGTAATCAGTTACAGAGGAGGGTTCCTCAAGAGTAAAGGGTACTTTGTAAGCAGATCCCTCCTCAAAGGAGGACTTCTTCCAGATACCTATGACATTCTGCAGCTGAGTCCTGGTTGGGTCTCTGAAAGCTTCAGTTTATGATGCTTTGTCCTCAGCAGGAACTGTCTCTATACTGGCTGCAGTAGATAAGAATTATAACGTAAAATGTTGCAAATGTAACAGGGTAGATGGGACCTTCTATCATATGTGGTGGACCTGCAAAATAACACAAACATTCTGGAAATAGATACATGCAGAAATGCAGAAAATCTTTGAAATTAAGTTTCCCTGAGTCCCAAGAGCATGCTTTTGAATATCGTGCCAGAGACCCTTTTAAAAAATATGTCAGAGTTATTTAAGTATATGACTATGGCAGCAAGAATCATAATAACTTCAAAATGGAAATCACCGGAGCCCTCAACCATTGACGAATGGGAAATAGATAAGCAGAATATGCAGTGATGGCAAAGCTAACTAATTATATAAATAAAAGCTGTCCTGAGCACTTCTGTGGAAGGACGGGATATAAATGCTTGTAATAAATAAATAAGTAATAAAAGACCATTAGAGGAATTAATGACAAATAGAAATTTTATTGTGTTCAGCATGATTAATGAAAGTTCAAGAGAGTCTGGAAGGGGAAAAGGAAAGCATTAGAATTTGAATTTTTTAGAAAATCTGTTCATGTATGCAATAATTAATATTTTTTTTATTTTTGTAAATTCTCATAGAGCATGGGAAGATATGAAGAGAGTTGGTTCAGGGGGCTGCAGTATATGGACTGCATTTGTTTGTAATTCCCTTCACAATTTTGTTTATTTTGTTCACTTTATTTTGTTCTGTTTATGTTTACATTTTTTTTTCTTTTGTACTGTATTTTTTTCTTTATAATTGTATATGTTGGGGAAATATTTATTTTAAAAAAAAAGAAAACAGAGCAAGGAACAGTTACCTTGCAGTTGCAGAACTGGCAAGGAGTGCCTTCAGGAGCAGAGAAGATGTGGCAAGCAAGGTATGGTAGCAAGGCAGGGTGAGTCAAGGCAGGACTAAGCAAAGTAGGACAAAGCAGGAACGAGATCAGGCAGAGGTCAGGTAGGATGCAAGCCTTGGAATGTGCAACAGCAAGCAAGTGACCTGTGCTGCTGCTGAGGCAAGTCAGCAAGGCAGGACACAAGCAGGCAGGAACCAGATCCAGCAAAGGACAGGTAAGATACAGGAGCTGAAATGCACTGCAGCAAACAGGAAGAACTGTGTTGCTGGGGCAAGACAGCAAGGCAGGATACAAGCAGGCAGGAACCAGATGCAGTAAAGGTCTGGCAAGATGCAAGAGCTGAACCAGACCATAGGTAGCAGAAAGACCTGCATTGCTGAGGTGAGAGCTGAAGGGAAGAGTTTGCTCTCATATAGCTTTACCCCCAGGCCTGGGTGTCCCAGCAGGGTCTGGGACCAATCTTACAATTACAACAGCAGCCATTCTGGTTTTGGCCACCAGATAGAATCCTGGAGGAACTGGACAAATAATCATAAAAAATGTCATTCATGAATGCAAGGGGTTTCAGCCAATCCAAAAGACGTTCCCAGACATTTAGCACTACAACTCCTTAGTGAGTATTGATTTGTTCATTATCTTTGTATATGAATACATTGTTACATCATTAAGAACACTCATTTATATGCTTTGCCTATCCATATATAGATTATCATAGCAAAAAACACATGGGCCTTAAAACTAATTTTGACAAAATTCCACTGAAGGTCATGGAGCTCAAAGATTTCCCATTGGACTGGCTTAGTCACAACTCACTATAGTTTAATATGATTATGACTACTCAACTTACATGTACACACATACAATTAAAACAAATCAGATTTTCTTTTAGCCCAAAAAGAGAACCCATGGTATGTTCTTGCAAGTTCTAAGTTATTTAAAGCATGGGTGGCACTTATCTGTGTGCCCATAATTGCAGGTTTTCATGGTTAGTTCTGCCTAGAAATAGTTTAAAATATATTCAGCAGTGTATAGGTCTATTAAATTGTAACAAGAGACAAGAATATAACACACACACCTTAAAAACCAGCCACTCCACATGCTAGTATTAGAGTGTTGCAAAGGCATTTGGAGTACAGGGAAAGAACCAGCAAAGGAGAGAAACACACAGCCCAGGAATTGAGAAAACAATCCATGGTTTGATCATCTGTGAGAAAAACCCCGGGTAGAGAAAGAAGTGTTCCACACAGATAACCAGAAAAAGACTTCCAGGTGAATGAGGCAGGTTATTCAGCTGCCTTTTCTGGGTCTCTTTAATGCCCCCGCTCATTTATTATGACCTTTTTTTCTGGATGTTTCTTAGCCTTTGCCAATGGTTCCTTCTGGTCTGCTGAGAGCAATGAAGCAGTCAGGATCTACAATGAGATAAAGCAAGTGTTGGACTTTTATTTATGTATTTATTTGATTCTTCATCTCCAATAAATGATAGTACAAAATAATAGCCACAATTCTGGGACATGTTTAATGATAGGAAATCCTCACCACTGAACTTTATGAGTCCATGTGTTTGGTGGGGAGACTGTTGTCTCCACTGTGAGACAGAGAGAAGCACCCGGGTGGCAAAATCTGAATGCCACTGTGAAGTAATTATTTAATTTATTATATTTTGAGAATTAAGGGAGCACTTTCTGTTCTCAGGCAAGTCATCAAACCATCTTGGTTTCACTCTTTGAGGGAGCATTATGTGCTTTCTTCTCTCCCTACTCATGTTTATCAAACTCAGATAACTGCAAGGAATTATGGAATGAACTGAGAATTGTGGGGAGAGGCATTTCAGAATATGAAGGCTTCAGGTCAGGTGTATTCCCCCTTCAGCTTTCATTCTGGCTTGTGCTGGGATTTGTCTGCAGCTTCACATCTTCCAGAGATGAACATGCCTACATGAATGAGCAGATTGGGGAAGTGCTCTTTCTTTGCTGAAGGTCCGGAAACCTTGGAGCATAAGAATGAAGTCACAGGTGGACATTGATTCCAGCAGTGCCTTTTCCCATTATGAACTAGGGATACCAGTCCTAGAATCTTTGGCAGTTCCCTTCCTATCCACATGTCAATTCCACTGAGAAGGGAACTCTCAAGGGCATTGAGCCAGGCTTTTCTGGCAATTCAAGACTGCTAGATCTAGTCCCAATCCTTAGCAGGGATGAATTTAAGACTGGGAAAAAGGGGAAATATGAGAAATTGAATTTGACAGTTCATCCATCCGTTAGTGTCATGTACCCATGTGCCCACACTAACCTTTTCAATTCCTCTCTGAGAGTCCTTGCCTGAAGGGTCACAGTCAGACTTTTTCTGATCCGCATCATAGCAGGGCTTTCCAACAAGTACTGAAACAGCACAAAAAGAATAACATATAAAAGATCTTCAAAGAAAGGGAGTTCCATAACTACAGTTACTTGCTGCCCTTATCGCCATGTGTCATACTTGAAAGCAAGTTCTTGGCCAATGTATTGCAACAGAACCATAGGAAAGGAAGAAATCCCTTAAATAAGAGATCTCTGTACATTTATGCCATGTCTTGTTGCTTATTATTGGACCAGGAATTTTACCAGGAGTAACTCCTTAATTCTTTAAAAATAGGACTATCTGCTGCTCATTGC
This sequence comes from Varanus komodoensis, assembly GCF_004798865.1. Lineage (NCBI taxonomy): Eukaryota > Metazoa > Chordata > Lepidosauria > Squamata > Varanidae > Varanus > Varanus komodoensis. The sequence continues at coordinate 7,819,473 of NW_025336011.1, read as the reverse complement.
TTTGGTTTGCATGACCCTCTGGACGAGCAGTATGAAACAAACCCTCTGAATCAAGGAGTTGATGTCCAAAGCATGCTCACTGGTATCAGCACAGTAGCTCCACTTTTTGTCTTCGTCATAGTGGCTTGTGGTAGCGCACCAGAACATCCTGGGCTTTGTGGATTCATCCGTGCAGGTATAGAACTTCCGGCCCTTGTAAACAAAGGGAAACACACAGGGCTTTCCATCAGAGTTCCCACCATGCTCTGCTTGGGCAAAAGAAACATAAAATAGATTAACATTAGGTGCTCCAGAGGACTTGAACATTTTGAAACTAATGGGTTTCAGTACATACATCTGTGCTGAACCATGGCTATAATCTTTCACCAATGTTAGAAAACTTAGAAATGCATTGAATAGTTTTGTCCCTTGTTTGTTTGTTTGTTTGTTTAAAACATTTGTATCTCACCCGATTGTGCCACAGCACCTCTGGAAGGCTCACAACACAAGATAAAAACACAATAAAACATGATAAAACCCATAACATATTATATATTAAAACAACAATAAAATACAGTAAAACATACAAAACAAAGCTCTATGGCAATTAGTTCTTTTTTTAAAAGGAAGTTATCTGCCTGGCACTGAAAAAAGTAGCATCTCCTCTGCTGTCTGGAAGGACCAGAACCGAGTGTATGAGATTAATGAAAACATATGCTCAACATGCACTTTAAACCAGCTATCTGTCTAGAGAACTCACTTACTGTTCCATCCCTATGCTAATGCATCTCTGGCAGTAAGAATAAGACTTGCTTTCAGTTCCTGATCTTTGCATCAGTCACATCTTGTATAAAAATAAGGATATATTTTGTTAGCTGATTCCCCAGTAACTCCCGTTAGTGAGTTGTACAGTTCCTGCAATGTCACTCATGCTTTAGTGGCAACAGGCTGGGCCCAGATTTAGGTATGTGCAATGGAGCTGATGGAAGCAGCCTTCCTCAGCCCTACTCCAATGGCAACCCAGCCTGTCCCTAAAAATGCCATTCATAGGGGTCCCTGCTGAATGGGGTGAGATGTGGTACAATTCAGGAGTGGGGATCCTAAAAACCTCAATCATTCCATCTGTTCTCAATGGACTGCCTCACCGAGACCACAAAAGGGGCTTCTTGAAACTGACATTTCCTTCCAAGTGGGATGCATATTGCCTCTTTGCAATGGCCTTCTGCGCAGAATAAAATGTTTGGGTTAGGCCATATTCTGCTTCACTCTAACCTTTCTAAAACCTGCTTTTTTGTTTGAATGCTTTTGATGTATACATAGAAAGAGGCACAGGACTGTTTTGGGAGATATACTGAATTTGTACATTTTGAATTTTATTTTTTTCTTGCATACTGTTTTATTTGCATATTGCTTTGAGCTTTTAAAGATGGCAAGATTGATATTTAGTAGTGGTGGCAGTAAAAGTAGTAGTAACAGGAGTAATACAGCATCATGACTATGAGCTGAGATGCTATGTAGTGCAGAAATATATTTGGAGTTTCATCCTCTGCAGTTGATTTTCTGTTGCAATTAATCACACATGGTTCCTGAGCTTAACCACTGCATTTGAGTATTTTAAGTGCATAATCTTATGCATGTTTAGACAGAAGGTCACCCTAAAAACTTTAGACTTCTAAACATACATAGGATTGCATCCAATACATTATCCTACTTTCTAACAATTGCATCAGCAATAATGAAGGTATGAGAAATAAAGATAGACTTTTTGGAATACTTTTAATCTTCCATGCTGCCTATTTGTTTTTGCATATACTTCATCAGAGTCATCTCTTCCTTCTTTCAATACAATTCCTGTCTAGTGAATCATTTCCAAGAGGCTGTAATCAAGTCAGTAATCACATAGCAGAGTTACTTGTTGACATTTAAATGAAGCACCTTAGACTTTTCATCATATATGTTTACACCCTTGCCATAAGAAGTACAGCCATGCTGGATCAAACCAAAAGTCCACCATCCAGAGCCAGTGTGGTTGGGTGGTTGGCATGTTGGACTGGGAACCTGGCAGATCCAGGTTCTAGCCCCCACTCAGCCATGAAGCTCCCTGGGGTGTCTTTGAGCCAGTCATTCACTCTCAGCCTAACCTAACTCACAGGGTTGTTGCTGGGAAGATAAAATGGATAAGCCTTGAGTTCCTCACAAGGGGAAAAGGAAGGATATACATGCAACATAATAGATGCAGTATAAAAATAATTCTCTTCACACAGGGATGTAGCAGATGTCCCAGTGGGAAACCCTCATGCAGGCGATTAGGGCAACAGCACTGCCTGCTCATATTCCCCAGCAACTGGTGTGCATGGGCATCCTTCCTCTGGGACGTGAGTGAGCACAGAGCCATTAGGACTGGTACCATGACCCTCTCACATTGTATTCAATGAGTAGCAGGGAGAAACATGCAGAATGGTGTGCCTGTACCTTTTTACTCTTCCATTCCTGTGGGCCTTTACTGCTGTCATCACGTAGAATGCTTTATTTATCTGGCTGCCTCTCCACATTTTTAACACACATTTGAATATAAGCTCTGGGTTTGTATGATTCAGAAGTACCTGCTGTGCATGGAAGGGTTCTCTGTTATGGGTAGAGCAGTAAGGATCAAGATGCAGGGAAGGAATTCAATTCCAGGCATACTTGGGAATAATTCTACTGAACCCAGGATTTATCTTTGAGTGCAGGTCCGTCTCTTTCAGTTTTCCTAGTTTTGCTGAAGATGCTTTTACCTTTCTCATAGCAACGCTTCCACTTGTGGTCTCTGTCATAGCTGTTAGTTGTGGCACACCACAACCATCCAACTTCAGATCCATCCTTGGTGCAGGTAGAATATGTCTTGTTGTTATAGATAAATGGGAAGACACATGCAGAAAAGTCTGAAGAAGGAGAAGAGCAAGTCAGGAATTAGGCGTAGCTCTTTGAGCTTCAAATGTGGTAGCATGCATCAGTTTCACTTGATTAATACTTTCTACAGTGCTGCTCCACTATACAAAAGACCCAGTAGAAAAGAGACATTCATAAAGCTTCTTTGAATCCCTGATAAGTTATTTTTAAAACTGGTCCTTGAACTACAGAATCATAAATGCTCTTATTGTGCCATGTCAAAGAAGAATGTTTCCTTCTGCAAAAATTGGGACATCCAAACTAAACTTATAAAGTTGAAACTGTATTTGGAAAAAAAACGACTGTTCATTCTCCTTGCATTTACTTAACTACTGGAGCTGCAGGACATAAGGAGGGATTTTGCACACAAATCATTTTGCAAAAAGGCAGTGGTTTGCCTATGTAAATTGGAGCTTTCTGCCCCCATGAAGAAACAGAGACTATAAACAAGTAAGTCTGAAGATAAATATATAAACTACAAAGTTCAGAGACTGCTTAATTCAAGGAAAAAACTGTGCTTTTTTTTTTTTTTTTTTTGCCTTCTTCATGTCCAAGAAGTCTCTAAAACTTAAATCTGTTAGAGCAGGGGTGTCGAATCTTAGGCCTCTGGGAAAATCTAATTTCTAGGGTTACTTAGATAGTCACATCACATTCACCTGACCTCAGTCCTTTCTTTCAACAATCTGTTACTTGGTGGTTTCCTATCTTTCATGCAGGTTCTTTTTCTGATCTGGGCACAGTGATCCTGTTGTGCCTGGACAGCATCAAGGGGCCCCTAGGATTTTTTGGATTCCTAGATCCAAGCCAGAAAAAGAGCTCTGGCCTTGGAGATCACCCCTTGGAATCCCTTTCACCCATCCCAGCTGGAGCCAAAAGAGGTGCACTAGCCCCATCTCCAGGACTGTAAAAGCAACCTTGGAGCGGGAGTTAAGGGAGCGTTCCATGAGGCGAATAGGGGAAGACCCTGGAGTCTGGGTGATGCTCCCACCTCCTTCCATCCTTCTTTGGATCTGCTCAGCTAGACAGCCATATCCACCACTTAGCTGACTCGGAGGGCAGCAGGAATGGGAAGGCAGAGGTTGTCTTTACCACTTAATCCATCCTGTAATCCTCCAAATCTGGAGTCCATTGGATTGTGTTCTAAAAAGTTGAAATAACTCTCTCCTAAGGCTTAGTTATAGGCAGCAAGAGCTTTAAGCTAACAGATATTGCTATTTTGAGATGTCTGCCCTATCCCTTTTGCCTTTGGCACACCACTGGAATGTGTTCCACTAGAGTTTCTCCTAAATTGAACTGAGCCTGTGGGTTTAAAAAGATGTGAAAGCCTTGTTTTGCAGTCTGGGAGTGGATAGGACACAAAGAGTTGTGCCCTGTGCCATATAAACAGCACAGTGAGGCATCTGGGTCTGTTGCCGATGGCAAGAAAATAGAAAGTCCATCCCAGATATTTCATTTCATTCTTTCATTCTGTCAATTATGTCTGCACTCCCTGTAAAACAACTACTTGTTATTCCTAACCAAGAAAAGGGATGAATATTACAAAAGTCACAACCCACTCCCAGAGTTCCTATGTTTTCAATATGAGACCTTCCTCCCAGTTCGGGGAGTATGGGCAGCCCAGTGCAAACTTATCTGAAAGCAAGTCCAACTGAACTCTGTGTCCTATAGCAGACGTATATAGCATTGAACTGCTAGGCTGCAACCCTGAATGCACCCATTAAGGAATAAGACCCCTTAAACCCAATAGGACTTGCTTCTGAGTAAACATGCATTGGGTAGCAGTGAACCTTTTCAAGCATCTGTAGTCTAGCTATAGATTCCAGTCTAATCAAGCAGAAAAGCCAAAATACCGAAAGGAAAGGGGTTGCCTATTTGCAAGACGTCCTGAAGGCAGAAGGAAGATCTTACCTAGAAACGCTGCACTGGGGGGCAGTAAGAGCCAGGCACAGATTAGAAGCTGCCTGAAGGACCACATCCTTGCCATTTGCGTTTGAAGAATCCAGTGCTTCCTCTTGGTGTTCTTTGTGGAACACTCACCACACGTCCTTAATTAAAATGTTAATACGCTTGGATATGCAGGCAGCACATACGTAATCAAGGCATTCCAACCAGTCAAGGGACTCTCACCTACCTCATACTGTGACTGAAACTGGAAGCAGTGTGGCTAGGAATTTATGAGGTATCTAATGGTAGGAAGGGTGTGAAAACCTGATGGATTTTCTTAACTCATCCATTCTGTTCCAACAAAATTTTGCTAGTGTTGACTTGAGTTGAACCCTCATGTGGGCTTCTGTTTTCAAGACTGGCTGCAATGTGTATGCACAATTTTAAAGCCATGCAAATTTGCACAAAATCCAAGCTTCCTCTCTGAAATGGGCATATATTCAAGCAAATTGCAGAGCAGAGGCTTAAATTTTGCACATATCTGAAATCAAGTGACAGAAAATTTGAGGTGAGCACGACATCTGCAGGTAGAGAAGGATGCTTCTGTACTAATTGTGTTGAATGCTTGCAAGAACAACTGCAAGGATAACAATGGCTGAACTCCAACAAGCCCAGTCTGAATTGTGCAAATTGTGCTAGAAATATGCTGTTCTTGGCTCCAAATTTGCACAAATGTTTTGAGCAATTTTGTGAAAGCCACCTGCCCCCAGCTCAGCCTGGTTTTAGTCATCGCGGCAGAAATACATTGGAAGTCTGTTGAATTCAAACAAGACAAATTTCCCAGTGTTGCACAATCCTAGATGCATCAGTACCAAAATTCTACTTTACCTCAGTTGACCTAAATCATAACAGGCTGGGCTGCAGAGTTTTCCTGTATATATACTTCTGCGCAGCTTTAGTACAGGTTTCCCCATTCAGAGCCCTTCTGGAATTATACCAAGCTAATAAAGGTTAGGTCTGGCTTGTAATCCATTGCTCCCTGTCAAATTCCAGGCACTGTTCCTCAGCTTGAGAAACAATTCCATGTCATTCTGAATGACTGCTCCTAAAAGCAGTCTTTCATTCCTGATAAACCTGTTTTCATCTTTTCTCCTCCCACCACTGCTGAGAATAGTTAGCAAGGCCCAAACATGCAGCTGCATCTCTGCATCCTAACTGGCTGGAAGGACAAGATTCTTCTTAAGGAAAACCCAATGTCATGTCTGCAGCAAGCTCAAAACAATGGCATGAATCCAATTCCCTTAGTCATTAACTGCAAATGGGAACAGGGCCTCATAGTAAAAGGGATGTGACGTTCAGAGCAGTGAACAACTAATTTGCACATGTGGTTGAAGACAGGGCTGGAAATAAATGAACTATGATTTGAATTAATTCGCAATTTGCGAGCTCTGGAATTAAGCTTTCCTGTATCTGGCCCATTTATTATTTTAAGTATTATTTCAATTTATATGCTACTACAGTAACCTATGCCTGGGCTCTCTGTATAGCTCACAACAATTATAATAGTAGAACATTCTAAAATCAATAATACTAACTCAACATATTCAAAGCATATTAACAACATATTCAAAATTTAAAAACATAATACATAAAAACTAAAATATTACATTAAACATTTGTATAAAATAATTTAAACTAAAATTAACTATAAACTAAAAATGGGGTCAATTTATATCAAGTTACCTCTAAAATCAAACATTAAAATAGCTGGAAACCCTTGTTGATCTACCTAAGCAATGATAATTATTATTCCTTAAGGACTACGCCACACAATATTTTTTGTGGGTTTTTTTGTTGTTTTTGTTTTTTGTTTTTGTTTTTGCTTTTTAGATGCACACTCAAAATATTTTACTCATAAACCTACAAACAAAAAATAGAAATGTGACACAGCATTTGACCTGTGCAGACCAATGCCAAGAAAACTACACCAGCCACTGAATGTGTAATTTGCCACAGAACAAGTTGCTGTTTGTGATTCTCAGTTGTAAATACAGTCCAATGGGAGAATCTTGGCCATGGCTTTGTTGTGTTTGTTTTACCTCAAGATTGAACAATAAAATGCAGCAGCATACAATGAAATTGTAGCCGTTACAGAATAAAGCAAAACTTGAAACAGATTTAAAGGTCCCTCCTCAAGTGAATGGCAGAGGATTTGTTTTACTAGCGAAGCAAAAAAGACTTCTGGTAAGACAAGTCACAATAACATAATGGGGGTGGGTGGGAGAGAGGTTATTTCTCACCAGTACATACCATAGCTGAGGCTTCTTGCTATTAAAAAAAAGATTTCCAGGCACATTTTTGACATTCTCCAATTGCAGAGGAAACTGAGAGTCAGTGGATGTGGTGGTTAGTGTGTTGGACCGGGACTGGGACTGGGAGATCTGAATTCTAGTCCCTACTTCATTATGAAATGTCCTGGGTACCTCTGGACCAGTCAGTGAGAACAAAGTGGAGAGAAAGAGAACAATGTAAGCCAACTTGTGTTCCTTGCAGGAAAAAAAATGGGATATCAATATAATAAATGTAATAGGTAAATAAATAATGAGCATATTTCTAGACATTTGAGAATGCTAATGCATACAAATTATACCATTTGGATTCTAACTCAAGCTGAGCTTAACAAAACCAGCAGGCAAAAACAGACCTGAGAGCAACTTTGCCCACATCCTACCTGAAACTTATTTATTAGTACAGTTCTGCATTTAACAATCTGGTTGCCATAAAAAATAAGGAATCCCATGCAGGTAAGTTTGTTGGGAGGCCCACTGAGGATGAATCAATACCATTCTTAGTTTCTATGGCTGCTGAGAAGGGGAAAAAATGATCCTTGAGCTGTCCCCTTCTCTGCCAGCCCATTGGATTGAATGCCCCAAAATTTTACCTGTCTGCTAAATGGCTGGGTATTCCAGGCTTCCATGCAGGACGTGGCTAGCAGCATGTTGGTTAATCCAACATTGTAGGCTAGCAACTTCCATGACCTAATTTCAGGGCTGTGTGTTCATGTCGGAAGCTGTAAATAGAGAAAAAGGATCTGAATGAGTTTCAAAGGGAGTCATTGGTGTTGAACATATAAAGCTGGGAGGGTCAGTGTGTAAAAACTTTTAAGTACTGGATCTAACCCATACTTTAGATCACACCCATAGCCTTCCATGGGAGTGAGCCTACATAGAAGGTTTAAAATATCAAGGGATGCATTTGAAGGGAAGAAGACAGTTGAGGAATTAAAAGAGAAGGAAAATATACATGAGGGGAGCTGTTTAAGTTAAATTTAGTGACTGACAACTCTGAGAGATCTGTCACGTTCATTTTGTGCCTATTGCCTTCCTACAGATTTCTGGTTGGATTGAAATCAATGCATTACTAAAATGGACTTTTAAGAAAAGCAGCAGCAGCAAATCTGGTCCAAAAAGTCAGGTCAAGAGACCCAATCAAGAGATCCAGGTTCAATTTCTGAAAATAACCTGTGGGAGATGAATGTTGAGAAAAATCACAGAATCAAGGCTTCCTTTGGTCCACATTGAAACTCAGAGTAACCGTGGTCACCCCAAGTGCCTCCTCGGAAGTAGAACTTGCACAGCTCCATGGTGTACCCTCGAATTGAAAGGGATAAAACAGAACAGGAGGTGGCTTGAGGCCTCCTACTGGATACAGTCAAGCCTTGATAAGAGCCTATAATCAGGTATACATAGGGTGGTGAGAGCAGCAAAGAAACAGCATCGCACTGCCTCTGTTCAGTCCTGTATTTGCCACTCAACAGCAATCTTCAGGCTCATCCAGGTCCTACTACTTTTTGACCCTAAAAAGGTGTTAGATTCATCTGAGGCCCAGTGAAACATACTTGCTAGATGCTGGTAAGACAAAATGTCTTGCATCCATTTGACTTAGAACCAGCTTTCAAGAAGTTGAATCTGTTAGTTCATAGACATAACCTGGTCTAGTTTTCTTATCCTGAGTTTCATTTGGTACAGCTCAAGAATGTTGACAAGGTGCTTGGACAGGTTTGGGCAACCATCTCTGTTCTGGATCCTTGCTCCTCTTGGCTAATAAAAACCAGCAATCAGGGAACAGCTGGCTGTGCCAGGGAGGTGATCAACATCTCCTTTGATTGGGAGTAGTTTCATGCTGCCAGAAAAAGGTGATGGGGATACCACATTTCAAGAAAACTTCCTTGGACCTAGAAGATCCTGACAACTTCAGGCCACTGACAAATGTTCCCTTCCTGGGCAAGGTTCTTGAGCAGGAAGTGGCAAACCAACTCCTGGCACTCTTGGATGAGACTGATTGTCTGGATTCACTGAGGTTCTGGCTGGGTTTTAGATGCCCTATATGATAACCTATGCCAGAGAGAGACAAGAGGAGTGGGACCCTGTTGTTACTCCTGAATTCTTCAGCAGCTTGACCCATGGTATCTCTGTGGAGCAACGATCTGAGCTAGGAATGGATGGTGCTGCATTGCAGTGTTCGACATGGATAAATAGCTCCAGAGAATGGTACTTGGGGACTGTTGTTCAGCCCTGTGGATTCTCCAGCATGGGGTCCCTCAGAGGTCAGTCTTATCCCCCATGCGGTTTAATATCTACATGAACTCTGGAGTTTTGGGGTGCACTGCCATCAGGACACTGATGACAAACAGCTCTGTTTCCCTTTTACATCCTTAACAGCTGAGCTTGTAGATGTGCTAAAAGGGTGCCTGGGGTTTGCTTGGTTCATAGCCCATTTCTTGCAATCCTTCCAAGCAGTTTTCTTCCTCTTCTCTGGTGCCTAATCTATGTTTCTAGAAACAGAGTCCACCCCCCCCCCCGCCTCCTGCCTGCACTATCTCGTGACCTTTTCTGCCCAGATGAATTTGTTGCTTTGCTATCTAAATAGAGCTTCAATTCCTGTAAATAAAGAAGTGCCTTGTGGTTTTCCAGCTGTAGGGAGGGACAAGACTGTCAAACTTCACATTGTTTTTCCATTGCCAGCCTTCTTCCATTCTAGTTGCAAATGAGATCCTGAACCCCATGGACAATAATTTATACAAACTTATATGCACACTTTTTAAAAATTGAGGATTTTTATGTGCATGATTCAAATCATGCTCACTCACATTTTATAAATGAACACCTATTTGTTAAGTATTTCTTTTTCCCCAGATGAGTGCCTGCTGCTGCATACATTTTGAGATAGTCTGATGGAATACAAGGTCAGAAATGTATTCTGGTCTGCTTTTTGTTCTTGGATGTACAAATGGATGTATAAAATCCTAAAAATCTTGTAGAAAAATGAAAAGTGGGAAGATTTCTCACCCACCCCTCATTGGGAGGAAAGCGACTGGTGGCATGGTAGGGGCAGGGAGAATACAGGAGAGATTTGAAGAGCGGGGTGAAAATACAGTCCTTTCTTCCTATGTGCTCCTTCACTACTATCAATTGCACCACTCAGCCCAGTTTTCATATTTTCAGCTGGGATTCTGGAAGCTGTGCTTCTTCAGATATTGTGCAACTCTATGTACCATCAGCAGTCAGCATTGGTCAAGCTAGAGACAGGAGTCGGACTCCAAGGCTTGGACTCTCCGGAGTCCAAGAAGAGCTCAGGAGTCATAGTTTCTCCATCCCTGGTTTAAACAGAATGCCATAACATGCCAACCTATAGACACATGTACAGGTTTCCTCCAATTGCAGTGACCTAAACAAAAATTCCATCTCAAAGCACATTCCAACATGAATCTGTGTCAGACTGCAAACTATTTTTCCTTTTCTCAAGAAATCCTGTGCATATTTCTATGAATATTTTCCAATATACACATCAATTGTGTGCGTCTTTGAAAAGTGCATATTCTTTTCCCATTAGTTCAAGCATGTTATGGGAGGTTTTTTAAATGAATACATGCTGTAAAATGCATTTTGGTTTCGATCCATAAATCCCATTGCAAGCTTAGAAAGACACAGATTTCAACCACAGTCTGTGGCATAAAGCCACTTTTATTACATATCCTATTGGCATATCCTACAGTGATCTAAACAAATTTCAAAGCAGTTACTGCTTTTAACCAAACATGCAAACCACTAATAAAATAATGTAAATGCAATTGTGTTTTGTGGGCATGACTGTTAATCCTATTCAGAGTTAACAAGAAGTAAGCTGTTGAGTGATGATTGCTTCTTAGGTTCAACTTGAAAACCCACTAAGTGCTGGATTGCTTGAGCCATGATTTGTCCTGATAAGATCAAAACCATAGAAAGAGTTTTCTCAGAAAAGGCTTTAGAAACTCAGAAACGCTTGTAGAAATCCAGTCCAAGTTAATCCCATATTTAAAAAATAATAATAACCTTACTCATGTCACATCACAGAGTGTTTTTTTTTTTTAACTCCAGCAAATAGTGCCTGAGGCTACAAAAATGCAAAATCCTAAAAATCTTTGTTCTGGCTGGAACTTTTCCTCCAGGGATTGCAATCAGCATAAGAATGGTTTTCAGCTCTCAGCAAGTACAGACAATTAAAGGTTTAATTCTTCCTGAGGCTTTGCAAAAGGAGAAAATCTGCATAAAAATAGAAGGTCCATTGACTTTTTATCTGCTTGACAAGTTTGGCCTACTAATTTAAAAAATACTCATAGCATTCAACTTTCCCTGAATAGACTTTCATTACGTTTGCTGGAGGTTTTAGCTAAGAATCTTAGCCTTAAAATGAGATAAAGATGATCAGAATTGAACCTTACTTTATAGCTTCTTGGTGAGCCTTTGTTAATAGGGTAACAAAAGCACCCAGCACAGCTATTGCTCTGGAGCGTAAACTCTGGGCATGTTTCCTTTTTCTTAAACCATATACAACAGGTAGGAAGCTGAAATGCAGCAGTGTTTTAGAGAATGCACTTCCTGTCAGTGTCCTAAAAGAATGAGTCAGGAATGTTTCTTGTTGTTTAGTCGCAAAGTCATGTCCTAAACTTCACGACCGCAAAGACAATATTCCTGAGGCTCTCCTGTCTTCCACCATCCCCCAGAGTCCACCCAACCCCACACTGGCCTCCTCAGTGAACAACCTCAGTCTCTGCTGTCTCCTTCTCCTTTTGCCTTCAATCATTCCCATCATCAGCATCTTCTCATCAGCATCTTCTCCAATGAGTCCTTCCTTCTCATTAGGCGGCCAAAGTATGAGTCAGGAATATTCATGTTTAAATTACAGTACAGAATGTGAGTCTGAAGTACTACAGTCATCCCAGAATGCAGGATGAAGCTTGGCTGCCCATCCAGAGCTGCCGTTTGTTGAATTGAGATGGGTGTTATTGTTAGTCACGACCCTCCTGGCACTAGATTAGCATAACAGGATTAGCACATCAGGATTAGTATAACAGGATGTTTATTAGCTTGTCAAAGGCATAATGGGCAAAGCTTGTAAAAGGCATAAAACTTAAGAAAATAGACTAACTGCTAAACCATTCTGCTTCTGTATCTCGCTTGCTCAACTTGATAGACCACTGCCTACGTGACTTTGTAATTTTCTATTGTTCGCTCACTTGACTGTAAGTTGATTGCAAAGGTATAAAACCACCATTGTTCTTCTGCCAGGCCACTGCATTCTTACTAGAATGTTGGTCCCTGCAGGTAATAAACTTCTCTTTAATACTACCAACTGGTCTCTGGTCTCATCTGCAAAACCGTGGGACACAACAGTTATCACAGGGTTATTACATATGAACAGTATGAGCACTACCAAGATTTATTTTGAATCAGGGTTCATCCCAGAGGAATCAATGTTTCTTGCCAGGAATCTGTGGTGTGCCTCTGAGTATGTGAAGGCTGATTTTTCTTCACCAGTGAAAAGCCTCTCTCTCACAAATGCATGGACTGAGGAAGGTCGTTCAAAGCAAAAGTGTTCAACCTGGCACCACCATCTTACCCTTTCCTTTTACCCAGGTTCATCCATGAAGCCAGTGCCAGGAAGGGCTATACCAGCCTTCCCAACTTGGTGCCCTTCTACTGAGCATAAGGGCTGGGAATTCTGGAACCCCTGGTCCAGTATTTGATCTTCAGCCAGCTTTCCATATCTGCTCATGCAACCTTCACTGATTTCCCACACAAGTCATGTTGTATTATGCATGGACCCTTTCAGGCCAGAGTGATGGTCCAAAAGCTCTTGAATGAAGCTGAGCTATGGAAACTAAGAAGGGGTGGGTCAATGAAATACCTGAACAGAAGACCACCTGAACATCCCATGGATTCACCTTTGAGTTCTACAGAAGGATGAAAGGATGTAAATAAATTGCTGCTTGTTTGAATTTTAAGTGCCGTGGGCAGGACTGCCATGTTCTTTTCCCAAACCTAGAGCCGCGAAGAGGCCCTGAGAGCCAATGTGGAGGGATGCTTTGTTGTGCTATTGTGACAACACATCGACAATATTGCACCGTACAACTGTGCTGATGGCCACGCAGCATAGGAATCCATGCAAGAGCCAACATGCAGACAAGAAGGGGGCATATCAGGATGAGACAATTGCCCTCTCTACCCTTGGGCAGTAAGCAGGGCTGCAGTGCTAGTGGTGATGCCACAAAGTACACAACCAGGCTGCAGAACATCATGGCAGCTTCAGACCCACTTGCCATTGCTCAGCAGCTCCCTTGAAACTGCTGTGCTTGGACAGTGGAGAGACCTGCAGCCTGAAAGGGAAGGGAGGATATCCTACTCCAGGAAAATATCCTCAGGCAGAGGGAGTAAAGGCAGTCCCAAGGCTAATGACTGGGTTCATATGACCACCAGCATAGTTAGCAAGTCACAGGGGCTTGCAAGTCACACTGCAATTGCCTGGCACACACTGGCCAGATTTGCTGAATTACTTTTGCCAGAGCAGCTCCCTGTGCAAATCAAAGCACAAGAGGGCAGGTTGCTGCCATGATTAATAGGCAACCCTAACTGTGTGTTAAATACCAAAAGAGGCCACAGCATAATTGATATTTTCACTGCATTGCACAGCAGTAGCCCAAGATCTCTTTCCTGGTTGGCCCCTCTCCTGTTGCAAACCTATCAGCATACAAGTAGATTTTGCACTAGTGAGCATATGGTATGATCATCAGACATAAATCCACAAATCCACCCCACAGATCAAGATCAGAATAGTTTATTTTTGTATAAACTGTGAGACATTCCTCTGTTAAACAAATATACTTTCCAGTTCAGAAGAATAAACTCCTGTTAGACTGTGTACTTTGGCATCCTTTGTATGTTCAAAGTCCTTTGGCCTCACAGCCGGTAGAAAACAGAATTGGCGAATTGATAGATGGCGATTCCTAGTCATTACAAAGTGCAGTTTCAAGATTATCATATTACATAATAGCGCAAAGAGCTATTGCACTGATTGAGAATTCAGCTTTTAAGGGCATCCAGAGCTACTCATTCTTCCACCTTTATGCTGTCTGGTATCTCCTCCTCTCTCTTCATTATTAAACAGCAGCATCTTCTACTACAGTCCACGCAGAAGATCGTTTTCGGCAGACTACTGATGAGTCTGATAAAGATTCTGCAAAACCCAGAAAGAGAGTGTGAAACGGCAAAGTACTAAGCAATGAAGCTTCATGGCTGCCAGGGTGTGAGAGGGGGGACTCAGCTCCAGCTGATGAAACGAGGTCAAACAGCTGCATGATTCTCTGTGCAAGTGCAGAGGGACCAGGATCAGACCTGCAGCTGCATGGAAGGACCACAGCCTGCAGTACAGATGGGCAATCTGGGAGGGTCCCCAAAAGGCTTTCCTGCGCTGCTCAGCATGGACACAGCATCAGGGGCCTGTGTGCTGGTTATTTCGTCTCCCTAGTCCTGCCTCCATCCTTGCCTCGTGCCTTCGGCCTAGCCTTGTCTCTGCCTGACCCTTGCCTGCTCCTGGTCGTGCCTTTGCCACCACACCTGCCATGCCCTGGCGGTATCTGACATTCCTTGTGCATGGCTCTGCCGCTGCCTTTCCACCTGCCAAGCCTTGCTGGCCAGCAAGTGGGTGCCGCACTTGTTCCTGACTCTGCCTGCGCCTCTGGTCCTCCTGTGTTCCACTGAGATCCACATCCACCAGCAGCACCCCTGTCCTGCTACACCAGACAATCAGCCCTGTTGTGGAGGCCCTGAATCTGGCAATTTGGCCCTGGGTTGTCTTAGTCTGAGAGTCCAACCACTGTTCCACTACTGCGAATTAGAAACAAAATAAATAAAACCCTATTTTCCTGTTCACCTTAATGGCCACTGCTTACAGTAGCCCTGGTTGAATAACAGCACTTCTAGGAATTGATTGTCTTTACACCTAATGATTAATCCAGGTATCCTGGATTAATACATGTATTAATTAATAACTAATGAATCGAGGGAAATTACTGGGCTAATGTGACTGAGCTGTGTGTTGATCACAATACCGCTATTTTGCATCATTCTTGTACCAAGCCTCTAAATAAACTAGGAAGGGAACAGCTTCATGCAATGTCCAAAGAAAAGATTATGATTCAGTGTGCCCAAGAAAGCCAGGTTTCAATGCGGGTTTCCTGCTAGCTCAGGAATGACTTGGGTGGGAGGCACTTATCCATAATCCCAGGTTTCACAGGAAGCTCTCTTCCAGCACTCCCTACTGAAGACAACGCTGTGACCATGCATAGGCTGCTTACATTTTCTTCTGGGGAAAAAGCAAAACAACCCTACTCTGTATCAAGCCAATTGGAGAGTGAATGTGGCACACTATCTTCTATTCTGACTGGCAGCAGCACTCCTGGAAGTTAGAGAGGGGTGGTGCAGAGCTCTCTGGATGCAAAGACTTGAGTCTCTTGTGCCAAAGGAGATGCTCCTTTCCTTGTATCTCAGTTACGAGTGAACTCTGCACAGTGTTATTTCAACTGGGCTCTCTCTAACCACTCTTGTTCAGCCAGCTTCTCACAACAGTTGATGTAAATACCTTCTTCCTCATGGCCATCACCTTCCGGACCCATGCTGCCGTGGGGTCCAGGCAGATTTCCCTCCCACTCTTTAGGGTGGCTCTGTCCAAGAAGAAAGAGAAAGTAGCTGGAGTGATAAGGAGCTTCCACACAGCCAAAGGCTAATACAATTGATTTCTCCAATGAACAGGCTTGGTTGGGGTTGCTTACATGACTTCAGGAACAGAACACTGAGGACCCTCAGGGTAGATAGTAACTTTGCTGATTTGCCTTGGTGGAACCATCCAGGATAACGTCTGGATGCACAAGCAAGGTTTTTCAGACCAAGGGGCAGCTGCGGAGGGACCAGAAGTGAGATTCACTTAGTAAAATGCGCACCTCTCTCCCCTGGACACCACCCTCTGGGATGCAGATCTTCACATGGCAAGGGAGGTCTTCAGAGAAGTCAAGAAAAATGCCACCACAAAGTCAGGCTCTCTCACCCCCTGGCTTCTTAGCAGGGTCACCCAAGGTGGAGTGATCAAGGGTGAGAAACCACACTAAGAGCCATCTACCTCTTCAGAAGGAATGGTCACATCAGCAGGAGAGAAGGCAGATCTCTACTAGTGACGGGGCAGAGAAACTGCTGAAGGGCATCTAATGGGAAGGAGGCAGAGTTGAAGATGACACTGGTGGAGGATCTTTCACAGACAACAGCAGTGACACTCCAGCAATCTCTTGCTTGTGTTGCACAGAAGGAGGCATTGATAAGCCACTTTTGAATATCCTTACCTATGATGAAACACTCCAAAATGAAGCAAGACATAGTACCAGAGGATGGGACTCCCAGTTTGGGAGGCATTCATTGAGCAACTGGGGAAGAGCAATGGAGAGATACAAATTCAAGGGGTATTTCAACCTAGGTTGGGGAGGCTGAAAGACCAACAGGGGAACTTCTATCTAAGCAGGGTGTAATAAAGAAAAACAGCACACAGAATAGATAAAAGGATGAAAGATTCCTTTGATGAGGAAGAACCTGCAGTATTCCACCAGCCTCCCTGGAATCATTCCCTCCTCATACACATTCCATCCCACAACCATCCCAGGGGTTTCCCCCTGCAACAAAGTTGGCAAGGAGGTGCACACAATTTCCCTAGCCTCTCTCCGGACATACCACCACTCCTTTCCTCTGGGATGCTCTCTCAGGTCATCCGCTCACCACCAGTTCTTCTCTGGTATGCATTTCTTGAGTTTCTAAGAGAAAATGGTTGTTCCTCACCACTTCCTATGCAAGATGCTGTAGAGATGGGTAAGATGCCCAAAGGGCCAACCAAAAGGACCAGGGGACTGAAGTAGCTGCTTAATGCAGAAAAGTTCCTACATTTGGGTTTTCTGGTTTATACAAAAGAAACGTAATAGATCAGAGGGTTTTTATATTGTGCATGGTATACAGAGGGTAGACCCTGAGTGGAGAGAGAGGGGTTTTCTCATTTTCTTATAGTACCGCATCCTGTGATCACCCACCAAAGCTGAATTTTGAGAGGCACAAGGTTGCCTGAATTTTGTCTAGCATCTATCCGCTACTTACACTCTCCGGACAAGGATGGCAAATGAAGGGGAGGCAGGTTATAGTTCTCATCAGGACAGTAGCTCCACTCCTTATCCTGGTTGTAGTTTGCTGTTGTGGCACACCAGAATAGCCCATTCTCTGAGTTCTCAGTTGTGCAGTTGTAGTATGTTTCATTGCGGTATATGAAGGGGAAGATACAGGGCTTGCCATTGGAGCTCCCTCCATACTCTGAAAAGATGACAGGAGAAAAGGGTGATCTATCAAGGTTGGTCAGAAGTGGAAGCTCAACAGCCTGCATTCAACGACTGGCAGGAAGCTACGGAGACCACTGGCAGCATCCATCAGCTTACAGCACCTGCTATAGCTGCTGAGGCCCATCAGGGCTGCTAGCATTGAAGCCTGCCTTCGACTGGAGCCCTTCCACTTGCCAACCCCCTCAAGCCTTGGCTTCCTGAGCAGCAAGGGGTGGGCAGTTGGGAAGCCATCCAGGATGCCCCCAAACTTTGTGGAAATCTCAAAATGACTGGCAGCTCATGGGCACCACCACAAGCCACAGTGATCTTTCTGTTCACTGTGACTTACAACCCACCTAGGTGGGAAAGGGACTCTGGTGCCAGGTGGAGCCTGAGAGGCAGAACCATGCTGGTGGGGCAGTTCACATCACAGGTGGGCCTTGCACCTGGGTAAAAACCAAGCAACACCAGTTTCTATACTTGGATTTCTCATATTTCCAGTTCCCATTCTGCTGCCAGAATTGGTTGTAAAGCTGTGATTCATCAGGAAAGTGCTTTTGTTCAAATGGAGGCTTTATATCATTTGGATTTTATTGGAAGTGTTTTTTGTGAACGGTCCTGGGATATGCCAATTGGATTGACATGAATCCCTGGAGCGGGTTACTGTGCCTTCCAACTGGACCTGGATAACATGACACTTCAGAAGACAGCCACTAAAGAGCTGCTTGGCAGGAATGGTAAAACCTGTTGATTCTTTTTTCAAGTGGCTAGCAGGCAAATATCAGTGCCAGCCACCCCGAGGTGCCCAGTTGGCACTCCAGAGTCACTGGCATGTGTTTTCACCCTTCCCTGCTAGGACCCATTTTCTGCTCACTGTGCCTTGATTTTCACTGGATTTCTTTTTTAGGTATTATGAAAGCAACTCTTGTGATCCCAATTTCCCCAGTTCCGAGCATTCCT
Organism: Varanus komodoensis; assembly: GCF_004798865.1. Classification (NCBI taxonomy): domain Eukaryota; kingdom Metazoa; phylum Chordata; class Lepidosauria; order Squamata; family Varanidae; genus Varanus; species Varanus komodoensis. The sequence goes on along the minus strand of NW_025336011.1, from coordinate 7,801,004 downwards.
TCCTAGGGTCACCAGCCATACCACGCAAGAGCCACCCAGTCTGACTATATGAGTGTGTGTGTGAAAGCATGTGTATTTTTTCCAAAATCCATGTGTGCAAATACTATCGTAATGGATTTAGAAGAAATGCAGATCATTGGTACCCCTCTGGATACAGAGGGAAAGGACTGCAGTCAGCACATGCACTGAAGATCACAGCTGCCTGATGGAGAGCGTTGCCATCTTATGATCTCCTACCTTCAAGAGCGCACACCTTCCATTTAGTGTCCCTGTCATAGTCATCTGTGGTGGCACACCACAGTGCATTGTCACCAGCTCCCTCTCTGGTACATGCAAAGTAGGCATTGTTCTCGAAAATGAAGGGGAAGGTGCATGGGCGATGTTCTGAAAAGCAAGCAGAGTATGAAAAGGAATGAAATGAAAGCAACATAAAATAAAACAAAACAGAATTAAGAAGATGGAATATAGTCATCCCCGAAGTTTGCGGGGGTTACGTTCCTACAGAACCCGCGAATATAAAAAACCGTGAATTTGTTGCTGGCGATGGCGCTGGCCGCCAAGGCAGTGCAGGCGGGAGGCCCGGGCTGTGCTGGGCTGGGGGATGGGCTCTCGAGCATGGTGAGGCAGGGGCAGGGATGAGTGTGCGTAGAGATCCCTTTTCTCGGAGCGAATCCAAACTCGGAGGAAATGATCTCCTTGTGAGTACGACAAGGCACCAGCTTACTCACAAGGAGATTGGCTTGAACTCACCCGGAGAAAAATCCTGCGAGAGACTGAAGCCACAAACACTGAACCGCGACTTCACAGGGGTGCACTGTACTTGCCTGGGGTACAGGTTCTACTGCCTTCCACCTACATGCCATGTATGCCTGACAGCAGGGATAAGGAAGCACATGGCCCTCCAGGTACATTCAGAACCAAATATCCACCATCCCTCACCACTGGCTCTGCTCCCTAGGGCTAATGAGAGTTGTTAACAAGACTTATGTTTAAGCAGAGACTGTTGGCAAAGGGGAGGCTTCCCTCTCTTGTACCTGGGTAAGATGGTCTGACCACATCAGGCTGACGACAATGGCCAGCTCCTGCTCTTTACCCTTTCCATGGGTAGTAGATGAGGCTGGGTGGCTGTGACAGGAAGCCTCTGCTCTGAGGAAGGTCCCTGTGGCAGGAACGTCTTTCCTTGGGACCCTGCGACATCCTTCCACGTGTCACCTCCACCCAGGACATGTGCTCCACAGTTGGAGAACCATTAACATGGCTGTACATGAGCACCCCGATAGGTTCCTGTCGCAGCAGCCCTTTAACTCTCCATGCCAGCCATCCTCAGGACAGTCACCCCAACTTCCTAGAGCTCAGTTTAGCCTTACCTCCCTTAGTTTCTCCTACCTGAGGGATCGCAGTATCTCCACTGTCGGTCCTCATCATAGTTGCTCGTGAGAGAACACCAGAGCTTGCCTCCTTTTTTATCTGTTTTGCAAGTTGAGTAGGACTCACCCTGGTAGATAAAAGGGAAGGCACAGGGGCCTGTGGGCCTGTCATCTAGCCCTGGAAGATCCAAGAAAAGAGACGGAGGAGCAATAACTCCATGACAATAATATTTCCTGGATTCTACCAAACTTGCCTAACAGTCAGACGATTTCACTTATCAGCTCTTCCGCCAAATTTAATTTAGAGAAAGGACAGGTTCTTGACTGGGCTGTGTTGGGACCTGTAAGCCATTTTGCTGCCTAAACATGCATAGGATTGTGTCTTTAGAGAATTTTACACCCCTTGAAGATTCTTTGATGCACCACACCCCCAGGCTAAATGTTAGGTCCAGGTATTTTAGACGGAACCATCCAAGAGTGAGGTCAGATTCCATAGTCATCCACTGCTTCCAACCCAATGAAAAACGTGCTGAATCTATCCATGCTGAATAGGCCTACATTGTACAGCCTCTTTTCACATTTCCCATCTGTTGCAGCTCCTGTAGCAATTGCTGTAAACTGGCTTGAACTACAACTGACCCCCTTCCTAAAGCCCTACTCATTGTCTGTCTCCCAACACAGCAGCCTTCAGTGATTGTACTTGTGTCTGCGCAGTAGCTCCACTTCTTGCTCAAATCGTAGCTCCCCGTTGTGGCACACCAGAATCTGGAGTCTTCAGTATTTTCATTGGTGCAGGTAAAGAATGTCCGGCCCATGTAGCTGAAGGGGAAGACACAGGGCTGCCCCTTGGAATTCCCTTCATATTCTGAAGATGCACAAAATTAAGAGCATAGACTATGATATGGTTCGGAAGAAGGGAAGTGGCTGAAGTTTCTACCTCAAAGTTCAAGCAGGAACAGAATTCTCAAGCACACTTTTGAAATTTCTTGAACTTGGGCTTCCATCTGAAAGTCTAACATCACAGAGATGTGCACTTCCAAAAGTCTCTATAGGTACCTTTGTGAATTTGCACCTATTTGCCCAAAATTTCCCTGCATCAGTCGAAGGGAGAAACTGCACATTTCTGGTCAGGGGAAATATGCATTTTTTAAAAATGCTTATTTTCAAATGGAAATGGATCATGTCGTTTTAAAAATGCCTTTTTCCCAATTTGCAAGAGGAGTATTATTTTAAATATGTATATTCCACTGTTCCTCACATAGTTCAAAGCAGGTAGCAAACCAAGTAACGCCATATGATTAAAAGTAATACTTGGTCCCCTCTGTCTCCCCACCCTTTGTTTAACCTGGAAATTCAGTTACAAGCCAATATCACGGCTTTGAATGGACAGGTCTGTCTTGTTTCCAACCTTAATCTGACCAATCCATGCATCCACAGTGGAGGCTCCCATGGCACCGGGGCAGTAGTGGTGGGAATGTAGTCCATGATACATCTGAGGGAAAAATTATCCCCCAGACCACCAAAATTTGTTCACCCCTGTTCTAGACTGTATGACTGAAAGTAAATAGAGAAGAGAGAAAAGTCACCTTCCTGGGCAGGCAGTTCTAAAATAGGAGCAGGGCATGAGAGGAGAGCCTTCTCCTCTGTTCCAAACAGAAGGATATTTCGAACGGATGAGAAAGCCTCCCTAGATCAGTGCAATATGTGGGTCTAGGTTAGCATCAGATGTGGGGAAGTTCATATGGGATGAGGTGAGCCTTCTGTCATCTTGATTGCCCTAAGCTGTACACTTCCTTTAAACCCTTTCCAAGGGAGGTTTATGGCCCAGATGGGGAGTTTCCAAGAAGATTTTTGCCGCCCCCATGACTCTTACCTTGAGTGGAACACGCCTTCCATTTACCATCCACGTCATAGTTAGAGGTTGTGCTACACCAAAGGGTGTTATCAGCAGCTCCTTCACGCGTACATTTGAAGTACAATTTCTCCTTGTAAATGAAAGGAAAGATGCAGGGACGGTGTTCTGAAGAGGGAACAAAATGTAGGGTTGGGTGGAATAAATAGAAGCTACATCAAGAGGGATTGGTGGAAAGCATGAGGATGAATTTGTTTAATTCATTTCTGATAAGCATTCATAAAGATTCTCTGCTGTCTTCGTAATAAAGAGAAGTGAGTCTTCTTAGTGGTGAAGCACTTCCTCTACAAAACCCTTCCCCATTCAGTTTGGGGGCAAAAAAGGTGCAATGTTGCAAGTATCTCCAAATAATCATCCATACCTCCTCTGGCTTGTCAATAGAGGCAATTGATGATATGGTGTTCTTCTTACCATCCTTGTATCACTTGCTATTCCAATTTTTCAACAGTGCATTTCATACGCTTCTTAGCATTTAGATATGAATTGCTTAGTAGATCAAGATGTATATAAGCATTACTAATAAATGATCAATACATAACATATCAAGACAATACGTATCAATACATAACCAATACATTATGTATAGCTCCATAATATTTTCTCATGCTTCCTGCCTGAGTAGCACCAACAACACTAACCGGTAGCACTCCTCCTAGAATTGCCTCCTCTTCTCCCGTATTTCCACCTACCTGAAGGATTACAGTATGCCCATTTGCGGTCTACATCATAGTTGCTCGTGAGAGAGCACCAAAGTTTTCCCCCAGAGTCCCCAGCTGTTGTGCATGAAGAGTATTGCTTTTCCCGGTAGCGGAAAGGGAAGACACATGGCCCCTGGGAATTTGCCCTTAATCCTGGAAGAACAGACCAAAAAAGGAAAGGGGGAGAAGGTCAGAATCGTGCATAAGAGAACTTCCAAGATCATATCTCTGATAATCAACCGCATTTAGAAGATCAGTATTCACAACCAGTGGAGCAAAAAGGTTCCATGGAATCCATCCGTCTAGCATGCTTCTCATGCTTGGCTCCATCTTAGAAGTGACCCCAGAGGAAGTCCACCAGGATTCACAGAAGAAAGGCTGGGCAACCAAGCAGCACAATCAAGGCTGCAAGTGCATGCATGGAAGAGAGACGCTGCTTGTGTGGTATTCTCACAGGGCTTGATCCTTGCAAGCACCACATCCACGCTGGGTGCCCTGGCCAGGAACATAGTCTGATGGCTGTAACAAAGCAGACTAGAGCCAAGGCCAGGGACTCTGACTGATTCCAACATGCAAAACACGTTCCTCACTCAGCTTGCCACTTTCTCCTCTCTTGGGAGGCATCAGCGACTGTCTCCCCCAACTAGGGACAAGATTCGTAAATTGAGGGTAAAGTGGAGACTCAAGAGTAACTCAAATATCGGTTGTAAGGACAGGCTCACTGTACTGAAGGCTTCTCCATATAAAAAATACTTTCTCTGTGTAGATAGCTAACTTGTCAAGCAATGAAATGTCTTTCTTGAGGAATTTTTAATTGGGTTTGGATTGGTGTGATATCGTATAAAACCATGTGAGCCCCCACCTGCATTCAAAAGTGGTACAGGCCAGGCAGAGGGTCACAACCTAAATGAGGCCCCAAGAAATGCACATCATCATTGGAGTTTGTGGTGCACCACCATCATTCCTTAGAAGAACCATCCCTGGTGCCTGAACAATAGATTCCGGTCTGGTGTCTTTCTGCACATACATCCCTCATGAACTGCTAGGAACACAGGGAGTTGCCTTGTAGCAAGTCATGCCCTTGGTTCATCCAGCCCAGCACTGTCCACCCTGACTAGCAGCAGCTCCCTAGGGTCTTCAGTGGGATGCTTTCATAACCCTGTGAGGAGGTGCCAGCGGTTGAACCTGGGACCTTCCACATGCCAAGCAGGGCTGTACTACTGAGCTACAGCCCAAGCCTTCTCTTGGGTATATCTTGCAGCCTGGACCATTTAGATTGACCCATGGGAGTGGAGAGAAATCAGGGGCGGTGGCCAGCTCCATCTAGTTCTGTATCATGTCTCACATTCATAAGGCTCATGTTACTTAATAAGCAAATGGAGCTGCCAAGCAACACATCAGATCACTGGTTCCCTAAGCCCAGTTGACTACTCTGAGTACCCATGATTCCCCACCTTTTTTCCTAATGCTGCACCTCAGAGCCAAACAACACGTTACACTAATCATGTAGCATGTAGCTGAAGGTTAGCTTTTTCTTTGGAAGTGTGTCATGCACTGAGATGGGGAGATTAAACTTCTCCCTCTGCCACTCTTTTCTTCCTGAAATCTACTCCTCCCCTAAAGGTAATACAAAAAGAGAAATCTCCATTGACGGCAGTGGAAACTTTTTTTTTCTTTTGTTGATTTTATTGGAGGGGGGATTTCAGAAAACAAATAAGGGTTGAGCTTCAATCCCCCTCTCCTATAGCACAGTGGTGCCATTCCAAACAAGGGCCATGCATACCAACCTGCCTTAAAGAAGAAGTTAATTCTCCACCTTACACTATGTCTTTAGCTAACATGTAGTTTTGCTCTAATAGCTTTTAACTGGAGATGCCAAAGACTGAACCTGGCATATTAAGCATGTAAAATATGCATTCTACCATTGAGTTATGCTTCCTCCACTTTTCTGCACAGCATCTTTTCCACAACCTCCTCACTACCTTTGGTCTACCAATATGCATGCTTTGCCAATCACAACACTGCTTTTAACTGAAGTCCACATGATTTTCCTACTAGTATCGGCACAGTAGCTCCATTCTTTATCATTGTCAAAGCTCCCCGTTGTGGCACACCAAAATCTCCCAAGTTCAGCATCTTCGTTTGTACAAGTGTAGAAGGTCCGAGACTTGTAGACGAAGGGAAACACACAGACTTTCCCACCAGAATTGCCACCATACTCTAGATGAAGAGAAAATAAGAAATGGCATGCAGCAATGCATGTTGGCAATACGCTTCACTTATCAGAATCTTTTCCCAATATCCCCCAAGCCTTTTCCTACCAGGTAAATTTCCAGATGTTCAGTTACATGGCAATTCCCATGTCATGGTGCCATTGGCTAAACTGGCAGGATAAGGTGGGAGTTTTACCACTCCACATTTAGAAGTCACCAGGGCAGGGAATGCCATGAACCCTTTGCAAGGACAATAATGTTTCCAGCAAGATCAGAGCAGAACTGGAGAGTCCAAGGTGAAAATGGAACCCCGGTTATTCTGTTTGCCTCCATGCAGTGGTAGGAGGCAATTGCAGGGAAGATTCGGTCATTCAGATTCAGGGGAGTTCTCTAGCTTTCCCCATTTGCTTATTTCCCCAGCTCTCAAACCCTTAAAAAGAATGTGGTAAGAGTCTAGATGATGACCTTGAGGTGGAGGTAAGTATGGCGGAGTGGAAGTATGACGTCGGGACGAGACAGATGTGATTAACGGGGCTCCGTTATCACGCTGGTAACTGTCCAGTGGTGGGCTGTGGGGGCCCAATCTAAGCCCTGTAGGGGTGAAGATAGATTGCTTGGCAAAGTTCCCAGCAGGTGTTTGAATGGCAATTCTGCGCTTACTGGGAGAAAATCAAGCTTTTCTCAGCTGGATGGTACAGGAGAGATCTCAGCTCTCTGTAAGTCCTCAGCATTTTTGTTTTGTTTGTTTAGTCTACTTTAGCTATTAGCATCAGATCTACTGGGAACTATTTTTATTTCTTTTCTTTTTTTTTCTTTTTCTTTTTTGCAATGATACCCGTGCAAAAAGCTGGATTATTTGCTAATTGATATAAAAGAGGAAACAGAAAGCCCTTCGGATGGAGGAGGGAAAGAATTCTCCCCCCGACTCCACAGAATTGAAAGGTGGCAAATTACATGAGACAGAGAGAGACAGAGCTCTTTGTGAGTAAGGAAAAGATCTTTTTTTTCTTCAATCTCTCCAAGGGCAAGAACTAAAACAATAAATTAATGTTGAATTGAACGATAGAAGTAATCTTCTTGTGTGTTGGGCTACTTCCAAAATAACGGCCATCTTTGCGCTTTTGTTCCTGGGACTCTTGGACCCCTGACAAGGCTGCGAAATCACTGCCAGTATGGAAGAAATTAATATGGAAGAAATTCAAAAAACACTTTTGGAAATACAGACCTCTTTAGCAGCCTTGCAACGATCTCAACAGGCAATAATACTGCAACAGAAGACTGTTTTAATTAAGCAACTCGACTGTTTCCTAATTGAATCAAAAGTTGGCTTTGATAGGTTAGTTTTTTCTTTTAATCAAGCTTTGGCCAAACGATTTGTACCTGAGCAGAATATGCAAAATATCCAGCAAGCAGAAGAAAAATTTGAAACTGAGAAGATAACAAGTGAATTATTATGGGATGGACCTATAAATAGACAACAAGCAGATGGATATTTGGGGAGTAAATTATTATGGGATGGGCTTGTAAATAGACAACAAGCAGATGGATATTTGGAAACATCAGGAATAAATAAGCCTCCATGTGATTTGCTTTTAAGCTGGAAAAAGAGAAGATAGCTGGGCTAAAGTCTAAGACACATGATCTACTGCAGACACTACAATATTCTAATGTAAACAAAGAAGCAACGGGCGGACACGATCTATTAAATGATTTAATTCAGGCATGTTTTTTTGTACGAGTGGAAAAGTTGGCACAATCTGTGGAGCTAATCAGCATGAAGTTATTGGATTTGCTTGCTATGTTGGAGAAGGAGGAAACAGTTAACTATTTAAGAGAGGCTTTGTTTATGTGGCTACATTTGAAAATTCTACTACAGATATTACGATGTTATAATGTAAAGAAAACAGAAAGGTTTGGTAGAGGTGTAAAAAAAATCAAAGGGAAGATAAGAGAACTTTCTTTCTTGTTATTTCAAAAAGGGGTGACGCATAGAGGTTGGCATGCTCATATGTAATGTAGAAAAGCTAAGCTACTGTTCTGGGTGAAGCTTTAGTAATTTACTTTAAAGAAATTTCGGCTGAAAGACACTATAGGTATTAGTTATCACCAAATAGATAAATTAATGGTGCTTTTAAACATGCTAAGTGGATGTTTTTGATTTTATCTGTATTTGAAAATAAGAGAATTCATTATAGGTATTAATAGTCACCAAACAGAGTTGTTAAGCCATTTTTGGAGATGATAAATGGATGCTTTTGATGTTATTTGTAACTGTAAAGATTTTTCTCTTTCTTTCTCCTTGTTTCTCTTTTCATCTTAAAAAGGGATGATTTAAATAGGCTGGTATGTGCACATGAGATACAGAAAGGCTAATTTAATGTGATTGGTGAAAACTTAACAACTTAGCTTAATGAAACAGTGTTAAATGGATATCTCTGATTATATCTGAAATTGAAAATAGAACTTACTATTTAAAAAAATATGAATGATTTATATGGGTTGGTAAGTTTATATGTGATACTGTATGGAGTTAACCATATTTGATTAAATGGAGTTTAAGTTAGATGAAACATTAGTGAGTTTAAAGAAAATTGGCTTAAAGTTCTCACTAAGCAGAGTAGTTAGGATGCCCTTTGAGATGTCAAATAGACCCTTTTGAAGTTACTAGTAATCATGGTAGTGAGGAAGTTATTTTTTATTAGAAAAATGGATAGATTTTGAATTGTTCAGAAATGTTTAGATGAAATCTATTACTGAAGAAGAAAGAAGATGTTGCAATTTCACCCAACCTGGAAAAGCTTCCCTTAAATAATGGTAAAGAGAAACAGGATTTTGCAAGAAAAGATGGGATTGATTTTACCAATACAGAAGATGGAAGAAGGAAGATAGTGACTTCTATCAAATTTGGAATTACATTTTTCTTTGGCTGGAGAAACGGGACTTGGTTTTGATCTAAAGATGTTTCCATGTTATTATAAAAGGATTATAGTATGATCATAGAATGTTAAAAGACATGTTGTAGGGGCTGACCCAGTAAATCTGATGTGTGTGATGATTGATATGTGTAGTTTTAGTTTAAAATCTTAATAAAAAAAAATTAAAAAAGACCCTAAGCCCACTGGAGTGCACTCCTAGGGGACTTGCAAATGCAATCTCAGCAAGAAAATTGGGGATAGAGGGAAACTCTAAAGGAATATACAGCTAAGCATGTGTGCATGGTAGGATTCTAGTTGGATTCCACATGTCTTACCATTAAGGACACAAGACCTCCATTGCTGATCTTCATCATAATTGGAGGTTGTGGCACACCACGGTTGTCCATCAGAAGAATCATCCTTAGTGCATGAAGAGTAGACTTTCTGTTTGTAAGTAAATGGGAAAACACAGGGCAATGGAACTGAAATGGAAAAGGAAAGAAGAGGTCAAGAACAGGCGCTACAAAGAATTAGGTATGCATATATCAGCCATATATCAGTCATAGCAAACACTCTTTTCCAACAACCCAAGAGATGACTCTATACATGGACATCACCAGACGGTCAACACAGAAATCAGATAGACTATGTGCTCTGCAGCCAAAGATGGAGAAGCTCTATACCAGGGGTCTCAAACTCGTGGCGTGTGGGCCAATTGCGGCCCGTGGGACGATATTTTGTGGCCCCCACTTGATATCAAAGTTTAGTGATAGTGCAGCCCGTGTGTTTTTCTCACAAGCACCTGCGTGAGTCTTTACCCTGGGTGCAATGTTCCCTCTAAGCTGTGCACCGGGATGGGCGGGGCACAGGGAAGGGGCCCTGCGGCCTTCAAAGCGCCGGCGGCACCTGGGCCAGGCTCCGGGAGTGATGCAGGATGAGCGGCCCACCACCACCGCGGTGGAATACTTGATGCGGCCCAGTCTCACCCAGACTCTACTTCCAGCGGCCCCCAGGCAAGTTGAGTTTGAGACCCCTGCTCTATACAGTCAGTAAAAACTAGACCAGGAGCTGACTGTGGCTCAGATCATGAGCTTCTCATTGCAAAATTTAGGCTTAAGCTGAAGAAAGTAGGGAAAAGCACTAGGCCACTCAGGTATGACCTAAATCATATCCCTGATGAATATACAGTAGAGGTGACAAATAGATTTAAGGAAGTAGATCTGATAGACAGAGTGCCTGAAGAACTATGGACGGAGGTTCGCAACGTTGTACAAGAGGCAGCAACTAAAACCATCCCAAAGAAAAAGAAATGCAAGAAAGCAAAATGGCTGTCTGAGGAAGCTTTACAAATAGCTGAGGAAAGAAGGGGAGAGAAAGGCAAGGGAGAAAGAGAAAGATACAAACGATTGAATGCAGAATTCCAGAGAATAGCTAGAAAAGATAAGAATGCCTTCTTAAATGAACAGCGAAAAGAAATAGAAGAAAACAATAGAATAGGGAGGACCAGAGATCTCTTCAAGAAAATTGGAGACACGAAGGGAACATTTCATGCAAAGATGGGCATGATAAAGGACTAAAATGGCAGGGACCTAACGGAGGCAGAAGAGATTAAGAAGAGATGGCAAGATTACACAGAAGAACTATACAAGAAAGAGCTTAACGTCCCTGACAACCACAATGGGGTGGTCACTGACCTCAAGCCAGACATCCTGGAAATGGGCCTTAGGAAGTCTGAGCAACAACAAAGCTAGTGGAGGCGACAATATTCCAGTTGAGCTATTCAAAATTCTAAAAGATGATGCAGTAAAAGTGCTACACTCAATATGTCAGCAATCTTGGAAAATTCAACAGTGGCCACAGGATTGGAAAAAGTCAGTTTACATTCCGATCCCAAAGAAGGGCAATGCCAAAGAATGTTCAAACTACCACACCATTGCACTCATTTCACGTGCTAGCAAAGTTATGCTCAAAATCCTACAAGCTAGGCTCCAGCAGTATGGGGACTGAGAACTACCAGAAGTACAGGCAGGATTTCAGAGAGGGAGAGGAACTAGAGATCAAATTGCCAACATACGCTGGATCATGGAGAAAGCTAGGGAGTTCCAGAAAAAATCTACTTCTGCTTCATTGACTATGCTAAAGTCTTTGATTGTGTGGATCACAACAAATTGTGGCAAGTTCTTAAAGAGATGGGAGTACCAGACCATCTTATTTGTCTCTTGAGCAACCTATATGCGGGTCAAGAAGCAACAGTGAGAACTGGACACGGAACCACTGATTGGTTCACAATTGAGAAAGGAGTTTGGCAAGGCTGTATACTGTCACCCTGCCTATTTAACTTATATGCAGAGCACATCATGAGAAAGGCATGGCTAGATGAATCACCAGTTGGAATTGAGATTGTTGGGAGAAATATCAACAACCTCAGATATACAGATGATACCACTCTCAGGGCAGAAAGTGAAGAGGAACTAAAGAGCCTCTTGATGCGGGTGAAGGAGGAGAGCGCAAAAGTTGGCTTGAAACTCAACATTAAGAAAACTAAGATCATGGCAGCCGGTCCTCTCACTTCCTGGCAAATAGATGGGGAGGAAATGGAGGTAGTGACAGATTTTATTTTCCTGGGCTCCAAGATCACCGCAGACGGGGACTGCAGCCAAGAAATTAAAAGATGCTTGCTCCTGGGGAGGAAAGCTATGGTAAATCTAGACAGCATACTAAAAAGCAGAGACATCACCCTGCCAACAAAAGTGCATATAGTCAAGGCTATGGTTTTCCCAGTTGCAATGTATGGCTGTGCAAGCTGGACCATAAGGAAGACTGAGTGCAAAAGGATTGAAGCCTTTGAATTGTGGTGCTGGAGGAGACTCCTGCAAGTCCCTTGGACCGCAAGGCGATCAGACTGGTCAGTCCTAGAGGAGATCAACCCTGACTGCTCTTTAGAAGGCCAGATCCTGGAGATGAAACTCAAATACTTTGGCCACCTAATGAGAAGGAAGGACCCCCTGGAGAAGAGTCTAATGCTGGGAACAATAGATGGCAAAAGAAGAAAGGGACGGCAGAGGATGAAGTGGCTAGATGGAGTCACTGAAGCAGTTGGTGTGAGCTTAAGTGGACTCCGGGAGATGGTGGAGGACAGGAAGGCCTGGAGGAGTGTTGTGCATGGGGTCGCGTTGGGTCAGACACAACTTCGCGGCTAACAAGAACAACATGTCAGCAAAGCTCAAGCTTGCCAGAATTGCTCTAATTCCATCTCAAAGCTCTTTCCAACTTGAATCCACATCAGATTGCTAGCTATTTTCCCTTTTCTCATCAAAGCCTGTGCATATTTCCATGCTTCTTTCCTATATGAACACATTCATCCTGTTCAGAGTTAACACGATGTAAGCTCCACTGGACTGAGTGACGGTTGCTTCAAGGGATCAGCTTGCAAAACCTACTGAGTGGAAACAGAAGTTGGAAGGCAGCCATTAGCTTGTTATTTAAAATAGCAAGGATCATTCAAAGAACTGCTACCAGATAGACTGCAAACAGCCTGATATGAAAGAGTCAGCATCCGCCCAGTTCTCTCATCTCCTTTAAGCGACAGCACAACCTGACTGTCCCACTTTATTCACTTCTCAGAGGAAGGAGGGTCCATCCATTTCCCCGGCAGCCCAGCAGTTTACATCGCACAGCTTGCTTGACTATCATGACCATTGCGGGAGGGTTGTCTTGTCTCCCAACCCTGCCCCTGCCCCTGCCCCTGCAGCACAACCCGGTCACCCTGTGTCCATGAAATAGGAAATATTTCTTACAACTGTATCAGATTAATCATATGAGAACACTACAGCTCCATCTCATTACTACCATGGTAATTCCAGCATCACGGTGAGTGTGTATCCACTCTAAGTTATACGCTGAGATTTTAAGGCGCTCTCCATGTCACGGAGTGACTGCCTCTGCCCCCAAAAATAGAGTTTCAGCCACCAGCCACTGCAGATGGAGCCATCAGCTCCATGGCACACTTGTGCAAAGAATTATTCTTCTTGGTTTAGTTCATTCTGGTGGACGCCAGTTCATCTCTGCGGCTGATTGCAGCCCTTTACAATTCAAGAGAGGCATGTATAGATTTTCCACACTCCTTGTTTTACAAGCTTTGGTATATGGCCCTTATGTTTGCTGCTTTTTTCCTTTTCTTTTTTTTTTCCTTTTCCAAATTGGTCATTAAGAAAATGTCTATGTAAGCTGCAGTCAACTTTCAGAAAGCCTCTGGAAACTGAGAATGGTGATGTGGAAGCCTAGGTGAAATAACAGCAGTAATACATGGTGAACCTTCCTTACCGTCCCTGCTGTGAACAAAGGTAGGAGAGCCCAGACGTACAAAAGAGAGATCATGATGGAGGCCATGTTCCTCATCAGACAGTCTGTCAGATGTGAGGAACACTGCATTGACTCCCCACTTCTTCCTCCCACAATTATGAACTCTTGATGTTTGCACAGTGACCAGGGACTAAGCAAATACTGTGCTTTTACCTAATCTTCCAAGAGCAGAGGACGTTTTTGAAATAAAGCTATATTGAGCATAATCCAATACAGATTTGGGCAGAAGAAAAGTTGGCTGGGGAATGGGTGAGAGTTGGACAGCTCTTTTTCCTGGTTAAACATGTATAGGATAAACCATTTAAACAGCCAGATAAATGCATAGGAAAACTCCACATTGAGCAGTGCAAGGAGAAATTTGGAGCCTACACACTTCTCCCACATTCCCACAGGCCTTCCATGTGATGAGATTCTTTGCAAGGCAGCTAAAGGAAACCTTTCTTTCAGAAGGAATGAAGATAGGCTTTCTTTCCCAAAGATAACCTTCACAAAACCTTAACCTTTATTCTGGAGATAGAAAAGGTATCTGAAGCAGGTAGCAGCTTATTTTGAAGGCAAATGCAAAGATGAGATTCAGGGTGACTCTGAGTTCTGCCACTCTCCTCAAAGTTTCACTGAGTGTTTCTGGAGATAAGTTTCAAAAGAAGAACTGAAAAATTATTCCAGAGAAACAGGAATAGGTAAACAAAACATCCATCGCCCTTGTAGTTTCCAGAGAACTTGGATGATGTATTTCCGCTGCAATTGGTCCGACCAATTAGGTCAATGTCATGGGCAAAATATTAGGAAAGAAATGTTTGCAAGATGCTTGAGGAATATGAGATTTAGGGATGCAGTCAGGTGTATCTTGGCTGTATGCCTGGTGCTGCTGTTTGTTGTCTTTCTGTGATGTTGTGAAATGTCATTACTTTCTCTGTGCATCATGGCTGTGTTCATACAAGCCATAAAATAAGACAAGCCCTGCTGAAGCACACCAATGCACCATCCAGTCCAGCATCCAGTTTCTCACAAGATCTCGCAAGCAGGATATAAGTACAACATCATCATTCTCCCAAGCTCCGCAGCAACTCATGTACGCCACTGATGCTGGAGACAACATGAAGTCACCAGATTAGTAGCCATAAATAGGCTTCACCTCTGTGAATTCGTCCTATCCCTTTTAAAGTCAGCTCAGTGGATGGTCACCATTACATATCGTGGAACTGATTTCCTAATGTTGTGCTGTGTGGAGAAGTTCCTCCTCTTTTCTGTCCTGAATTTCCCACCAAGCAGCTTAATGAGGCACTCCAGGCTCTAGTACTATGGGAAAAGGAGAACAAAATCTCACCCCACCCTCTCTAGCCCATGCATAATTCTAGCCCTCTTTGATCACTCTGCTTATCCAGGTTTCTAAGAAACAATTTCAACTGTTGTGACCTTCCACATACAGAAGTTCTTCCAATGCATTAATCATTCTAGCTGTCCTTTTCTGCATTTTTCCAGCTATACAATATCTGTTTTTGTGTGCAATGACTAAAATTGTACACAATATTTTAAGTGCAGCCACAGCATAGATTTGTACCATCTTTGCCGGCACAGCTTCCTGTGCCAGTGCAGTCAGGTTGCCGCCATGATTAATACCAAACCCTAACTGTGCGTTAAATACCAAAAGTGGCCACTGTATAATTGATATTTTCACTGCATTGCACAACAGTAGCCCAAGATCTCGTTCCTGGTTGGTCCCTCTCCTGTTACAAACCTATCAGCACACAAGTAGATTCTGCACTAGTGAGCATATGGTTTGATCGTCAGACATTAATGCACAAATCCACCCCACAGATCAAGATCAGAATAGTTTATTTTCATATAAACTGTGAGACGTTCCTCTGTTGAACAAATATACTTTCCAATTCAGAAGAATAAGCTCCTGCTAGACTGTGTCCTTTGGCATCCTTTGTATGTTCAAAGTCCTTTGGCCCCATAGCCGGTGGAAAACAGAATTGTCAAATAGATAGATGGCCATTCCTAGTCATTACAAAGTGCAGTTTCGAGGTTTTCATATTACATAATAGTGCAAAGTGCTATTGCACTGATTGAGAATTCAGCTTTTAAGGTCATCCAGAGCTACTCATTTTTCAAGCTATATGCTGCTTTGTTAAAAACTGGTTATCTCCTCTTGACTCTTCATTATTCTACAGCAGCATGTTTCACTAGAGTCCAAGCTCCTCCAAGGTTTGTTCCACCTTGCTGATGATTCTAACGGGGATTCTGCAAAAGTCAACAAGAGAATGTGAGAAACTGGAAAGAATGTGGGCACAATTGGTTATCAAATTCCCTTTAAATCTGGGCACAAAATTTTGGATATAATATTGAGTTACAGAATGGCAAAAGTTGTGGAAAAGAAATATCAGGGTAACTTTAGCAACCTCATATAAAGAAAATCTTTATAAAATGTTTTATAGATGGTACCTATTGCCAAATAGACTAGCAAAGATGTTTCCAAATATGTCAAATGGATGTTGGAAATGCAAACATAAACCGGGTACTTTTTACCATATGTGGTGGACTTGTGATAAGGCAAACAAATATTGAGCTAAAATACATAAATGGCTTGAGGAAATTTTACAAACATCTTTATTATTTAAACCTGAAGTCTTCTTACTAGGCACTGTACCTGAAGATGTCGATAAACAAGCAACGTATTTGATTTTACATGGAATTACTGCGGCAAGGATTGTATTTTGGAGGAGTGAAGAACCACCCACTGATGAACTGATTTTGAAAAAGATTCTGGACTATGCTGAAATGGACAGACTGACTTTGTTTCTGAAGGAGAAAGAGGATACATACTTCTATCAATCTTGGAACTCTTTCTATTATTGGCTAGAGAAACGGGACTATGCAAAGATTTGAATATGTCTACGGAATGCTATTAAAAATAATAGGGGGCTGACCCAGTAGGTCTGATGTTTCTGGTGATTAATGTTTTTTAGTTTGTAGAAAATAATAATAACATTTACTTTAAAAATCCCTCTAAATCATGCAGCTAACTAGACTCACAACTGTACCTCATAAGCTGTACCTTGCCTCCTTATTGAAAAAGGGAGCAGTGCCATTAAATGGTAAGCACTTTTAAATGTGTAAGGAGGTATTCTGGCTTGGTAAACATTGTGTTTGCCTATAAAACTGTATTTATATATACCTGCACATCCATTGTTAGTTGATCTGCAGATCAATTAATAAAGCTCCCACGGTATGGTCTGAAGGCATGCAACTCAGAAACCATGCCGAAACTAACCTGGTGTGGCCCTGATCAGTGCCAGTCTTTTGTCACTACTTCTATTAGAAAAAGGAGCTGCTAATAGCCTGCTAAAAAAGACCATGAGTGCCAGCCTGGGGAAGAGGAGGCTCCGGGGCAATCTGTTGGCGACATATATGTACGTGAGGGGTGCCACACGGAGGTGGGTAGAGAGCTGTTCTGCCCTGCAGAGGAAGGCAGGAGGTGCTCCAGTGGAGCCAAACTCAAGGAACGAAGGTTCAATTTGGATGCCAGGCAGTACTTCCTGACAGTTAGGACCCCGAGGGTGTGGCATGGACTTCCACAGGAGGTGGTTGAAGCCCCACTGGTGAGGGTGTTCAAGGATAGACTGGACAGCCACATGGTAGGCATGTCATGAGCGTAGCCAGCTGGAGCCGTGGGTCCGACTAGATAGCTTGAGAGGCCCCTTCTGACTTGCTCAGTTTCTATGTTTCTCTGTTTCTCTCGGGTAAGCACCTGAAGAGTGGCACTTCTGTTAGGAACTGAGAACACCATGCAAAATTATGCTACAAGTTTCTGCTTGTCCATGTTTATTTCTATTCCAGCCTTCCACTATGGAACTTGGCACGGTTTGCCTATTGAAAAGAGGTGGAAGCGATTTTCTTTTTAACCACCACCATCCCTTTTTGTTCTCATTGCCTAGTGTGGTAAGTTGGGCTGAGACAGAGAGGAAGCCCCCACCTCAGAAGGATAAGCCAAGGCAACAAATGGAGCTTCATGGCTTTGGGTAGGGGGCGGGGAGGGGCAGGATATGAAGTCTCAACAAGCTCCAGCTGATGACACGAGGTCAAACAGCTGCATGATCCTCTGTGCAAGTGCAGGGGGACCAGGATCAGACCTGCAGCTGCATGGAAGGACCACGGCCTGCAGTACAGATGGGCAATCTGGGAGGGTCCCCAAAAGGCTTTCCTGCGCTGCTCAGCATGGACACAGCATCAGGGGCCTGTGTGCTGGTTATTTCGTCTCCCTAGTCCTGCCTCCATCCTTGCCTCGTGCCTTCGGCCTAGCCTTGTCTCTGCCTGACCCTTGCCTGCTCCTGGTCGTGCCTTTGCCACCACACCTGCCATGCCCCGGCGGTATCTGACATTCCTTGTGCATGGCTCTGCCGCTGCCTTTCCACCTGCCAAGCCTTGCTGGCCAGCAAGTGGGTGCCCCACTTGTTCCTGACTCTGCCTGCGCCTCTGGTCCTCCTGTGTTCCACTGAGATCCACATCCACCAGCAGCACCCCTGTCCTGCTACGCCAGACAATCAGCCCTGTTGTGGAGGCCCTGAGTCTGGCAATTTGGCCCTGGGTTGTCTTAGTCTGAGAGTCCAACCACTGTTCCACTGCTGCGAATTAGAAACAAAATAAATAAAACCCTATTTTCCTGATCACCTTAATTGCCACTGCTTACAGTAGACCTGGCTGACTAAGAGCACTTTGAGGAATTGATTGTATTTGCACCTAATGGTTAATCCAGGTATCCTGAATTAATACATGAATTAATTTATAATTGAAGAATTGGACTAATGTGACTGAGCTGTGTACTGATCACAAAACCTCTACTTTGCATCGTTCTTGTACCAAGCCTCTAAATAACTAGGAAGGGAATGGCAAACCTGCAATCATATACGCATGTCCAAAATTTTCTTCTAGAAAAAAAAGTTACTCTATATTAAGCCAAATGGAGAGTGTATTTGGCACACTATTTTCTACTCTCACTGGTGGCAGCACTCCTGGAAGTTAGGGAGGGGTGTTGCAGAGCTCTCTCTGGATGTGAGGGCTTGAGTCTCTTGTGCCAAAGGAGGTGCTCCTTTCCTTG
This sequence comes from Varanus komodoensis, assembly GCF_004798865.1. Lineage (NCBI taxonomy): Eukaryota > Metazoa > Chordata > Lepidosauria > Squamata > Varanidae > Varanus > Varanus komodoensis. The sequence continues at coordinate 7,782,436 of NW_025336011.1, read as the reverse complement.
TATCTCAGTTACGAGTGAACTCTGCACAGTGTTATTTCAACTGGGCTCTCTCTAACCACTCTTGTTCAGCCAGCTTCTCACAACAGTTGATGTAAATACCTTCTTCCTTGTGGCCATCACCTTCCGGACCCATGCTGCTGTGGGGTCCAGGCAGATTTCCCTCCCACTCTTTAGGGTGGCTCTGTCCGAGAAGAAAGAGAAAGTAGCTGGAGTGATAAGGAGCTTCCACACAGCCAAGGGCTAATAAAAATGATTTCTCCAATAAACTGGCTTGGTTGGGGTCGCTTACATGACTTCAGGAACAGCACACTGAGGACTCTCAGGGTAGATAGTAACTTTGCTGATTTGCCTTGGTGGGACCATCCAGGATACCTTCTGGATGCACAAGCAACGTTTTTCAGGCCCAGGGGCAGCTGTGGAGGAACCAGAAGTGAGATTCACTTAGTATAATGTGTACTTTCCTCTGTTAGACACCTCCCTCTGGGATGCAGATCTTCACATGGCAAGGGAGATCTTCAGAGAAGTCAAGAAAAATGCCACCACAAAGACAGACTCTCTCACCACCCTGGTCTCTTAGCAGGGTCACCCAAGCTGGAATCGTCAAGGGTGAGGCACCAGACCAAGAGCCGTCTACCTCTTCCAAAGGAATGGTCACATCAGCAGGAAAGAATGGAGATCTCTACTAGTGACGGGGCAGAGAAACTGCTGAAAGGCCTCTAATAAGAAGAAGGCAGATTTGAAGATGACACTGGTGGAGGATCTTTCACAGACAACAGCAGTGACACTCTAGCGAACTGTGACTTGTGCTGCACAGAAGGAGGCAATGATAAGCCACTTCTGAATATTCTTACGTACACTCCAAAATGAAGCAAGAGATAGTACCAGAGGATGAAACTCCCAGGTTGGGAGGCACTCCTTGGACAACTGGGGAAGAGCAATGAAGAGATATGAATTCAAGGGAAATTCAAACCTAGATGAGGGAGGCTGAAAGATCAACAGGAGAACATAAGATCTAAACAGGGCAAAATAAAGAGAAACAATATATGGAAGCACCATACAGAAGAGATAAAAGGATGACAGATTCTTTTGAAGAGGAAGAACTTGCAGCATTAGAAAATTATGCAAAAGTTGCTCTGAAAGCTGTAAGAAGGAATAAAATACCTAGAGTAGATAGGGTATCAATATAACTATTCCAAGCTTCAGAGACTGAATTGGTCCAAATCCTAACAAGAAAATGCTAGCCAATATGGAAAGCAAAACAACGATCCATGGACTGGAAATGGTCACTGTACATTACAGTCTCCATACAATCCCCTGGAGATGCTCAGGGGTGCAACAATGATAGGACTATTGCATTCGTTTTCTATGTAAGCAATGTGATGCTCAAATAAATTTACCCTAACAGAAGCAAGAATGCCTGATGTTCAAGGTGGATTTTGAAAAGGAATAGTCCCTCAAACTCATATTGCCAATATAGGTTACCTAAGAGAACACACCAAATAATTTCAAAAGAAAATCATTCTATGTTGTAAAGACTACAGCAAAGCCTTTGTCACAAGAAGCTATGGGTGGGCTTGAAAGAAATGGCCTTTCCTCAGCATTTGATTGTCCTTATATATAACCTGTATTATGGACAAGGCACTACAGTTAGGACAAAATATGGGGAAATGGAATGGTTGGTATAGGCAAAGTCTTCAGGCAAGGGTGTATTTTATCTTCCTGTCTGTTCTGTTTGCATGCAGAACATATAACAAGCTGAATTGGGATCAGAGGAAGAAGTGAAAATTGGCAGAAGATTCATCGGTAATTTAAGTTATACCGATCACATCATATTATTCATGGAAAGCTGCAATTTATCAAATAATTCATAATAAAAGTGAATGAAGAAATTGAAATTGCAGGACTGCAGATGAACATTAGGAAAACAAAAATCATGACTTCAGGATTACAGAATTTTGATGTCAGCAGTGAAGAAATTGAGATTATGAAAGATTTTGCATACTTTGGATCAGTCATCAATTCAAAGGGATACTGCAGCCAAGAGATTAGAAAAAGATTGAGACTTGGAAGGGTAGCCATGAAGGAACTAGAAAAGATAATCAAATGTAAAGCTGTTTCAAGATCATCCACAGCATCACATTTCTGATCACTGTGCATGGATATAAAAGCAGGGCAGTGAAGACAGCTGACAGGAAGAAAATTGATGTGCTCAAAACAAACAACTGGAGGAGTGCTTTGTAAATACCCTGGCTTCCCAGAAAGATGAACAAATGGTCCTAGAGCAGATCAAGCCAGAACTTTTCCTGGAATCCGAAATGATGAAATGGAGGCTGCCATACTTTGGGTAAATCACGAGAAGGCAAGACTTACTGGAGAAGACTATCATGCTAGAGGAAGTTGAAGGCGGATGAAGAGGAGGAAGGCCAAATATGAGATGGGTTGACACTGTAAGTCCTGTCGTTTAGTTAGGAAAACAAGCAATCAGAAAACATTCACACCATTGCTGATTTTGCAAAGGGTGCCACCTCTGCTTTGCCTCTCAGCCTAAAGCTATGGCACAATTGGGCGGCATACAAATGTTTTAAATAAGTAAATAAAGCATGACTTCACAGAGTTGGTCTGAAGCTATGAAAGGTAAGAATAAGACTCTCAGCCCAACCCTCCTCACAGGGTTGTTGTTGTTAGGATGACAAGAAGAGAATAATGCAAGTCACCTTGAGTTCCTTGGAAGGAAAAAGGCAAGATATAAATTAAATAAATAAACAGGTTTGCTCCTGCCACTGAATCCTCACAACCCTGTGAGATAAAGAATAATGTCATGGCTGGAAGGTGGTATGGGGAGGATATTATTAGTAGTCTTATTATTTATGACATTTCTATACTCCCCAATAGTCAAAATCCTCTGGGTGGTTCATAATAATAAAACAATAAGACATATAAACCTTAAAAGTTTAAAGTGGAAGAAACATAGAAACATAGAAACTGAGCGAGTCAGAAGGGGTCTCCCAGGCCAACTAGTCTGAACCCCAGCTCTAGCCGGCTCCACGCATGACATGCCTACCATGTGCATGTCCAGCCTATCCTTGAACACCCTCACCAGTGGGCCTGCAACCACCTCCCATGGAAGCCCATACGCTAGGGGTCCTAACTGTCAGGAAGTACTTCCAGGGAACCAAATTGAACCTTGGTTCCTTGAGCTTGGCTCCGTTGGAGTGCATCCTGCCTTTCTCAGCAGGGGAGAACAAGTGTCTACCCACCTCCATGTGACACCCCCTCACATACCTATATGTCACCAACAGATCCCCTTGGAGTCTCTTCTCCAGGCTGAAAAGACCCAGTTCCCTCAGTCTTGCCTCATACGGCTTTCCCTGCAATCCAGCCACCAACCTTGTGGCCCTACGCTGCACTGACTCTAACCTGGCTATATCCTTCCTTTAATGTGGAGCCCAGAACTGAACAGAATACTCCAGTTATGGGCACACCAGAGTCGTACAGAGTGGTAGTAATACCTCTCTTGATCTAGAAGTCACACATCTGGTTATGCAACCAAGGGTGGGTTCACTCTCTTGACCACCGCATCACACTGCTGACTCATGTTTAGCCTGCAGTCAAGCAGTACCCCAAGATCCCTTTCACAAGTGCTACTCTCCAGCCGCTTGTCCCCTAACCTGTACTTATGACACCCATTCCTATGCCCTAGGTGCAAGACCTTGCGCATGTCCACATTGAACACCATCCTATTGTCCCCTGACCACTTCCACAGTCTGTCCAGATCCTTCTGGCTCTTCATTTGTGGCCACTGCCCCCATTTGAGTATCATCTGCTAATTTGATCAGCAGACTGGTCACCCCACCATCCTGATGATTTCCCACTAATGGTTACCCTCTGCTTTTGGTTGGTCAACCATGCCCTAATCCATCTGACAGTGCATTAGTCTATCCCAAACCTCCTCAATTTCTCAACCAAAGTAAAAGAGAGGTGAGGAGGAGGAGGAGGAGGAGGAGGAGGAGGAGGAGGAGGAGGAGGAGGAAAAGAATGACGAAGGAAGGAAAGAAGGAAGGAACAGGAGAAGGAAGTAAAAGAACAAAATCAGTAGGAAGAAAAGGAGGGGAAAGAAGAAAGAGGAAAGAAACCAAAAGAATAAGAAATGGGGAAGAGTTTGCTAGCCTCGTCAGCACCTCTGTTTAGAAACCCCAAAGCTCAGCAGGACAGGATGGGCAGAGAGCGGCTGCATCCTGCACACTCGTGCCGCGCACCTGCCAGAGAGCGGGCCGAAGGGAAGGGGGGGACACTGCCCCGGTCCCGAAGGCGAAAGAGGCTCGCCCCGGTGCAATCGCTGAGCGGGCTTACCCAGGCTGCCCAAGCCATCCCCGGACAAGATTGGAAGGACGAGGAGAAGCAGGACGGACGCGCTCGGCTCTCGGCGGTACCGGCTCATCTCGATCTCCGATTCGGGGCTGCAGGACGAGGCTCCATCCCGCCGCGGGAGTTTTTATCTGCCCTCGGCAAGGAGGAGAGACCCCCAGGAGCGAGGGTGACTCAGGGCCTCGTGGGCGGCGTGGGCTGCCTTCCGGGGGGGGGCGGGGGCAAGGCGTTGCAGCACCCAGGAAAGACCCAAAGCCCTTCGCTGAAACCAAGAAGGGGAGAACGGAATAGCAGTGCAAAGTCCCTTGACTGGTAGTGCTAGGAGTCCTCTGTGAGTGCGGGGACGGGTAAAGGCAGAAGCGGTGCTTCGAGGGACAGAGCTTCGAGGGCTCTCACGCAAACGCACGGTGCGGATATTCAGCCGTTCTTCAACAGACTTTCTCTGCCAGGAAAGAAGACACAAGTAGTACTGCGAAAATGCAGGGCTCTAACTGGAAGACAACATTGTGCGGATCCTGTGCAAAATGAGACAGGGTGGTGGGTGCTGAAAATCATTTCTGGAGTCCCCTTTTGCCTTTCACATTTGTGCATAACATTTTGAAGTGTGCTGGCATTGCTCCAATCATCAGCCAGAGAAGGAGCAGCTGCTCCAACATTTCTTTTCCTCTTTCCTCTCTTTAGTCTTACGTATTATGTCTATTGGTTTGCAGGCCTGTGACAGCAACTGCCATACCTTTCAATATTTGTATAGCAATAAGAAAAAATCAGGTGCTTTCCACATGTTCACTCATTAACATCATCATCTGCTGTTTTTGAAAAACATTTTCTCACAAAATCTAAGAAATGAAACCAAAATGACAGAAAACCCCCCAAAGTTTAGAAAATAAATTTTCTAATAACAGTTTTCAATGGATGCATAATAAATTGTTTTTAGTAGATGTATAATCAATTGTCTATGTCCTGCCCAACTCTTTGAAAGGTGTCTTGAATCCAGATTCATGCAGAATCAGTTCCACAGACAGAAGTGAACATCCCCATTTCCTCTTTCCCATGTCAACTAGTTTCCTGTGCAGTTCTGTGACCCCAGACAGCATCTGCAGGGGCATCATATTTTTCAGATACCAAATTCTAAGGACAGAAAATTGCTTTGTCCTCAGTGTTGGGGATCTGCCTTGGAATCCCCCACAGCCAAAAGAGCCACACTTCCTGCTCCTCTTGAGATTGTAAAAGGGACCTCAGAAAGTTTTTAGTGCATGCAGGGAGAGGAGAAGACCAGGGGCACTGAGATAGGATGCATCGTGACAACACTTCAGCTTCCTTCACTCCCCCTACAAAAATACATCCTTAAACAGTCCAAATCATGCTGTTTTTCAGAGTAGGAGAAGTTTGGAAGTGACCTTCTCCATTCTTCTCCTATTCTATATAGGATGCCTGTCATACTACAAGTTTGAAGGATTCCAGGAATCCTCACAAGATCACATGCTCAAGAAAGTACCAAAAGCAACAGCAGTAAAATACAGCAGCTGAAACACAGTAGTCATTCTATGTTCTCAAAGCAACATGCAAGGAAATATTCAAACCAAGAAGACTCATTGCAGGAGGCCCACAATTTCAGGCTCTTTGGCTGCTTCTTGTGATGCTGGGCAATCCCGTCCATGTACTCATAGGAATGTCTGCTGCTGCTCCTACCAAGCTCCCCACCACCAGCACAAGGTCAGGCTTCTTGAACCCCTTTCTTAGGTGGTGCTCCTGGTCATGGAGCTGTGGCAAGGAGTCTGAACCACTTCTGACTTTAACCAAAAACAGTTTTCAGTCGATGTATAATGAATTGTCCATATCCTGACCAACTCTATAGAGGAGCCATTGAATCTAGATTCATGTAGAATCACTTCCATGGATGGAAGCGGACTTCCCCATCTCCTCTCTCCTGTGGCCTCACCTCCAGCTCCCTGAAAATGCCGCAGTCAGGGGGCCCTGCTGAATGTGGGGTATGGGGAAATCCCGCCCGCCAAGTGGGCTAAAGGGACATTCCATGAGTAGCACCCTTCTTCTCACAGAAGACAAATGGCAAATCCAATGTAATATATATATATTGTGGGGAGGGGGGCAGGTATGCAATCCAATTAAGATTTGAGTGTGGCGACAATAAACATATATGGAAAGACTTTGGTGAAGCCATTAAAAGGAGGAAATAATGTTCAAACAAGTGAATAAAGCTGGGGCAATAGTAACAATGAACAACAAAAGGAAAATCAGTACTTATTGGAGATGTGGCAGTGGCTAGGAAGTAGGAGGAGGCGGAAGAACCTTGACTGGCATAACAATACAAACCTGCATAAATCCACACAGTCCCACAGAGATTCTCCAAACACAATATTTCTAATGGGCACTAGACCAACTCTTAACAATCTCCCACAAAAGGCTGCCGTTCTCTCCACTGTGCCAGCCAACTCTGTGAATAGGACAAATTGGGGCTTTTCCCGGTCTGACCAAGCTCTTGTATGGATCAGAATCGAACTTAGATGCTTGGTGCGCAACTCCTCAAAAAGTGATCAGCCCAGAGGATGTGAGATATTGTTTCCACACCTCAGCCACATTAGCAGTGCCTTTCAATATATGGCATCCCCTTGAATCTACATAACATTGGGGCAGATGGCATGGCATTGCATCTTGCCAAAGAATACACCCTGCACTCTTGTGGACCTTTAAGAATAAAAAAAAAAAAAAAAAAAGCAGTCATTTTCCCTTTTTTGATTGAAATATGCAGGGACAGAGGGGTACTTGTTTCATTGGCAGCACTCATTCTGGAATTCTGTATCCAAGATTCTCCTTTTAATCATTTGGAAAGCTTGCTTTTTGAACCTAATTGATCAGGTTCTATACCCCACAGCTTTACTTCTTAACAAGTGAGGAGATCCCTGTTGGAAGTATGGAGTCTGACACAAAATGATGTGCCAAGCTGTCACAATAGAATATATGCACAGCCAAAACCTAATGGAGTTCAGCCAGATCATTGTCTCCAGCCAGGACTGTCCATTCTCCAAGCACAGTACTGAATAGGGGGCTCACTCTGGCAATCCCAAGATTTTCCACAGGAATGAGGATTGTGTCTGTTCAATTGTTTGATTCGATACATTTAGCCAAGCAGGGACACCATATCATACTTGGTGTATTATTTTTGCCCTGAAAACTTGAAATGCAGCTGGCACATAGCTATTCCCTCTGTTGAAACAGAACCTTATAATGGACTGAGCTGAAAGCCTAGCCACACCTACAGCCTTCTGATGATAGACCCAGGAGTTCTTATAATTAAAATTAATTTCTAACTAGTTGAATTGTTAACCTGTTCTACAGTGTTCCACTTAAATTTCCAAGATTTTTTCCCCATGTTTCGGCAAAGACCGTTACTTTGGATTTGCTGTAATTTAGTCGCAGCCCATTTTTATCCAAATATTCTGCATAGCTGTTAATCAAACAATTCAAAACTATGCGCAATTCTAACAGAATTAATGCATCATCTGCATAAAGCAGTAGTATGACCTTGCACAACTCAAGTCTAGGACTATGACGTTCTACACTAGTCAGATGGGATGCTACATCATTTATGGAGAGATTAAACATGTTCAGTGTTCAATGGCTAGGAGATGCTACGCAGAACCAGAGTGATAATGTGGAATTCTGCAGTTTTTAAAGGATATAAAAATTTTGGAGGAGTGTCTGAACCAAATGACTGAAAGAATACAAAGCTGGGGCTTTTTTGAGGGGGTAGAATAATTAGTTGCATTTGTTTAGGAATGCTTGTTTAATTAGACCTCTCAGCCTTTCTTAGCTGAAAGGTACTGACTATTGTACAGTGCACCTTTTTTGTATGCAACTTTCTGTAGTTTCCAGGATCAATCTGGCTTGAATACAGTGGGGAAGGAGAACAAATCTAAGGATTTGCAGTTCAGTGGCAAACTTGGGAAAGCTTCAAGGTTAGACTATTTGTGAGAGACTTGGTACTGCTTAAAAGATTGCCATTGCCCTAGCCTGCTTACTTCCCTTTTCTTGGGATGTGGTCTTCTCTAGAAAATGTGATCACAAAACTGTAAATGTTGCTCCTGAGGGAGACATGTAACAAGCTGGAACTTCTTGGAAGCTTGATGAAATATTTTGGTTTTTTTTGGTTTGGTTGGTCGGTTTTTGTTTCTTTGTTTTTGGGTTATTTTGCGTTTGAAGGAACTACTGCCAATAGCAGTTAGCATGGAAATACCTTTTGTGGTCTTTGATTATTTCCTCTGTACCACAGAATTAAGAAATGACATCCACGTCAGTCATGCAGCTAACAGCAAAGGTCACTTTTATTTAAACACCACACTCTGTGCCCTTGTGTTGACTTGTCTGAACACAAGTTCTTCATTAATATGAATTGCCAGGGAAGTCAGAATACAGTTCTCAGCATTTCTATGCATGGGAGCAGACAGGCTATTTTTCTGCATGGCTGGGCAGTGAACATATATGGCATGGAGGGATCTCCCCTTGTGATCCCATGGAAAGAACCCTCTCACCTTGCACTTGTGTAATCAGAGAAGGCACGGGAGCCCTTTCAAGCATTAGGCATAAATGTTGGGCATTCACCATCCTCTCTCTCAGTTCATTTAACATCTACCCAGGTGCCTAGAGGCATAGACCAGCACAGGCAAAGACCCCCTTTACGTGACTGTATTCCCGTGCCTTTTCAGGCCTTTGGTCCTTGTACAAGTGAGCATGTGGAGGGCGAAACGCCTTTCTGAGCTGTCCTCCAGCCTCTGCAGGTTCATTTAAACTTCTGCACAGAGGCTGTGTAGGCATAACCAAACACAGTGAGGTGCTTGCATGCATGATCTACAGCAAGGACCATTTATTTTATTTTATTTTATTTTATTTATTTAGATATTTGTATGCTGTCCTTTGTGAGACCCTCAGGACAGCTTACACAAATAAAATAACAAAATACTTAACAATAAATAAATTGACAACCCACTCTGGCTGCAATTAAAATACAGTAATAAAATTCAATATTAAAACTTATTAAAATATTGATTAAATAAAAATCAATATTTTAAATATTGATTAAATCTTGACCTGGCACTGAAAAACATATAATGACGGCACCAGGCAGACCTCTCTGGGGAGTGCATTCCATAGTCGGGGCACCACCACAGAGAAGGCCCTCCTCTGGGTACTCTGTCTCCTAACATCTTAGGAGTTCCCGGAAGAGGGCTTCTGCTGCTGAACTCAGGGGGCAGGAGGGCAAATAGGGAAGAAGGCATTCCTTTAGGTAACCTGATCCCAAGCCATTTAGGGCTTTATAGGTAATAGCCAGCACCTTGAATTGAGCCCAGACTTCGATGGGAAGCCAATGGAGCTGATACAGGACTGGGGTTATATGAGAATAACGCCCAGTCCCTGACAGCATCCTGGCAGCTCTGTTTTGAACCATCTGAAGTATCCCGACTGTCTTCAAGGGTAGCCCCACATAAAGCACGTTACAGAAATCTAACCAGGAAGTAACCAATGCATGTGTTACTGCTGCTTGGCAATCTTCCTCCAGGTAGGGACGCAGCTGATGGATTAGCCGAAGCTGAAGGAAAGCGCTCCTCACCACTGCTGTCACCTGAGCTTCCAGGGACAGGTCTGGGTTGAGGAGCACTCCCAAGCTGCAGACCCTGTCCTTTACAGGGAGTGCAACCCTGTCCAGGACAAGGCCCAAGTCACCTACCCAGAAGTTCAAATCACCCACTAACAGAACCTCCATCTTATCTGGATTGAGTTTCAGTTTATTGGCCCTCATCCAGTCCATTACCTCGGCCAGGCACTGGTTCAGTTCAGCCACTGCCTCACCTGGATTGGTTGAAAAAGAGAGGTAGAGTTGGGTATCATCAGCATACTGATGACTCCGCAGCCCAAACCTCCTGATGACCTCTCCCAGCAGTTTCATGTAGATGTTAAATAGCAAGGGGGACAAAATGGAACCCTGCAGTACTCCATGGCAAAGTTGCCATGGCGCAGAACCAAAGTCCCCCAGCACCACTTTCTGGAATCAGCCATCAAGGTAGGAGTGGAACAACTACCAAGCAGTGCCTCCTACTCCCAGTCCCACCAGCCTATCCAGGAGGATACCATGGTCAATGGTATTGAAAGCTGCTGAGAGGTCCAGGAGAACCAACAGGGATGCACTCTCCCTGTCTCTCTCCCTGCACAGGTCATCGTACAGGGTGACCAAGGCAGATTCAGTACCATACCCAGGTCTGAAGCCAGACTGAAATGGGTCCAGATAATCAGTTTCATCCAAGAATACTTGGAGTTGTCCCACCACCACCCATTCCAACACCTTGCCCAAAAACAGGATGTTGGCTAACAGTCAGTAATTGGCAGCCATCTCTGGATCCAGAGACGCCTTCTTTCGGACAGGCCTGATTACCGCCTCCTTTAAAGGAGCGGGCACCCAGCCATCCCTCAGAGAGGTGTTAATAACCTCCAGGATCCAATCCAACACAGGAACCAATCCCGGGTTTGGCTTTGGTCAGCGGCTATGAAGGCAAGTGTCGAGTAAGCAGGTGGTAGGACATACTTGTCCGAGCACCTTATCCACATCATTGGGCCACATTAACTGAAATTCATCCATTAATAACTGACCACATGGAGTCACTGTTGTCTCCCCTAAAGATCTGAATCAATTGTGGAGTCCAGCTCATGACGAATCTGAGCAATTTTCTCCTTGAAGTGCTGGGCAAAGTCATCACAGCAGGCCACCAATGGTGGTACAGGAACTTTCTTAGGGCCAGGGTATATCAGCCCATGTACCACTCGAAAAAGCTCTGCTGGACAGCACTGTGAGGAGGCAATGGAAGTGGAGAAGAATTTCTTCTTCACTGCCCTCACCGCCACAGCATAGGCTCAATAATGAGCACGTAGGCATGTTCAGTCAGATTCATCCCATGATTTCCTGCACCTATGCTCTAGACGTCTCCCAACCCGCTTCATTGCCTGTAATTCAGATGTGTACCGTGGAGATGGACGGGCTCTGCTTGGCAGGAGAGGACGCTTAGGGGCGATCATGTCAATTTCTCTGGCCATTTCCCCATTCCACAGTTCAACCAAAGCATCAACAGGAGCGCCAGATTTATCAACCAGAAAATCCCCCAGAGCCCTCAGGAATCCATCCGGATCCATCCAGCTCTGAGGGCAGACCATCACAATAGGATCTGCACTCTTACAGAGGGAAAGGCCAGCTCCAAGCTCAAACCTCATGAGGAAGTGATCTGACCATTACTAGGGAGTCAGACGCAAATTCCTCACCCACAAATCACCCTCTTCCTGCCCCGTTGAGAAAACCAGGTCCAGCATGTGACCACATTCATGGGTTGGACCTATGACATGTTGAGACAGCCCCATGGCTGTCATGGAGGCCATGAAGTCCTGAGCCGCCCCATTTAAAATTCCAGAGAGTTATAGATAAGATTCCTGCTTGACCAGACTCTTGCATTTGACCTTTGCCTCAGGCCTTCCTTTGGGGCAATCCCTACTTGCCTGGTGCAACTATTTGCCTGCTAAATTGATTTCCTGTAAGGAAATGCTGTAAGCATTCATCCCTGCATTTGCCTGATGGGTACGGTTTTGTTAGCCCTTTCGCAGTATCTCACTTCCTTCTGAATGATGACAGCCTCCCTTTGCTAGATACAAATCTCATGAAAAGCATCATAAGAAGCTGCCTCCTATTAAGTTAGACATTGGTCCATCTAGCACCCTGGATAACAGGAAGATGCCTCCAAGATGTTAGGCTCTGAGAGAGAATGTGCTTTACCAAGAGCCTTCATCCTTGTGGAACTGAGACTTGCTTCCTTTCCCCTAACTGTCTCCCATTCTTCTTTGCCTTTTCTTCCTAAGAACCATAGAAAGTAGCCATGTCTTACATCTTTCACTCATGCACACACCTTTAGAGGGTTCTTGTCATTAAATAGTGTTAGTCTTCCTTGTGCGTAGAAATGTTAATATATACACTGATTTGAAGTCCCAAGCCTGCTGTAGCTGTATTTATTCCCTCTAATAGTAAAGCTTAGATTACCATGCTTTTGTGGATAGTCACACCAGATTTTCTAACATAGTCCAGAGGTGCAAGAAGTGTAGTAGGGCTGGCAATGCATGGAGTCCCCTGCACTAACAAGGGAATCCCCCGCTTTGTGAGCATGAATGGAGCCCCTTGGTACTTCCTTGGGGCTAAAAAGGTCGTGTGCCCCTGGTCTATGATCAATGTCAGAACTTCTCCAAACTTTCTAAACAGGAGTTTTTCCCAACCTCACTTAGGTCGAACCTGGGACATTTTGCACATGTCCTTCCACTAAGTTCCAGCCTTTTCTTCTGTGCCCTCCTCACTTAAGCCTGCCCTATGCAGTTTTTTTTTAACCTCCTGTACTGGATCTGTCCAGGAAGCAGCCTGTAGGAGAGATTAAAGGGTGCATTTCATCCACTGAGCCAGGCCTGAGTGCTCTCTGGTGATGCAAGTCCTCATTTCGCCCCTCAGCTCCTTATTTGTCGTGGTTGTACTGCTTCTCTTCCTGCAGCCATATGAATGTATGGATACATATACAACTGAAAGCAAGATATCCTTGCATTTGAAAAGGGATGGAGAAAAGTGTCTGCAGTGGACTTCTCTCCATGATGCTTTCAGCCCAATACTTTACTCAGTCTTCTGCTTTCATTTTCTTTGCTGGATTAAGAAAAAGTCCTTTAGACATTTTTTTCTGGATTTTTCTCCCTCTCTGCCTTTCTGTTTATTCCATGAGTCCCTGGTAGTGCTGTCCTATTGTTGTGATATAACAGAACTGCAAAAATGCAGGCAATGCATACAAGAGATTAGGAAATTCCTGACTTTTCTTGCTCTCAAAAAAAAGAATGCAGCTCCAAACCATGGGAAAGTCCCGAGTAAATGATGAAATTGTGCAAAACTTCTGCAAACTTTCAGAAGTGGGGTCATGGGAGGTCACATGGACACAAAAAATGTCTTGTATGGAGCATCTCTTATTTCACAAGTCAGCAGTGCAGACTACTAGCAGTGTATGGGCCAGCACAGAAGGGAAAGTGCTGGGCTGGCTGCAGATCATTATGGCCCTCAGCCTGATGCTAACTGATGTCTTGTTCAAATAGCTGGCTAGCTCCTTCCCTGGACATATCTGCCGGCACTGCCAATATCACCGTAAAGATTGCCATGGTCTCATTCTCAGGAAGCTGTGAGAAAGCACTGACCAGTTCCCAAGAAGAGAGGAGTAGGCATTGTGAGTAATCAACGTGGAGATAAAGAGTGTCTGTAGGTACATTGCCAAAAACATATTTCATTCTTCATTCATAACTGAGATAAAGCAAACAATTTCTTCATTTCTTTGGTTTACAGTTTACAAAGTCATCCTCTTGTACAAGCAAATATGAGCTTTATTAAGTATGAAGCTGAGATTAGTTTCTTCATTTCCAAACCGCAGAAGTTCGCGGAAATCCTCCCAGTGGGATGTCATTAGCAATCAATGCTTCTCAAAAAAGCCCACAAAGTTCATCCAATTATATCAGCCACCAAGTATTATGTGAGGATGCCATTCCTACCATTCAGTCACAGCCATCTGCCACATATTTTGGTAGGTATCAACTTCACTCATGTTCCAAGGAAGTTAATTTTATTGGTATCCCAAATAACACAATCACATCTTGATGACTAGTTTCAGTCTGGTTTGCAGATCATTGCTCATAGCAACAATGAAGTATTTCAGTTTTGAGCATTCTAGTAGTTTACCCCAACAAGTAGAGACTGTAAGTGCATGATACTCCCTCCTCTTTTACAGTGAACGATTTGCACTACACTGGCATCTAACAAAGCAATGCTGCCCACTCCGATTAAGCTTTTCTGCAAGGTCATAAGGACTGGAAACTTGGTGACCTTTTAGGTCTTTGACAATTAATGATGCACCTAATATAAAAATAGTACTCATTAAGGTACTGAAATAATGGTTGCACAGAATACACACAGCTGTAGAACTGCACAGGCATCTGAAGTATGAGGAATAGAGTTGATTTTAATAGCAATATTTGTATGTGACATCTGGTGCTAATGCATAATGAATGTCTGCTGTAGCTGGCCAGGCATGGCACCATCAGATTGATGAACATTTGAGCGCAGGGCAGTTCTTCTTTCCTTCCATACTGCAAGTGATGCGTCCCCAGAGGGCAGAGCCCAAGTAGAATCCAAAGGAAGAGATGAAGAACTACCATGGTGTGCATAAAGGGGTTTATTCCTAGGGGAGGATAAAGGGAACCAGGATGAAGCTGGAGGCGCATCCCATCCCACAGGTGAATTGGCCCAGTGGCAATCACAGGTGTCCAGAACCAATCTGGAAAGGGAGGAAAACTGGTGAGGCAAACACTTCTGAAGGGCATGGGTCAGGTTCAATCAAGCCAGTGGCTCCAAGGGTGATGAACTGTTTGAATGAGTGCTCCAGTGGCAGTGTCCAGGCTGCAGCCAGGGCTGTGGGGAGATGAGTGGGAAGCAGAGCCATTGCACTGGCACTGCTGCAAGACTTCACTTTCCTCTTCCTTCCCCTTTCCTTTCTCCTTGTGTGTTATTGCAAAGCTCAGGGAACCGAGGTTCAAGTTTGGATGCCAAACTGAAGCACTTCCTGACAGTTAAGACCCCAAGGGTATGGAATGGTCTTCCACAGGAGGTGGTTGAGGTCCCATCAGTGAGGGTGTTTGAGGATAGGCTGGACATGCACATGGTAGGCATGTCATGAACAGAGCCGGGGGACAGATTAGATGGCCTGGGAGGTCCCTTCTGATTCAGTCTGTTTCTATGTTTCTATGTATTTTAGGATGTAAGCCCATAACAAGGTCTGCCTTGTTTTAGTGATTATATGTACGCTGCTCCTGCAGCTTTTTTAGCTGAGGAAGCTGACTAAAAATGCTTTAAGCAAAATATATAATGAAGTGTCTTCCAGTGAGATCTCCCAGCTAGCATCACTTTCAATAAATAGATAAAAAAGGGAGTACAGGGACAGGGCTCAGGATCTATTGTAGGGAGGCATTCAGACCCTGCTTCTGCTGCTGGGAGAATGATATTAATTTAATTTGATTATTTAAAAAGCTTGCTTGCTCAGCCCAATATCAAGGGAAGCCAGGCGCAGTGTGTTCATCACTGGTTTCTTATTCATTCTGCACAGGAAGTAATCCTGGGTATCTGTAGTCTTTCGAAGGAGACAGTATATACACTTAACAATTTGAATCCTGGCCTCACCTAGGAATGTTGGAGAAACGAACTCAAATGAGTTCATATTTCTCCAAGCCCATCCTGCAGCTTCTGAAGCAGAGCAACTTTTCTAGCCCTCTCTTCAGGGCTTGTGAACCGTTATTATTATTTTGCACATTTTGGCACAAATTTAGCTGCAAAAACTATGCAAAAAGAGACTAAATTGCAGAAATCCCCCATAGACTAAAGTGTGAAAACATGCATGGAAGGTATTTGCATACATTTGTGACCACACATTTTTCAAATGTCAGTTTGCACAAACACATACAGATGCATTTGAGCAAGTTCCTAGCCTGTCAATTGATAGATGATGGCAAAAACCAACTGAAAAATTGCAGAATGCATGCAGAGTGATTGTTAGATCATTTGTACATCCTTGGTCTTACTTTTTATACTACCACTCTATACGACTCTGGTGTGCCCACAACTGGAGTACTGTGCTCAGTATTGGGCCCCTCATAACAGAAAGGATATAGCCAGGTTAGAGTCAGTGCAGCGTAGGGCCACAAGGATGGTGGCCATTTTGCAGGGGATGGGGTATGAGGCGAGACTGAGGGAACTGGGTCTCTTCAGCCTGGAGGAGAGGAGACTCAGAGGGGATATGTTGGCGACATACAGGTATGTCAGGGGATGCCACATGGAGATGGGTAGAGACCTGTTCTCCCC
The DNA here is from genome assembly GCF_004798865.1 of Varanus komodoensis. NCBI lineage: Eukaryota > Metazoa > Chordata > Lepidosauria > Squamata > Varanidae > Varanus > Varanus komodoensis. Next base: position 7,766,100 of record NW_025336011.1, on the reverse strand, counting down.
TGCAGAGGAAGGAAGGAAGGATGCGCTCCAACGGAGCAAAGTTCAGGGAACCAAGGTTCCATTTAGATGCCAGGAAGCACTTCCTGACAGTTAGGACCCCGAGGGTGTGGAATGGGCTTCCACGGGAGGTTTTTGAGGCCCCATCAGTGCAGGTGTTCAAAGATAGGCTGGACATGCACATGGTGGGCATGTTGTGAGCGGAGCTGGCTGGAGCCAGGGGTCAGACTAGATGGCCCAAGAGGCCCCTTCTGACTCGCTCTGTTTCTCTGTTTCTATGTTTCCTTAAGTTTTGCTCCCTATCAGACAAATATCCACACACTTGACACAGGAGCCATGGAGCTCCATTGGTATTTATGTTCATAGGATCTGTATTTAATGTGGAACTCCATAGGATTGGGGCTCCTAATGACATTGGTATCCTAGATATGTGCAACCACACATGTGTAAGTTTCCTCTTTCTGATGTCACACAGATTCCAGTGGAAAGGTGAGATGTGGTATGAATTGAACTTACCTGTGGAAGAGGGTTTTCTGAACAGTGCTCATATATGTGAATGAAGGTGGGAGGGCGCGGGGGCAAAAGTATCAAATGAAAATGAATGAATAAAATAAACTGTCACCTTGCTGATATTTATTGTTTGCTTCTCTTCATTAGACTGCAACTGATTTTGTGTTTCTAAATCTGTTGAAAAGCAAATAATATGTTAAAGGAATGGATACCTTTATGGTAACCTTTTTTATTACCTTTAGCTTTATTATTACCAAATAACTTTACCTTTATTATTACCAAATAATATATGTTAAAGGTATGGTTATAAGCAAATAATTAGTCCAAATATTAAGACTGTTCAGGAAAAGGTACAAGGAAATATCAGGAAATGATTTTATTTATAATTCCTTTGTTGTTCTTCAAGGATATGGGAAGGAGCTTCCCAAAGATCAGAATGTGATCTTTAATTTTCTAAAGAATTGCAACTGAGTATAAATGGAAGCAAAAATGATGCTATATCAATAAGAAAAATGATAAAGCTCTGGCTGCTGGGATTTATCTTGAATCATATGACCTTTACTAGAATTAAAGAGGACAGATAGAGAAACAAATGTTTTAGTGATAATTGACCTATTTTTAGTGCAATTTTATGATTTATTGAGAAAATTTTAAGAAGAAATGTTCTTGAAAGTCACAAGGCAATATAAATAATGGTCAACCCTGGAATAATATCATCAAAAGCTCTCCAGTAGTAAAAAACATATAATTTTTACTGGTTACCTGAAGGAACGCTTACATCCATATATGCCCGGCCGCCCCTTGAGATTGGCGGGAGAGGCCCTTCTCCGGGAACCCTCCGTGAAAGAAATTACGAGGGTGGGTACTCGGAGGAGGGCTTTCTCTGCGGTGGTGCCTAAGTTATGGAATGCACTCCCCAGAGACGTCTGCCTGGCGCCGTCGTTATTTGTTTTTCGGCGCCAGGCGAAGACCTTTTTATTTAAACGGCATTTTAATTGTTAATATTATTGGATTTTTATCTGGCCAGGGCGGCTTATTTTATATTGGTATTTTTGTATTTTTAACTTAATGTTTATATTTTTTAATTTAATGTTATACTTATTTTTTTAACTTATTGTTGTAAGCCGCCCTGAGGCTTCGGCGAATGGGGCGGCATAAAAATGTTTTAATAAATAAATAAATAAATAAATAAATAAATAAATAAATAAAATTTGACGTGAAATACGTGTGTGATTTTAGGAGCTTTATTAGTCGTAATTTATATTCAAACAGAAAAAAAATTGTTGAAAATGTAGAAAAAGGAAGGAGGGCACTGTGGGAACCTAACTGTTGAAACCAAAGTTGCACTGGTTGGAGAAGCAATCCAGTCAACTGGGGAACAATGAAAACTGTTTTTGTTCAATCATAAATTAATTCCAGACTTGCACTAACCACCAATGTCTATTTCCCCGTTTTTTTATACAGATAGTCCCCAGTTCTGTTCCTAAGAAAATGGAAATTTGTCTTAAAGCCAGATTTGTATGAGAGCCAGATCACTTAGAGTTGGCAGGCATCAGGGGTTCAGGACCCCTGCTAAACTGAAAAAAACACAATTATCTCTAGGATTCCTCCCCACACAAACTTACCCCTGCCTCCTGTTTGCAGCAAGAAAAAGCCAGAGAGATTTCCCTCTTCCTTTCACCCCCACCCCTCTCCTTGGGATGAGATTTCCTGCAGTATTTTTTAAAAAATTAATAGGGTTTATGGCAATTCATTCATAAGTATGGGTTGTTCATAACTCAGATGTTCCTAACTCAGGGACCTCTGTAGGTTCACTGATTGCATTGAAAGCATATGATTTAACACTTAATGAAAACAAGAGCAATCAAAATCCAGCAATGATTCTTTCCTACCTGAAGGCTGACAGTATCTCCATCTCTTATCTCTATCATAGTTGCTGGTGAGAGAGCACCAGAGCTTCCATGTTAAAGTCCCCTTGGAAGTACACTCTGTGTAAGTCTTGCCTTTGTAGATGAAGGGGAAGGAACATGGCGCCTTAGAACTGCCGACATTTCCTGGGGTGATGGGAGAGGGAAGTGTGAGACAGACAAGCCTGGTGTTGAGGGTGAATTGCAGCTAATGGCCAGGACATGTTCAATACCCGATCCAAACATATGACTGACCTACCCAATTTTGGAAAGTAGGTAATAAATCTGTTCATGACTTCCTACTGGGAGACCATGAGTGACACTTTTATTTCCTTCTTTATATCAAGAAACAAGCCTAGCCCAGGAAGTATTTACATTGTTATTTCCTTCTTTATTTACATTCGTTCCTGGATAGCTCACCTGTGGTGTGCGCCAAAGCAGCCATTAGAATATGTGACCTCCAATCAAGATTTTTGTTAAAAGTGCATCAAATACAAACAGCAAATAGACTGGTCTAATGCTACTCTTCAACAAACAAAAGAAGGGTTTTGTAAAAAAAAAAAAAAAGATAATAATAATTATACATTATAGTTCTGATTGTAAAGAAACTTTCCATGGTCGTAAGTAGTATAAGAAATGAGTTAGAAAAAGTTATCTGATAGTGAAGTATAATGTTGCAAGTATTAGTATCTGGACATAGTTAACAAGAACTGAATAGCCCTAAAGCATGTTAAAAGAACTCCTTTATGTTGCATTTATAATTGTTGGAATTAGAGCGTATTCTCTCAGGGGAATGAATTATCTGCTCTTAGAATCATAGAATCATAAAACAATAGAGCTGGAAGGAACCTATAAAGCTATTGAGTCCAACTCCCTGCTCAATGCAGGACCACAAATTGTAGCATCCCAGATAGATGGCCATCCAAACTGCCTTTTGAATTCTTCCAGTGTGGGAGAGTCCACAACCTCCCTAGGTAATTGGTTGCATTGCCATACTGGAATTGTCCTTTGTCCTGGAATTCTACTGTCCTAGAATTGTCAGGAATTTGTCCTTATATTTAACTGGAATCTGGCTTCCTGCAACTTAAGCTCAAAGTCATCCCAAGATGTTCTGTAGGGAATGGGATAGAAAAGCTTTTAATTAATTAATTAATTAAACATTTCATATGTGTGACAGTCTTTCAAGTACTTGAAAAGCACTATCATATCTCCCCTCAATTTTCTCTTCTCAAGACTAAACATGCCCTGCTCTTTCACTCTTTCCTCAACTTTGTCAAGTTTGTCTATATCAGTGTGAATAACTGATTACTAAAATTGTATTCATAGAGCAAGTGTGCCACTGATGATGATCCAGAAAGAAGGAAAAGTATGTTAGAAGACTAATAATTTTTTCCAAAAGGAAAAAAAGAGGGGATTGTTCCGAGATGATTTCTCCTTTGTTCTTACAAATGCAGGGTTAAAGAGCAAACTTGTGTGTGTGTAGCGCTAACAGAACTGGGCCTAGGTCCAGCACTGAGCAGGGAGTTGGACTCGATAGCTTTATCGGTTCCTTCCAGCTCTATAGTTTTATGATTCTATGACTCTAATAGCAGAGAATTCATTCCCCTGTGAAAATACACAGGAACCAGATCAAGCATGAGCGTTTGAGCTGCATCTTGACGGGGTCATCCTTGGGTGGGGTGGGGTGTTAACAGAGGGAGGACAATTCCCAGCCTTGGGAAGCAAGGGACCTACAGGAAAGTCGTCAGAGGATGAAGTAAACTGTAGAAACGTTGTTCTAATTGTGTGCTGTGCAGTTCCAAGGCATTCTGCCTTACATGTGTAATAACATGTTGACAGCCTTGTGTGCTGTTTTCTTAATACATATTGCTGGTTTGCTTTTCTTCAATATTATTTGGCCTGTTCCATGCAAGATCTAACATGAGCATGCCACAGGCCACAAGGTTTGATTGTACTCTTGAACAGGTAAAGGAGAGCATGCTGGCCTTCATTCTTCTGTGCCATTTTTACGCTGGCCAGCTGCTTGATTCCCAGCTAAGCCTCGAATCAAAATCACACCAAGGACCATGATCTAGCAAAGCCAGCATCAGAGGCTGCTTCTGTTTTGCTCCATCCCTTGCGAAGGGAGAAGGGCCCCAACACACCAACCCTGCTGTTCTTCCTTCCTCACTGCTTGGTCACCTGTCCCCTCTGAAGGCCAAATTAGACCCATGGTCAATGTGTCTTTGCATCTAACATGCATGCTTGTTTGCTTCTTTGTTTTCCAAATGCAAGCTGAAGGCTTGGCAGGGGTGTCTGGAGCTGTTAATTGTGGAGATCTCAGGAGGTTGGGAGGAAGGACTTTAATCCCTTCCTCTGCTGGTGTGGAGGAGATACTTCTGAAGCTGGTATTTTCACTGGGAGAAAACACAAGCAGCAGCCTAAGGAACATTTATCCTTAGTTGAACTTGGATAGTTCCTTCCAAGGAAAAATGAACAAGATTGAGTTGCATCTCTGAAAGCAACCTCCCCCCCCCCCCACCCCAACAATCCCATCTAGGCACTGTTATGCTACCTGGCTTGACAATCTCCCCGTTGCTCATTCTTGTGTCAGCACAGAAGCTCCATTTCTTGTCCTTGTCATAGTTTGCCGTAGTGGCACACCAGAATCTCCCATCTGTATCCTCATTGGTGCATGTAGTATATTCCTTGTCCATGTAGGTGAAGGGGAAGACACACTGCCCACCATTCGAGTTTCCTCCATATTCTGAAGACACAAAGAGCACAGACAATAACATGGGGCAAAGCCAGGTTCAGTTACTCGGAATAAGGCAAGAGGCTAACACTTCCAGAACTAGAGGAAAGCAGAGCAGGTAACATTTCCATCAATGAAAGACCATTAGCCAGGTTTTCCTGAACCCAGTGCATCCAAAACTCCCACTCTCACATAGAGAATCCAACCTCAGGATTCCAATCCTTATTTTTAAAGGCCAAAGTATAGCATTGTGTAACTACAATGAGCATGTCTAGTTTTTACAAAAGTTAAATAGCAACTATGGAGGGAAGTGTCTGACAGGTTCAGGACCTTGCTGCAGGGGGTAATATTTCACCCCAACCCCAAATTCATCCCTCCATCTCCTGAAATTGTTATTTACCCTGGGAAGGAAACTTCTATTAGTACCATTGGATTGTCCCCACTTGTGGCAATGAAGAAGGGGAGGCATTCCCTGGGAGTGCAGTGAATGGGAAGGGTTAAACACCTCCCTGGACATACCCTGGTCCCAATCCCTGACCACCCTCCCAACAAACTGAACATCACATCCAGTTTAGCTTTAAATCACTCTCCTCTTTGTCTCTGGGTACTTTCCCTTCCAGCCAAGCTTATCTACTGTTCTTTCCCACTGATGACCCTTCCCACTCACATATCTACAGTTTCTTCCTCTAAAAGAAGCATTCCCTTCTCTACCCAACAAGCTACATCCCCCTTTTCCTCTTATCCCTACCAAAATTTGTTTCATCTGTAAAACTTCCCCTATCCCCTAATTTTGCCTTCTTCTATCTTGTGTTCCCCTCAATGCCACCTGATTCCCCACCAACCTATGTTCACTGCTATCCCATCGATGCTTGGCATCCCCAGCACAGCCAAGGGTTCACAGCTTCAGGTTGTGCCCACCCATGTTTCCCCACTGCCCAGCTGATCAGTTAAGCTGTGGGAAAAGACTGCAGAAAGGGGAGACAACAGAAAGAATGAAGAAAGGCAACTGCCTTCAGTGCCTTCAGGATAAACTCCATTCTTATATCCAATCAGGGATCAGAGATCTACAGAAAGAGATTTTAAACATGAAATACTTGACCCACAATATAAAATTGCAATACTTTTATGGTTTAGAATTGAGCTGTGCTTTGCTTGCCTGAAAGTTGTTACACTGAGATCTGCATCTCAAATTGTCCAAATGCATGTCCAACTTGGCTAGAATTACATTTGTGTATGTGAACATAATTATGTGTGCATGCATGCAGACCCTTGGTGCCAAAAGGTCGTGCAGTCCTTTTTTTAGATGTCAAGGGGCATATCTGCAAAATATCCAGCCCATTATTGGTAGCAGACCCGGTAACCGAAGCAGCGGCATTCTTAAACGATTTGTTGTTTTCCAAGTGGGGTGGGGTTTTTCCCACTTGCACAGCCTGGTCGCCAGCAGAACCTCCTACCTTCAGTAATACATGCCTTCCACTTGCTGTCCTTGTCATAATCTGCGGTTGTGGCACACCACAAATGCCCATCAAAACTCCCATTCATGGTGCAGTCAGAGTAGGATTTTTTCTTGTATTTGAAAGGAAAGTAGCAGGGGGCTGGATCTGAAGAGGAAACACAGCAAAGCAGGGAAAGTGTCCAAGAGGGGATTGGAATGGTAAGATGAGCAGTAACTGAAGGCCCTGATTCTGTTGCATTCTGTAGTGAGGAGCACTGGAAAACTTAGCATGCCAACCAATTACATGGAGAACTAAGTAAACTCTACATAAAGAAATACAAAAAGGCTTGGATCTAGATTAAGGTCCTATCTACATGTGATGCTAACATGCTTAGCCATCCCAAACTGCTTGCATTCAGATGAAATGCCAGGTGCGTCATTGGCACAGCAGCACATGGGGAGGGGAGAAGCAAGCATTCCCTCCCCACCTGCGTTCTCAGTTTGAAAAGAGAAAAATCCAGACACAATCCAGGCCAGTCATTAGCATTAGAGGGAAAAAACTTTTTGACACCACTGGCAAGTGCTCCTACTGCTAAATGTCATATGGAGAGTTGTCCTTACTGAGAACGAGGCTGCTTGGAAAGAATGCTTGTACCTGCGCCCTCCACCCTGCCGCCGCTCTGGGTGCTACAGTGTTGAGAACAGCCTCCCCTTGTGCCTGACATTTTATTTAAAGGAAACAGCAGTGTGATGACTAATCACAAAGTCAGGCATGTTACTGCATTAAGATTGCTTTGAACTGCCCAGAGAAGACTGAAATGGGATTCTCAGAATGCTTCTCTGGAGCATTCTGTTCCAGTAGCTACTTTTCCACCTTTAACAGCTCCTGTTCACACAGAGCTGTTAAAGGAGCTACACATGGCAATTATTGTGCTCTTGTGATTTTCAATCACTGAAGTTTGTGGGGTCTTTTCATGACATCACTTTTGTCCTTCACCATTTCTCCCATGTTTTCCTGCTTTTTAAGTACCTTGTGGGGTCAGGAGAGCTGCCTTTCTGTTTGTTTTCTTTTCCAACAAGGAAAGTCAGGTATTAAATTTTAAACCACAACATACAGGGAGAAAAGCCTGGTAAGCCATCACAAATTTACCATAGAACATCTGGACCACAACACCATTCTTGGTTGGTTCATAAAATATATTAAACAACAGAAAAATACAAAACCCTGGGGGAAGAAGTTTGCAAAGTTTGCACTTCCTACAGTGAAAACAGAAGAAGCTGCCTCAGTAATGCTGCAGGTTAAAGCCTGTATGTAGGGAAGCTCTCAGACATTTCGGCCATGGCAGCTTTCCAGGGGTGGTCAGCAGGTAGATATCCAGATGATTCCAGCTCCCATGAAGCATAGAAACATAACGAGTCAGAAGGGGTCTCCCAGGCCATCTAGTCTGACCCCTGAATCTAGCCAGCTCCACTTATGTAATACCCAACATGTGATTGTATATATTTTCTTGAACACCCTCGCAGATGGACCCCACCACCTCCTATGGAAGCACATTCCATATCGTCGGGGTCCTAACCATCAAGAAGTCTTCCTGACATTCAACCTGAAGGCTGGTTCCTTGAGCTTTGCCCCAATGGACCATACCCTTTCCTCTACCACAGAGGAGAACAGGTCACAACCCTCTACTGTTTTGACACCCCTTCATATACCTGCAAGATCCCCTCTGAGTCTCCACTTCTCCAGGCTGAAAAGTCCCAGCTCCCTCAATCTCATCTCAGATGTCATCCTCTCCATTTTCACTATCATGCTTGTGACCCTGCACTGAACTGATTCTAACCAAGTTGTCTTTCTTATAATGTGGAGCCCAGAATTGGACACAATACTCCAGTTGTGGATGCACCAGAGTCTTATAGAGCAGTACTAACACCTCTCTCAGTCTGGAAGCCACACTTCTCCGAGGGTGGTGTTCACCTTCTTAACCACCACATCACTCTGCTAGCTGATGTTTAACCTGCTGTTGACGAGTACCCTGAGATCCCTTTCACAAGTGCTTCTCTCTAGCACTTGTCCCCTGTCCTGTACCTATGACACCTATTCCTGAGTCCCAAGTGCAAGACCTTGCACTTCTCTGCATTGAACCCTATCCTATTGTCCCCCACTCTCTTCCACAGCCTGCCCAGATCCTTTTGGATCTGGAGTACCTGCTCCCCAGTTGTGCCTACCACCCCCACTTTGATATTGTCTATGAATTTGGTAGGCAGATTGGTCACCCCGTCCTCCAGGTCATTGATAAAGAGGTTGAACAGAATCAGTGCCAAAACTGAGCCCTGGGGAACTCGGCTCACTGGTTGCCATCCTGATGATTCCCCACTGATAGTCACCTTCTGCTTGCAGTCTGTCAACCATACCCTAATCCACCAGACAGTGCATCAATCTGTCCCAAAGCTCATCATTTTCTCAACCAGGATATCATGTGGCACGTTGTCAAAGGTCCTGCTGAAATCCAGATAAACCACATCCACCTCATCCCCTCCATCCATCCACCTTGAAACTTTGTCATAAAATTCCACAAGTTTCGCCCGGCAGGAGTTATTTTTGCAGAAGCCATGTTGCATGACTGCCAACCCATCAAGTTGTCTAATGGGCAAGAATGCAGTGAGCTGAAGCCAGAAACATCTGGAACTCTATCTTCTGCATACCCCTGCTCTGTTCCATACACTTCCCAAACTGATGCCCTCCAGAAATTTTGCAGTCTGACTTTCATCAGTCAAAGCCAACATGACCAATGGTCAGAAATGTGGGAAATTGTAGTCCAAAACATCTAGAGGATGCCAGGCTGCAGAAGGCCCCTCTCATTCGAGTACTGGCTCCCCACTCCTACCCTTCCCACCGCCCCCGCAACACACACACACACACTTTCTGGAATAAACCAGTTGCTAATTCTTTGAATAGTAGTTTTCATCTAACGAGAAGAAAAGTGAGACCTTTCTAGTCTGCAATACTGCACATCCTTCCACACATCCTCCTAGTCTTACATCGGTCTAAGTCCTTCCCAAGACAATACCATTTTGATCCCATTCTCCTTACCTGAAGGCTCACAGAATACCAATTGTGAGTTGTCATCATGATTTTTGCTGATAGAGCACCAAAGCTTCCCATCCTCTCTCCCAGCTCCTGTACAACCAGAGTAAGTCTTGCCTTTGTAGGTGAAAGGAAATCTACATGGATCTTCAGGGTAGTTGACACTCAGTTCTGGAAGAGATAGAGAAAAGTGAGGGGGAAGAACTATTCCTCTGAGGAGAACACTTGTTTGTTTGTTTGTTTGTTTGTTTAAAACTTTTCTACATCATCTCTTCACAGACATCTTGGGACAGTTTACAACAAATAAAATAAAGAAAAATAGAAATAAAAGTAGCAGTTGCACAGCATCCAATGTAAATATAAAACCACCAATTAAAACAGGTTAACAATTAAAATATTGGGAAAATAAAAAGGGTTTTGCCTGACACCAAAAGGAAAGATGTGTTGGCGCCAGGCAAACCTCTTCCCGTGCTCTCAGTGAACACAGCCCTATCTCTGATTCGTCACAGAATGTGCACCCTTGCCTTGATCCATTCAAAGAAGTCTTCTCCAACCCATTGCCGCCCAGGAAGTATTCCCCAGGTGCACAAAACTAAGCTAATTTCTCATAGCCTGAACAGCATCATGTCTGACTTGGAAAGAGAAATGAGACATTTCTAGTCCATCATGCGGTGCACCTTTTCCCATATTCTCCAACTCGGAGATGATCGCCACCTATCAACTGTCCACGAATTGATCCATATACAGGTGGCTCGCTTTGGCAATGTCGATGGACTTTGTCATCAGGCACCTTCCAAGCAAGACTTTAGAATCTGGACAGCCATAAGCATTACCAGCTGAGAAAGACTGGGGAAAATATGATCTAAGTTGTGCATTTTTCAGCCAATCATTTTTCAGCAAACCACCCAGACTACTAAGCTTATCCAAACAGTGGGCTGTCATCTGTCTAATGCATCTTTAAGCCCCTCTCATTTCTGCTCTTTCTGTAAAGGCCTTATAATGGTCAAAGCTACACATAAATATGGGCATAGAGAAATATTCTGTGTAACATTTGCTGTGCACTTAAGATTCTGCCACACATCTTTCCACAGCCCATCCAGACCACCCAGTCCTTGCTTGTGATCCAGCAGTCCCCCTGTTCACATACTGATGTCTGCACAGAAACTCCACTTCCGGTCCTTATCATAGCTCCCTGTTGTGGCGCACCAGTACCGTCCTTTATGCTCAAATTTGTTGGTGCAGGTGTAGTAAGTACGACCAAGGTAAATGAAGGGAAAGGTGCATGGCGCTCCATTGGAATTACCTCCATACTCTGCACAAAGACAAAAGCAGAACTTATGTATATTTATACTAATATTTTGCCTGTTTAATTCCTATATTACCCGTGTGTGTTTGTGTGTGTGGAGAGAGAGACTGCCTCTGTTTAGAAGAGGATGGGATGGGCACAAAGTAGATTCCAGATGTTTTAGATTGCAGATTACAGCATTCCTTACCACTGGCCTAACTGGCAGGGGCTTCTGGGAATTGAAGTCCAAAATATACAGAGATTTACCTTCAGCCCATCATGCCATAGAGGAGAATTAGGCTTGTTTCCCTCCTAAAATGGAGCTGTCAGGGTCTAACCACATGTTGTTATACATAAATGAATGTGTTAGATTGTTAGTGTCGCTTACAAAGGGAAAAGAGGGGAAAATAGTGTTGTAGGAATGAACATGCTGATCTTTACCTCCCAATTGTTCTATTCCTCAAGGTTTCAAACACACCCACATGGAAAACATGCAGTTTGAACAAAGGCTGAGCCAGAAAGAGAGAGAGAGAGAGAGAGAGAGAGAGAGAGAGAGAGAGAGAGAGAGAGAGAGAGAGAGAGAGAGAGAGAGAGAGAGAGAGAAAGAAAGAAAGAAAGAAAGAAAGAAAGAAAGAAAGAAAGAAAGAAAGAAAGAAAGAAAGAAAATGTCATTGTTACTGAGTGAGTAGAGGGCAAACTCCCTTACCCCACCAAACAGAGGAGAGTTTTTTTCTGAAATTTTCTTTGGGAAGCCAGACTGCCCCTACCTTACCCTTTTGAGTTTTTGGTTTTACCCTTTCCTTTTGTTGTTGCTGCTTTTGTTTTAAAGCACTACTCATGGTAGCTAGAGGATCTTTCTGCAACTTCCCAGGGACAGCACTGTCTAGAATACCTCAGGAGCAAGACAACCTTTTGTGAGGCTGTTCCAATTGTATTTTAGAAAATATGACTGAGGGGAAGTTGTGTGAAGTTTTCTCCAGAAGTTCCCACTCTATACTTCCTGGGATGTCATGGGAGCAAAATGACATTACCTGGCATTGCTCCCAAAGAAATTCAGGAAACATAGACAGTGGAAACCTACTTAGAGAACCTCACACCTCTGCAAGTGGCATGGACGTTTAAAAAACAAAGACATTTTTAAGAAAGAGAGAACCCACCCCCAAAAAACCTCATCGGCTTTGCAAATGGTATAAAATAACTACAGTCCCAGTCCTAGTGTTCCAGTCACTAAGAATACGTAGGATATCATCACCATCACCATCATCATGACCCAAGAAAGACAGACTAAAACAAGGAAACAAAAAAAAAAAAAAATCAGCTCCTATTTCCTCTTCTCTATTCCACCCCCCATTTTAGCATAACAACCTACATTGATAGTGACGCCAAATTCAGTGCAGGAACTCTCTGGACCAGCCATCAGAATTGGAACCTATTTCTTTTATTAAAAATAAACAGTGTAGACCTAATTAAATTCTGTAAGCCAACTAATTTTATTCATAGGCTGGCAGTTTCCATGGGGCTCTACCCCTCTTACCTTTGACAGCACACGGCTTCCATTTACGATCCCTGTCATAGTTTGAGGTTGTGGCACACCATGGAGTTTTGTCAGTAGAACCATATTCCGTGCATGTAGTGAAGGCTTTGCCCTCATAAATGAAGGGAAACTTACAGGCTGGAGATTCTGGATAGGTAACTGTGGAGGGTTTGGATGCAAAGGATAGAAAAGGAATTAAAATAAAGCTGACAATATCATGCTGTTCTTGTACAAATCTACAGTACAATCATACTTCAGATACAACATACAGTTCTGGTCAGTACACCCTAAAAACAGTAATGTAAAGTTAGGAAAAAGTATCAAAAAAGCAAATAAAATGATGAAGGCGCTGAAGCAACTCCCCTCTGGGGAAAGGTTATAATAGAAGGTTATTAGCAAAGAAGGGCCTTGTCTGTCATTGTGGTCCAATTATGGAATTCCTTCCCAGGATAGTTCTGTTCAGGGTCTGCACTGTTATTCACTAGGCAATAAGCAAATTCTGCCCTATTCATCCAGGCTTTTGACAATTTGAATACAAACTATAATAAAAAGTGGCACATATAACATTTACATAAAATAGAAAGGAAATAAAAGTATGTTCAGTATTATTGTTCTTTAGCAGAAGCTTCAGTAGAAATTCACTGGACTCCCAAGCTGAGTTCTGGAATTCAGACAAACTCTTGTATTACCAACAAGTTTCACAGAACGCTCACCTTGTAAAACTATCTTGCAGTAATGGCAACAGACTTTGCCCTTGCTGGCTTGTGACATCACAAGAATGAGCTCAGGCCTGGCATCTCCTGATTGGCCGCAGTGGCCATTTATGAGATCCTGAGTGATCATAATGTACTACACAAGGATAAAGGGTGCCTAGATAGCTCCTGAGGAAAATGGCGATTGGCTGGTGTTTATTTAGTCTACAGTTTATCAGCATGATGAACAAGGTACTGCACCTGCCAAGATGCTGTTTTCTGTGCTACCCTCCAATTCTGTACTTGCACTGATTTCCACTTCTGGTCCCTGTGCTTCATTCTTCCTTCCTAAGATGCTGTTGTCCATGGTGATCCAGGTCATTTCACCCTTCTTTCTAGCTTTGTTGCTCTGTTTTTTCACTTTCTTTCTTTCTTTCTTTCTTTCTTTCTTTCTTTCTTTCTTTCATTCATTCATTCATTCATTCATTCATTCATTCATTATGTGTTTCAATCAAGTCACTATCAGTTGTTTCACTCTAGTCCAGCTTTTTCCACTTTTGTCCCAACTCTCCCCAGTTGCATTTGCAGCCTTCTGTTTCTGGACCTTTGCCTCCATTCTCCATGCACATATACACTGTTTCCATGCCCTGCTGCTACCCTTTCAGGGGTCCAAAAAGAAATTTGGGATGAAATGGAAAGACATTCAGAGTGAAGAAGAGCTGCTAATGATCAGCAGACCATGCTTAACATTCTTCTCCATCTCTAGCCATATTTAAGAGGTAATCTGGGAGAGGCATTAGTTTGATTCATCATCCACATCATCAAAAGGACAGAAGATCATGAATGCCAGGGGAGATTTTTCCTGCTTAGCCTACCACTCCAGTTGTCCTCAATCATTCACATATGAACTGACTGATCTGGAGAACAGAATATCAATAATTTATTTATTTATTTATATTGTGCTTTATATCCTGCCTTTTTCCTACAAAGGGCTCAAGGCAGCTTACATCTCCTCCATCTTATCCCCACAACGACAACCCTGTGAGGTAGGTTGGGCTGAGAATCTGTGACTGGCCCAAAGTCACCCACTTGGCTCCATGGCTGAGCGGGGACTAGAACCCAGATCCTCTGAGCCCCAGTCCCATGCTCTTAACCACTACACCACACTGGCTTATAAATAGGAATTAACAATGACCATCTAGTTCAGCTTCTTGTCTTATATGTGATTCATTAAGGATCAGAAGATGGAAAACATGACTACCCTCCCTCAACAAACCAAAAGTCACCTCTGACTCTTGCTCCCTCTCCCCAGACAGCAATCCAGATGAGTCGGATCACACTGAGCAAATGGTGAATTATTAATCCAATGCAACATGGCTGCATTTGCCTGTACTAGAATCAAGCGAAGCGCTGCTCATCACGTAGCTAAAATGGCACTATCCATACGCAAGATGGAGAGGGATAGCAGCAGGTTTGCAGGGACCCCAAAGCTTAGAGAAATTTTAAAAAATGAAGATGGGGAATACTTGAGAGGGGAGAAACCCCAAAAGTAGCCCAACGTAGACTACTTCAGTGTTCACAGGACACTAACTTATTGTTGGTGGAGGAAAAAAATGGGAAACCAGCTGGGGATGAGAATGGAATGCAGGACCTTGAACAGAGGTGCTCAATGCAGAAACATGTTGTTACAAATCTCACTCATAAAATAATACATTTTATTATATTTGTGTGCCAATTGTTAAGTCTCTCTCTTGTGGGTTTTAATATATTTTTAAAAGCAACAAGCAGGTGAAAAATATATATTTAAAAAGCCAGAATAGTCAAGTTAATGATCAATTACAAGACAGCAAAAGAAGCAATCCAAGATTTGCTAACCCAGCTTAAAGGATAGGTGGGATGGTTCTTACCTTGACCTGCTGCAAGCGATAGGAGAACCCAGCTGTACACAAGGAAAGCTATGAAAGATGCCATCTGGACTCTCAGTAAGAGAATCTGAAGAAAGGTCTGAAGAAAGTGCATGATGCTTGCTTTTTTTATAAGTGCTGCTTGGCCACATCTTCCTCTCACAGAAGGAGATGTTCCAGCTCTGCCATCACTGGGAGATGAGTAAATAAACAACATGTTAACCTTTTCAACCCAAACTAGACTGCTGCTCCCTGATTAACCCTAGCAGTCAAAACCTGCACTTCTGTACAGCCTGCACTATGGATAGGCTGAGACTTCCTAAAAGGCCATGGCACCTAAGAGAGATTCCATATTCACAGAAATCAGTAGGTGAAGTTTTCCAGGGTTTGCCACTTACACATGATCACCTGATAATTGCTTGAAGATCTAGCTGTTGTTGAAAGGACTGGGTCATTTCCTAGAGTAAAGCTGATGGGTGAACATCCCCATCAGGAACACTTGTTCACCCTTGAATTTTATATTAAAACTCTAGCATTTGTTGCATTTGGGGTCATTTTTGACCCCACATAAAATGTCTCAGCTATGAAAGGCTTTTGTTCTGGCTGAATGTCTTTCAGTCTTTCAGCTCTCATCAAGTACAAGTAATGCAAGGCTTAAATCTTTATACTATATATAACAAGAAAATCTATATAAAATGGTTGGCCTATTGACCTTTTCTTTGCATAACAGTAGTTTGGCCTACCAGTATTTAAAAAATGTAGTGGAGCTTTCTGCTAATAGTTTTTAATTCTGTTTGCATAGCTTTCAAAAGAGACCAAGATGATATTTATTGAACCTTCTCACGTTCCTTTGCTTGGAACCTGTTGTACTACACATTACCATTTATAGATGGATTTGGCAGTACTTTTGGTTCCCAGACAAGTTTTGGTTTATAGAGAGAAAAAAAGCAAAAGGTAGGAGGTTGAAATCTGGGGATCTTTTAAACTAGGTACTTTATGACAAATCTAAAGCAGAAGTCTTTAGGAATACTTCTGTGTAAATCATAGTACAGAATATGAGCTGGTGGGGGATGCCAGTTATCCCACAATGAAGAATGGGTTAAAGAAGGAGAACTTCTTAGAAGATGGGCATGTCAAGGTCGGTTGGGTGGTTGAAGTCACTGGTGGTTTCTTCCCTCTAAAAATAGGGTTGCTCTAAACTCCAATTACCTAGGCTTCCCTCTGGTTTAGAGTAGAGTACTCACAATCATCAACAGTCACCTTGATCAGACATAAGAGTGTTGGTTTGGCTTGGTTTGGTTTCTGGCAGAGGGACTGTATAGTTGCTATGCTGATGATGAGTAATGTGTTTGAAGCAGGTGAGATACACTAAGCAAAGACTGCCAACATATCCAGCTTCATTCTCCCCATATCATGATGTCCTTCCTCCCTCTCTTCCACGCATATGATGAAAGATGTCCATTGCATTCCATTCCCTTCCACCACCACCACCCCTGATGAAGAATCCTCCCAATCTAAGTAAGAGGGTGTCAGAGGAAGGCAGGGATTAGTGTTAAGGTGGCCCAATGGAAAAGAAGAAAGGAAGTCCTGCACTTGTAACAGATGTGTAGAAAAGACATTTCCAGCAGATGCATACTTGCACTACTGCACATTAGTGCAAAAGGAATTGGCACTATTTAGTTATTTAGAAAATTTCTATGCCGCCCCATTCGCCGAAGCCTTGGGACGGCTCACAAATAAATCAATTAAAATATTATACATTAACAATATAAAACAAGTTAACAATATAAAAAATGCACTAATGCACCTTAGCACAATGGGAACCAAATTCTCATGCATCCTTAAAACCAGTTCCATCAATCAGCAGACAACAAAATGAAAGGAGATGCCATGCATAAGGGAAAGCATATAAAAGTTTTATATAAAACTTATAAATAAAATATTGCACTGATGACCAATGTAGAATGGGTGGAGTGGATATGGCCAAATCTATGGCATCACTAGGATGGAATGGCATCTATTTGAAGGGACAGAAAACATCTACTTGAGAGGGAAAGGATGCTTGATCTGCCTTCTCAACACTTTGCATCTTTGAGTCCCTCAGAGCTGAACTCAGTAACTGACTTTCATTTGGCTAACTTTGACACAGGAATTCAGGGCTGATTCTTACACTGTGTGGAGTGAGGTGGCCATCTTAGGAGGCAGGGCAGGCAGAAATACCAAGGAGTTTAGAGGACAGAGTAGTGTGAGCCAAGCAGCATTCTCTGTGCCCTTAGCTAGCTGGCTGTCCTGAGGTGATGTGGAGCACATTTTGTGAGGAGGGCAGCATCATGACCTTCACCACAGGCTGAAGTGTGTTTTGGCCCAGCTCTGTCCAATGCTGCTATTAGCTTTTGTTTCAACAGCTGCTACTTGTAGGGGCCCTTTCGTGAAACCAGCCAAGCTAGGATAGTGCCAAAACAGACATTACTTTAAATCTATGTCTAGTAGCCATGTCTTCCCTGAAATTTTACTCTGAAGTAAGCATGGGGGGTGGGGCTAACTCAGATCTTAAAAGCCCCTCTACTCCTACTCAGGACCTAATCCAGACCCTTCTCCACCTACTCCAGTGTAAAAATGAGAGCAGAGGGAGGAAGGTACCTGGTAGGCAGGGATTTAAAATAGTTTTGCTTTTTGGTCAACTAAAACACTAGTAGTCAAAAACTACTATCTCTGGTCCCTGTTAAACTTACTTTCTATATATTGTAGACTGATTTCCATGTATTTATACTCCATTCTTCAATTCAGTGATCATTTTGACTCAGTACTTTGCTTTCAATATTTTTTTGCAACCCATGCCTAGTTCTCACTTTCTGGGTGGGTTCGTATGACACAACAAACCACCGTGATTTCTAGCACAAGGTTTTCTTTCATGTCATCCAAACCCTGCCAGATATTTCACCACACTATGTTTGGATTTTAGAAAGCACAATAAGAAACAATGGCTTGTTCTATGATTTCCAGGCTTCAACATAGTTATTCTGATAATTCTAACCCAGCATTGTTGTCTCTGTGGTTCTACCATGCAGCTACCACAGAGGACCCCGGCAAGAGTGGCAGCTGGGGCAGGAGCTGCTCCAGCCATCCAGTGTGGGATTGAATTTCAAGTAGAGTGCCTGATAGGAAACACACCAACAACAGGAGGACTCAGCAAAGAGGGTAGAAACCACACCAGCTCAGAAACCACTTAATCATCTATCAGGCACATCCAAGCCAAAAACCACACACACTGGAAGCCACACACGGTTGTTAGTTATGACATGTGAACCTAGCCTGTCTCTTCTCAACTGCTCCTTAAACCTTTCCTTTCTCCCTCTTACAATTGAGGGGGGGGGGGGGGGGGGTGCTATTGACACAATCTCTTAAAATATCCCTCCATGACCACATTACCTTTCTTTTCATAGCCCTTCCATATGCCTCACCATGTTGTAGCCCATCTCCAATGATGCCCAGTCCTATCATAAGGCAGAATAAGGAAGCAGCGGAGGAAGCAGCCCCCACCACTAATTTTGGTTGTCATGAAAGGGCAGCAAACCATTGCTAATTTAGCTGTTACTATTGTATATTACTGCCAGGAGAGGGAGAGGTTCTTGACAGATTCTCTGCCTCAGTGACTTGACCGGCTTGGAGTACTGGTGAGGAGGTATCAGTCACCGCCTGCAGAAGGTAGGAGAGCAAATTTGGGACTGGCTCTTCCATGACATATACTATTCAAAGAGGAGAAGCGAATTTGATGAGATCTTTCTGTACTGGCTGGAGTGAAGCCCTAATTTCATGCTCGGAGGCCTTGCATTTTGGGTGGCCAAAGCCAAAAAAAGAAGAAATGCATCACCAAAAGAGAGGACATAAAGTGTGTATTTGCTAATTTGTGTGCATGGATGCAAAATTAGAAATATTTATTCTAAGTGAAGCAGAGATCCTTCGTATTGTGAGATATGTGACCAGAGGACCTGTGGGCTCATTTTCCCATGAAGGGAAACATCGGTTCACTGGCAGCTCTCTCTTCTTACAGTTCTTTCTCATTAAATCACAGTTGGACAAGACAGCTCTTCAAGTAGAGGAATGTCTCTTGTAAAAGGATGTGTGGCCACCTTACGTTGTATTTCTTTCTACTCCCTGAGTTTGGCACTGAGAGATTGAAGCCTAGCAGGAAATGGCACCATGATTTCATAAAGCTGAAAAATGAACTGAAAGCTTAAATTCCAGTCTTAGAATAAATATTATATTTCTCCCATCCTGTTTCTTAAGGAACTGTAATTAAAAGAATGGAAATAAAGATAGCTTCTGTTATAAGCAACTGTACAATGGTGATAAAAGCTATGACTCTGTGCTTACCAGATAATGTTGCTTCTATAGTTCTTCAAGAAGGGATGAGACCCACAGAAAGAGGTAGAGAAAATCCTAGAAGAAAGAGGGAAGTTATGGGGCTGAAACACCCTTGTTGGTCATACATAATGGACTTGACAGTCCTAATCCCTGAACCCTCAGTGAATATAGTAGTGTATTTGCTCTATTTACTCTGCATCTGCTCCGGGGCACAGTGTTTAACATTATCCACATGTTAAACACTGTGCCCAGGATTAAGGTTGGAAATGAAAACAAGATCTGGATGCCAGGACATGGGAGACCTTCCAGACTTAGGGAAACCCTGAAACATACAGCAAGAGTAAGAAGATGGAAGATGGAGATCTCCTAGCAGATCTCTGCATGATTTGCAATAGTGCAAAAAGGATGTTTGACTCCCTGTGTTATAATGGCAGAAACACCTAAAAAGACTTGTTTTTCTAAATTAGGTTGTGATGGGTGCGGTAGGGAACATTCAACAGGAAAGCAACTACTCCATTTTTGTGTAAAGGACTCAAGTTTGCTTCTGGTGCAGCTCACAAATTCTTGGGTAAGCATTTACTTAGAGGTCCCTGCATCTACATTTCTAGTGTATGTCTGCATCCCTATGCAGGTATTTTGTACCTGACCTTTTTCCACTGAAGTCTGCCTGTATCTGACCTAGAGGTGAGAATCCTACTTGAATGATGTGAAATGGCTCCAAGGAGAGAAGACTGAGGGAGATGGAGCAGCTCCCTGGAGCTGTTTCACACAATTCAAGCAGCAATCTCCCATCCATGTCAAGCATAGAAGGGAGATTTGAGGACAAATGGGGATGGTTCTCCAAAATCTCAAGATTATTAAGCATATTTTTCTAATTTATGTACCACATTCTTTAAACAGTTGTGTGCAGCATAATAATCCATCGAAAGTTTTCTATAAAATGTAGATGAAAAAGTGATAGAGTCATTCTGCAGAGAAAGCCTGTTTGCTGCTATGTCTTACCTTTTGATTGCAAACTACATTTTTAAGAAGGAAGAGTTAACTTCTTGCAAGGAATTTGGCCCCGGATGTTGCTCTTGGAATAGGTTTGATCACTGCTGGCAAAGAGAACAAAAGTCACCTTTACAAGGTAATCAACTGGTAAGTTTGTAGATAATTCTCAGAAATATGGGATGCCTGTGTTCACTAAGGCAGAAGTGGCTGAGAAAATAAACAGGAGAGTTTTGCTTCTGCTTCATAACCCCTTACAAAATTTAAAGTATCTGCCATTTAAAATGTCTACACAATTTAAAGTGTCACTGTTGCTACTCAAGCTTCTTACTGAGTAATTTCAGCATGCCTGTAGGAAACTTCTATTTATGTATAAGAGGATGGGAAACTTGCATTCCAACTCTCCACCGTGCTCAGTACAAAAGTTCTGTGCCGCTAATGAACAGACAGGTATTCTCGTAGATGCTTGTCGCTGCATGTGAGGTTCCCAAGACAGGTGTATTAATCCAGCACAACCAATAGAAAAGAATGTGCAGGGCCAACTCTGCCATTAGAATGAGACAACTGCCTTGGGCAGCTGATTTGGGATTCCCTGAAAGTGCAGATGATTGGTTGGTATTTCTTTTGACCAGAGTTATGATATACTTTATAAGGCCTACTCAGGAAACAAAATGGCCAGGCCTGGCCAGAGTGCAAGTCACAGTATTTCTGAGCTTCATCTTAAAAAAATGAGTATTTTTAATCTAACATAAGCTTTGCTCATCTTCTTTCTTCCCAACTGGATGATGAAACAACAAAGATACATGCATATCAGCCTCTTCAGCCTAATGCTTTCTCACCTGAAGATCATCAGAGATGTTATTCAATATCTGAAGGGTATCACAATATTGATTCATTCTCTCTCTCTCGCTCTCATATGCACACAAATTGAATGGATGATTGAGGGATTATCTTCTGTGATGGACATTGAGCTTTCTAAAGGTCACCTATCTTGGAGTTCAAAGTTTTTCTGAAACTTTGCATTCTCCCATCAGGTGTCCAGTGCCCAACCTCACACTTTGAAAACCATATTATACGCAAAAGCATGTAGCACAATTCCAGGGTAGTGAAAGTGTTTCAGTTCTTCAAAATATGCATGAAAGTGTAGAAGATCCATCCACAATATCTGCCTTATGGTAGAAGTTAGTGCTCCACCATGAGGTCAGCACCACACAAGGGTTGGAGTAGTGGGAGCTGAATGATCCTTGGATTTTGGAAGTGGGTTTTTCCAGTAGTAGATACATCTATGCTTGTAATATAAATATATTATAAATATATATTTATAATTATATTTATAATACAAATATGAATATGTTATAAATATAAAATATACATCTATGCTTGTAAACCCCTATTTACTAGTATTTAAAAAAGATTTAAACCCAGTAAATTTTTGCAATAATGAGCACAAGAAAGTATCAGTTTAGATCTAAATTGAAATAAGACCCATTGAAATAAAGTCATGACTAACTTAAGTCCCTCTGATTTTAATGGATATCAAAAGGGCAAATTCCATGTTGCCCATAATGAATAAATACTATAATTAAGTCCACAAGAGAAATACCCTAGAACAGGCTAGTTGGGGAATGTAGAACTTTTTCCTATCTAAACATACATAGAATTCCACCTGTAAATCCTTCTTTTACCTCAAAAGGTCCAACTCTCTAAACAGCCACATTCAAGTTTCTAGATTTCAGAGAAATTAATGCTGCTCTTAGAAAATCGTAACTGTATGTGTGGAGGGGGGAATAATGACCCAACTCCATATAATTGTAACTATCATTTTAATAATTATAGACTGGACTTGGTGCAAATAAATTCAACCTTGAATGTCTGGGGATTCTAGCTATGTGGGAAAGGGTGGTTCTGAAATGCCAATTAAAAAGTTGACAGCTGGGGATTTAGGGAGCCGGTCTGGAGAGAATGAGGAAGAAGTTCTGCTGGTTGGTGTCTGGCATTTTAGAAAACAGGGAGAAAGCAGAGGGGGAAGTGAATAGCTAAACCCTGAATATTAACCTATTCCTTCATTGTGGGATAGCCATTTGTGGCTGATGAGGGGCAGGAGTAGGGAGTAGGGAGCAGGTGGCTGTGTTGTGTTACAAGGCTGCCCCAAGTTCTTTCCAGAAGGAAGGTACACAAGCAAGCATTAAACCCTAAATAAATGTTTCAGGGGGCCATTGATGCAGCAAGAGAAGCTTTGGGGGCTAGAGGAAGACTCTACCCAAGAGCTAGACCTGGTAGTGAGTGTATTTGACTGGGATGAATATGATCTGAGGTTTAAAAAGTAATTAAGTATGCCATCCTATATGTTGAGATAGGGGAAAATGGTGTCTGGGAATGCTGTAGGATTGTTTCCTAAATATGCTTAAGACTGTATTTGAAGAGGCTTGTAGCAGCAATTGTGCTTCTAGAGTCATTAAGAATTGTCTGTCATTCAGCAGTCTTTTGAACATTACAAAGTGAATTTTAGTAATCCCTTATGTATAAAATATCCCTTTAATGAATCAACTTAATTGTTCATTTCATTTCTAATGTTGGTGGCCATATGATGCCCAAGCCTCTTATACCAAGCTACTAGTTTTTAAGGCATTGCCAGAAAATCGGTAGCAACAAAGAAAGGTCTGTTTATGGGACTTGGGATTATGGTGGCACACAGCTCTATAAGCCAAGGAATTTAAACATTTTCAAGCAATAGGAAAACTGCCAAGGTGGGACTGCCCAGTGAAGGAGCAGGTCCTGCATAGGTGGCAGCAGAATTAGGGAGAGGAAATCTGCTAATAGTCCTCCAAAGCTTGGTTATGTAAGTAGATTGTTGCATAACCAAACCAATTTTCTGTTTTTCATTGTCTTTCAGTGTTGTCAAAGAAACACGAAGTCCAGTTATGCAAGTTATAATGGAAGGCTTCTCGAGATCAGGAGGAAGTCTCATATAGGAAAAAATACCATACCCCCAGAAAAGCATAGAAAGGATTGCAATCTAAGTCCCTTGTATCACCCCGGGCCACTTAGATCCAAACCCATTTGCAATTCCCTTTTTAACACCAAATTCTGTGCCTGTCCCAGTCATGAGTTACTGCATTCAAGGATTATGCAAGATGGGCATCCCAGGGGAAGGCTGCACCCCAACCTCTGGTAAGGAAATACCAAAGAGGCTTCCCTGTATACAACTTTAGGCATGGAGCAGGAGGGAACCCCAAAAATGCAGGTTGGGTGAGCAGATAGTACTGATCCAATGCAACCACCAGCACCCCACCCACACTCAATAACGTTTTTTAAAAATGGCTGCCAAAGCCCTAAATAGCTGGGTGTGTTTATGTTCATGGCAGGAGAATACCTGAGCTGCCTATTGGTGTGCATACCTGTGGTTTGGTTGTCATCTCACTTTCCCTGAAAAAATGCTTAATGGCATCACTCTGGAATGGTGGAGCCACTTTATGTGGATCCATTTGACAGAGCTACAGAACGTTTCCTGCATATATGAAAGGAATAATACAACCAAAGTCTAAATAAAATGGGAGACATTGTTAAAATACAGCTTCAGTTTTAGTAAGCTGGTTGAAACGTCAAGACTTCCTGCCAGGGGTGGTGGTGAAATGGTGAAATTTTAAAATTAAAATGCAGGTGATATTTATGACTGGGGTAAGCAGTACTGCAGGTGGAACTTCAAAAATATTAACTTTATTCCTGGCTTGGGATTAGTACGTAGGATTCTGACATTTTCATAATCATAGAAAAGTAGAGTTGGAAGGTGCCATGAAGGTCACTGAGTCCAACCCCCTGCTGTTGCAGGACACCATGTTACACTATCCCACTCACATGGCTGTCCAGTTTCTTTCTGAATGTCTCTAGTGTGGGAGAGCCCACCACCTTTCTAGGCAGCTGGTTCCACTGCTGTATTGTTCTGAAAGTGAGGAAGCTTTTCCTGATGTCCAGCCTGAATCTGGGTTGTCGCAACTTGAATTGATTATTCTGTGTCCTACACTCTGGCATTAGCAAGAAGGGATCTTGACCTTCCTCTTTGTGGCAGCCTTTGAGGTACTTAGAGAAGGATATCATGCCCCCACACAGTCTTCTTTTCTCAAGGCTGAACATGCCCAGTTCTCAGATAACAAATAATTTAATAGATAATTGGACAAGAGAGAGAATCAAGACAGTCGAGAGGTGCCCTGGAGGCCATGGGGAGAAAGAGTTCAAGATCTTTGCGTGTGATGGTTGCATAATTTTACTGGGCTTTGTGGAAGAACATGAACGATTGCTGTTATTTTATGAGAACAAAAATATTGCTACTGATCCAGAGTGGCTTAGCATAGGTCAATATCCACATGAGCTGCAGTTGGCAGTTTGAAGCAACAAAATAAGTTGCCCTGGTAATCTTAAAGGGAAAGGGAGAGAAATATCTGGTGATTCCAACATTAGAACCCTCACTTCTGCAGGGTGAGGAATCATACAAGGGACATTAGGAATTGTTAGGGAAACATGTTGGATCTCTGAATTCTTTTGCAGAATCCTCGTGCAGTTCCAGAAGTGTTTTGTTGAAGCTATGACAGTTACAGTCACATAAAATGAGGAACAGTTGCTATTAGGCAGCGATGCAAAAGAAGAGCTAGCAGTGGCCAAAAGAAAGTGCAAATGGATGTTTACATTATTTTAAAATTGATGTTGTTTACTTCTGTAGTTCCTTGCATAATGACGTGTAGTATCTTGGAAAAGAATGGATGTTTGGTAATTATAGGAAGCATACTTACAATCATGAAAACTGATGTGTTCAGAACATGGAGAGCTTTGTGAATACCCTAGTCTGATGGACAGATAAGCGGGTTCTAGATCAAATCTAGCCAGAGCTTTCCCTGAAAGCAAAAAGAACAAAATTCGGGATGTTGCACTTCCACCATGAAGAGTTGGGATCTAGACTCACTAAAGGAGACACTAATGCTAAGGAAAGTTGAAGGCAGAAGAAGAAAGGAAGACCAAACATGAGATGAATGGAATGGAGATAAAGGAAGCCACAGTTTTGAGTTTGCAAGAGTTGAGCAGAGCAAGGAAAGGACATTTTAGAGGGCAGTCATTCATGGGGTTGCCGTATGTTACAGAAGACTTGTTGGCACATAACAACAAAGAGAATGAAAGAAAGAGTAGCTTGGAAATGCACTGACTATAAGCAAGACATCATTGTATGTTTGCAAGAATTTTAGGTCTGCTTCATATATGATAGTAGTGCAGCATGTGTTATGATATATCATTTATAAAATGATTTGCTACACACTGAACACAGATTGAACGCAAGACATTTCCTGCCCAGGGAGCATGTATTCTGGCAGTCTAATTATGGAACGCCAAATGATCCACTGTCAGTCATGCCAATCAGTAAATATGGTAGAAGTTTATTCCTATTGGGACAACAGTGTGTGGAGCTGGGAAGTTTTACCCTTCCATCTCCAGCCATGTTTCCTGTAATAATTGTCTCCTCACAATGACATTAACGAAAGAGAAAAAGTTCCCACTGGTGCCAGTGGGAGCTTTTCCCCCATCCCCAACTGCAGCACAGGAGACTACTTTTGCAAAGAATGTGACTGGAGAGGGAAAGTCAAAATCTCCTTTCTGCATGCTCTGCAGATCCCAAAATTGGTGAATCAGCTATTGACTGGCGGGGTACTTCTTGTTCACTGAGCAAACATCTGATGTAATTGGCAGCGACACATTCACATGTAATAAATAAAAGCAATAAAAATTATGTCAGAAAACGAGAAAAAGGAAGGGTAAGGCAG
This sequence comes from Varanus komodoensis, assembly GCF_004798865.1. Classification (NCBI taxonomy): domain Eukaryota; kingdom Metazoa; phylum Chordata; class Lepidosauria; order Squamata; family Varanidae; genus Varanus; species Varanus komodoensis. The sequence continues at coordinate 7,739,861 of NW_025336011.1, read as the reverse complement.
ATGATCAATTCCCACTGAAAAAATCATTTCCTTGTAAAGTGAGCTTTATTTTGCATGTGTAATGTATGATGTTTTTGACTAGCTGATCCCCTGGTTAGTCTTCCTCTCCTAGCACTGCTCACTCCATTTGGAAGTTCTGGGACTGGCATGGAAGGTCACCACACTTAGATCTATGAAGCTGCTGCTTGTGCTTGGTTTAAATGAGTTGAAATAAGTTCACCACTGGGAAACTGGTGAGAGAACTCCCATATGGCTCCCTTTTGGTCATCAGCCTCACAGAGAAGCTTGGGGGTAATTCTTCCTTGACAGCTGCTCTCAGCTGGACTCCAGGCAGCAACACTAGGAAAAGAGCTGAGGAGAGGACTTTTCACATATGATATCATCTACCCAGAACAAAAGTAGAGTCAGGCGTAAGTGCAGCTGAACACCAGCGCAAGTTCAATCAACATCCTTAGCAAGATGTGGCCTTCTAAAAAAAACTTTTGCTTAAAGGGTTGTTTTCTGTACCACAGAAATTCTCTCTGACTAGCAGGATATCAATATTGTATCATGCTCAAATACATATTGTGGAATTCATTGTCATCAGAGCAATGTTTAAACCTGTATTCACCTATAAAACCGATGTTGTTATTGTAAACAGCTTTCAGAACTGTTATGGAGGAAAAGTGGTGTGGTGTAGAAATAACATAATGCATTCTTCTTCCACTGGGCTGGTTGGGCACTGGAAGCAGATTTTGAGGGTTAGGCATGGTCAGATTCAGTTGAAAACCCTACACATGCCCAACCTGAAGGGAAGATGGCCTCCCTATTCATTATGCCTATACATTGGCTAATAGATTATGACTTCATAAAATGTCACAATGTGCTTGAACTCAGAAACTCTTGATTGGCCAAATGCAACTACCTTTGTGTACTTATGTGGTCACAGAACAGTAACCCAGAAAGGTAAGTGTCTGATAGTCCAAGACTGGCAGGTAGGCAGGGTTTCATTTCAAACAGAATTCTCCAGAGAAGGTGCTTTGCAGGTCATGGTGGTATTTTTCGGTGCTATCTACTAGTACTCCCTACACACACACACACACACACACACACACACACACACGGGGGGGAGGGGGGGAGAGAGGGAGCAGGGGAGGAAGGAGTGGAATCTTTGCAAAACAGGTCAGAAGAAATAGGACAGATCACCTTCAGAACAAGGAGCTCTAGATGGTAGACTTCAGCCAGTGGAGACAAGCCACCCCTCCAATTCTGAGTCTCCATCCTCACCTCAGTTCATGCCTACTTCAGTTGGTGCTGTAACCATGGGCCAAACCACACCTCCAAGACCTTGAAGGTCTTTGAAGATCTCTAAGGCCAAGGCTAAGAAAGTCAAGGTGGTGAAGTTGTCAGAGGCCATGAAATCCAATGGCCTCAAGCAGCATTCCAAGGAACACCAACTGGATTCAGTCAAAAGAGAGATAACAGTGCTGAATGCCACAGAACTGGAATCGTAACTACTGAGATTAGAACCCATGCCTGCCACTTTAGTATCAGAAGGGGAGCTCCAAGATACACCCTCATCTGCTTGGCCCCCTTCCAAAACCTCTGTACCATGGCTGTTGGATGCTCCCTCCACATCCTCCCTCCACAGCCACCACCAGATCCAGTCACCTCAGGGACCACTCCCATTCCCCCCTTTCTGACTGGGACAGACTTGCAGACTGATTTGTCCAGCCCTCTGTACCAAGGATGCTATGACTCATGGGAGTATCCTCAGACCTAGGTACCCGTCTACATCCCTCAGTACAGATCCTAGATGTTATTAAGAAGGTTGGTGGCAGTGAGTTCTATAGGTTAGTGATACCTTGTATGAACAATTTTGTATAGGTTATACCTTTATCTGGATTCACAAGCAGTGTAGGATCCCAAATCTTTGCTGTTTGGTGGAGACATTAAGAATTTCCTTATAGATTTGGAATGGGAAGTCTTATGTCCCCTTCACTATTGTCTGCACTGGCTAGGACTGATGGAAATCGTAAGTCAGAACTTCTGGAAGACCACAAGGTGCCAACCCCATAACATTTTTTCTTTACTTTGTGGGTTCAGGATTGGTTCTGTGGCCCCTAGATATCATCTTAGACACCATAGGATAATTCAGATTCCCAGATCCCAAGTTAAAAACGAAACTACAACTACAGAGCTGAGAATCCTCACTCTTACCCCACCCCACCCACACACACTTATGACCAGTGTGGAAAGGACCATGCTGACTTCTTCTCCAAGGTCAGACATGCATGTATTAGGAAAATGGCTTGCAAAAAATGTGTATTATAGGCAAACCTGCGTACAAAACCTGCATGTATTTGTAGAGATGTGCACACATTTTATGCATGTATTTTTAAAAAATCTAAGTTTGGGATGAAAGGATGGAAAAATTCTCACAGTGTTAGGATTAACCAAATATTTTATTGGAAAAAAAATGAGAAACGGAGAAACCTATATTGGAAGGTTCATCTATCCCCATGCACTTCATACTTGTAGAAGACATTGAAAAACTTGCATAGTCCTGATATTTCCACACAGATAGCAGTTTAATCCTGAGTTTAATTTGTTTCTTTCAGAAAAAAAGCTGTTCTTCAACTCCTCAAGGGTTAACTCTTGTTACTAACACAGTACTCTTCTCCCCTCAAGGCATATTGGTTGCATTCAGATTTCACAACAAACAGTGGTGACGTATAAACTTCCTCTCCCCCTTCTTATTCAATTGCACTGAAAGGAGAAGCTGCAAATTTTTTGCTTTGATTTTGATTAACTGCCACTTGTCGATTCATTTGACTTGTTTAAGGTGAGTACAAGGACACATGATGGAGGTGTTCAAATTTAAGCAAGTTTCATTCATGGATCCTAGGTATTTTTGAAAACATGGCCATTTTCATTTTGAAGTTGTTTAACTTAATCCTACTGAAAGCAATAAATCCCCTGCAGCCTTGAGCAGTTGACAAATTATCCTACACATGATGGAAGTAAACATGTTGTCCATATAGAAAAGCCGTCTTGTGAAAAGTAACCGATGGAGGAACGAACGGAGGTATTTTAAGGTAATCTGAAACGTTTAACAATATAAACATTTGCTATTTTGGAATGCCTCTCTCTACTGACAGTGTTAAAATCTGATGGTTCATCAGATTTTAACACCGAGCCTCTATCTTCCTCACAGGACTTCCAGTCCCTTTGAGGCCAAGGGTGGAGTGCCTCTACTTGGTGTTGGGCGACCGAGACAGATTGGGGATTCTGTTGGTGTACCGTACACCCTTCTGCCCAACAGTCTCCCTGCCTGAGCTGACGGAGATCATCTCGGATCTGGTGTTGAGGTCCCCCAGGATGTTGGTCCTGGGGGACTTCAATCTCCATGCCGAGATTGGTCTGACCGGGGTGGCTCAGGACTTCATGGCCTCCATGGTGGCCATGGGGCTGTCTCAACATGTCACAGGCCCGACCCATGAACGTGGACACACTTTGGACCTGGTTTTCTCAATGGGGCAGGAAGAGGGTGGTCTGAGGGTGAGGAATTTATGTCTGACACTCCTGTCATGATCAGATCACTTCCTGGTGAGGTTTGTGCTTGAGAGCGACCTCTCCCTCTGCAAGGGTGCAGACCCAATTCTGTGGGTCCGCCCCCGGAGCTGGATGGATCCAGATGGATTCCTGAAGGCCCTGGGAGAGTTTCCAGCTGACAAGACTGGTGCTCCTGTTGAGGCTCTGATCGAACTGTGGAATGGGGAGATGACCAGGGCTGTTGACATGATCGCTCCTAAGTGTCCTCTCCCGCTGGGCAGAGCCCACTCTTCCCCCTGGTATACACCTGAATTGCGGGCGATGAAGCAGGCTGGGAGATGGCTAGAGCGTAGGTGGAGGAGATCACGGGATGAATCTGACCAAACTCTCATTTTCCACCAATCCAGGTGAGGCAGTGGCTGTGCTGAACTGGTGCCTGGCCGAGGTAATGGGCTGGATTAGGACAAATAAACTGAAGCTCAATCCAGACAAGATGGAGGTCCTGTTGGTTGGCGGATCAGGCTTCGGTGAGGGTGAATTGAACCTAGTCCTGAATGGGATTGCACTCCCTCTTAGGGACAAGGTCCACAGCTTGGGAGTGCTCCTTGACCCAGAGCTTTCACTGGAAGCTCAGGTGACAGCGGTGGCAAGGAGCACTTTCTTTCAGCTTCGGCTGATCCATCAGCTGCACCCCTACCTGGAGTATGACTGCCTGGCGACAGTGACACATGCATTGGTGACTTCCTGCCTTGACTCCTGTAACGTGCTCTACGTGGGGCTACCCTTGAAGACAGTCCGGATACTTCAATTGGTTCAAAATAGAGCTGCCAGGCTGTTGACAGGGACTGGGCGTTATGTTCACATGACTCCAGTCCTCCGTCAGCTTCACTGATTTCCCATTGAAGTCCGGGCCCAATTCAAGGTGTTGGTAATGACCTATAAAGCCCTAAACGGCTTGGGTCCTGGTTACCTGAAGGAGCGCTTACGTCCATATATGCCCGCCCGCCCCCTGAGGTCAGCGGGAAAGGCCCTTCTCCGGGAACCCTCCATGAAGGAAATTAGGAGGGTGACTACTTGGAGGAGTGCTTTCTCTGCGGCGGCGCCCAATCTATGGAATGCGCTCCCCAGAGAGGTCCGTCTGGCGCCATTATTTGTTTTTCGGTGCCAGGCGAAGACCTTTTTATTCAAACGTCATTTTAACTGTTAATAGTATTTATTTATTTTATTCTTTGGCCAGGGCGACTTATTTTATATTGTTAATTTATAGTATTTTAATTGATTTTTGTTGTGCGCCGCCCTGAGGCTTTGGCAAATGGGGCGACATAGAAATTTTCTAAATAAATAAATGGTGAGTAAAGAAAAGTTTGTGTAGCCTATAGCCAGCTATAAGAGGTCTACTGAAAGCAGAGATCTGTGAAATTTTACCCCAGAACTGTTCCTTACCTTGGCCTATTGTGAGTAATGCTCTGCAGTGAAGATTGTCGCAATAGGGCCATTTCCTCTCAAAGCTAGCCTGGGACACTTCTTGGACACTTGGACACTTCTTCCTTCCACGATTACAAACTTCTGATGTCTGCATAGTCACCAAGGAGATTCAGGGCTGCTGGCTGATCCTTCCTTCATTAGGCGGAATGCTGATTACTAGTCCAGAATGATCAAGTGATCATGTTTCTTCAGTGGGAGCTCATGATTAAGAGGCAATCACCTGAGAGGTAGATACACCCACTGGGGCTTCAAGAATGTGATAAAAGAGGCAACAGATGTGTGGATAAGAGAAACAGGAAGTAGCAGTTGTTAATCACTGCCCAGAATGCTGGTTAGCAGGATATCTATTGCAGTATAGGAACTCTACTTTGGATTTGCTTATGCTCTGCTTGTTTGGTTCTGCCTGAGCAAATGTTACAAAGAGACTTAAGCCCTTGGTAAAAGTTAATCCAAAGGGAAATGAACTAGGTAGGCTTGTCCTTGGAAATTCCCATCATTTGAAGAAGGGGGGCACTTAACAAGAATGTGTTTTTCAGCAGGAGTAACCACCTAGTCCTACATTGGCTTTGATGTACCATGAAGCAGCTGCCTTCTATTAGGATTGACTGATCTAATGGAAGGAAGCCTGGTGTACTCTTTTCAGGACTATAAACAGGACGGTGGACAGAAAAGTGTGTTCCAAGTTGAACAACCATGTATGTTGAGAAACTTACCCTTGAGGACTGGCTACAGACTCCATGAATAGATTTCTTTCTGGGAAAAGGTGAATTATACAGATCTTAGTTGATGGTATGTTGATGACCCATTTGCACACGTTTATGCCACTGGTTACTGAGTGATAGGCCTACAAGTATGAATCCTGATCTTCATGTATGCTGGGCATGGGACAGCCATGGGATTGCTGCCTTCCTTGCTGATGGTAAACACTCATAAAAAGCAAGGTTTTCCAGGAAGATACAAGTGGGAGGGATAGAAGGAAAAGGAATACAGTCTGGGTTCTCAGATATATATTTTTATTATTATTTCCAGCTACGAAACTCATCAGAGTAGAAGACAGATGGTTGGGGGCTTGGGTTCATTTGTTCCATCTTCTGGTTTGATGTGTTCCTTATTGCACAGAATCGGAAACATCCAAGCACAGACCACAAGTAGCTTAGCAAGGCCTGGCAGTTAATGAGTCTTTTGTGAATAAAGCTGTAAAGAATGTAAGGTGGGGGGGAGAGAGAAGCAGATTCATATGTTCCAGCTTCACCAGACCAATTTTACATGAAAACTTCCAAAGAATTCTCCCTTCTTCACTCCTCTGCCTAGTGATGAAGGATCCTGGACCATCTGTGGGATCTGCACTTCTGAAGATTTAAAGGACTCTTCACTAACATCAGAGTTTGTTTACTTATTGTCACAAGGTGGGTCTTTGAGTCTAGGAGAAGAAGATCAAGAGAGAGCCATGGGCCGGTGATGCACCCAGTGAAATGTGGTGCTTTTAGCTTGGTCAGCTCCCAAAGACTGGGGTGGAGAGATCAGTCATGCAGCACTTGAAACAGAGACCAAAGCAAGCATGAAAGAGACACATTGCCACTGAGTGGATCTCTACTATACCAAATGGGCAATTTTTCTGGTCACGTATAGTACTCCAGAAGAGTGGAGAAAGAAGACTGATCTTTAGCATGACTAGTCGTCAGAATACTGGGAGCTGCAATCCAAAATGCTAGAAACCTACTTTCTGTCCCCTGCCCTGCATATATTATGTGACCAGAGCAATGTGACCCTGTTTGTAGCGTGACTCTGATGTATGCAAAGACCACTTCAAAGGTCACCTTGAGAAGCCAACATCTTCTGTCAAGTTTGCAGGCCAATTTTCCCCTCTCTCCAGCCACTTGGTTTTTTTTCATGTATTACTGTTGTTGTGCATCCAGTTCAGCGAGACATGTGGTGAAAGAGAGGAAACATATTTCCTTATGCTTGATTTAAACCTACTATTTATCCAACTAAGTGGTGGATTATCTCTTTCAACTTAGTTTTACATTTGAAGGGATTGTGTGTTGTGTTGGGTTGGGCGAGGGAATAACAGCTGTGTTTTCTTTTCGGTCTCTACCACTTTCAGCATGTGTGTCTGCTCCCAAAGGAAAGGCACAGGGCAAAGTATAGAGGCAGCAGCCTGATTTTAAAAAGAAAGTGGGGAAAGAAAGACTCCTTAGATTTGTTGCTGCTTAGGAATGATTCCAATCCTTATGGCTCCATCATGCCTGCTAATATGGAAGGAATGCATCCATCCATAACCCCATCTTAAGTGCTATTGCCCCAGTAGAGTGGAAAGTCCACTGGAATCTATACTTAGTTAAATGCAGAAGAACAGAGAGGTAGCATTAGGAGCTGCCCGTCTGGAGACAAACTCAGTCCCACTAGGATCAGTCCCCACCTGAGATGCCATTGCCCAAATCAGCACAGAAGCCAGGTCATGTTGGCGTCTGCATTGCTGGTGAGGGAACACCACTGCATGTTATCAGCACGCCCATCTCTGGTACAGCTGTGATACGATTTGCCACGGAAGACAAAGGGGAAGACACAGTCTGCTTCTGGTTGGAAAGAAAGAGGAAGAAAGGAATGAAGATATTAGCCCTTCTGCGTCCCCTCCTCACCTCTTCACCTGCATCTAATTTCCATCTGTAATAACAAAAGTCCATAATCAAAAACTTTGGCTTCCAGATGAGAGTGACTGCACAATTTTTACTTGTGTTCCAGAAAGTGGAGAAAAGTAAGTTGGAATAAATGGCTTCATTTCCATGCTATGGAACTGGTAAATGTATGTATTAGGCTCCCTCCTTAATCTTTCCTTTTGACATGGAGTTGGGGAATAGAGTTCAGACAGCAGTTCAATAAGTTCAAGCTTCCCAAACACTTGTCTTATAGACATATAATGAATTGAAGCCTGACACATTCCCAATGCTCTCAGTGCAGTTGTTTGCCTAACAACCAGTGTAGCAACAATGTCCCAGTAACAATCCTATGCATACAGCTGTTTCTCTGACCATTTGCTATGGATGTACTTGATTACATACCCATCCAAGACGAGACCATTTCTCAGGAGACATGGAAATGCAGAAGGTGATCAGTACAGACTTGGACCATGGGCCTGGACACTTTTGCTATGGATAAATAAATAACGCCCCCCCCCCTTTGGCTTACCATTGCATAATCTCCACTTCAAACCGGTTTGGTAGTCTGGCGTAGTGGCACACCAAGCTTTCCCTTCATTGTGATCCAGTCTGATGCAGCTTTGATATGCTTTTCTCTTATAGATGAATGGAAAGACACAGCCTGTTTCTGAATGCAAAAATGGGAGGGGGAGGGAACCGGTAGTAAGACCACAACTGACTTTAAATGGGTTCCCAGATTCCCAAGGAATGTGTTGCATTTTCTCAACCCCTTTTGGAATTTCTAGTTTTAGATTTCTTGCAGGCCAGCAGGATCAAAGAGACCAACAAAAAATACATCAGAATCTCAGTGCAGAGATGGGTGAAGTCCAGGCCATATGACAGCTACTAGACATGTAAATATCCTTTCCATGTAGAAGAAAAGGGGATATGTACTGTTGATAAAACTGATTGTTTGCACTGTAATTCCTTTTACACTGGTGAAACGAAGTCATTCCTAAAAGGCTTTAAGGAACACTTGGCTGATATGCAATTTCATGAAACATTTGCTAAGCCATGGGCCCTTCATGTAGGAGAGAAACAAGTAGGCAAGGTCACTGCACTGGAGATCTCTGTGCTAGCAGTTGGACCAAGCCTCCAAAGGAGAAAGACTGAGGAGGCAAAGTGTATCAATGAGCTGAAACCCAGTATCAGTGTAAAATATGGGATGAAACAAGTCATGATGGTTATCAGTGCTACCTGACTGGCTTGGAATGAAGAGACTGACAGCTAATTCAGGCACCCTCATTGAAGTGTTCCTTGTACCTGATTGGGACTGTAGCAGAAGCCAATTTGTGATTGAACCATTTTATACTGAAATTATCCTTTCTCAAACACACACCCCCCCATGTTAAATATATTAAATGCATTTAATATATTTTAAATAATTTTAAAATCTTAAAATGTAAATCTATGATTTGTTTTTAAGTTGATTTTAAATTTATAAAATGTACACACTGCTTTTTGAATCCTATCATCATCATAATTATTCTGAACCAAGAACTGTGTTAGAACATTGCAGAAGGGCAAAGGCAGCAAAAACTAACCATTGATCTTGCACATCAGAGATAAAGATCAGGTCAGTTCAGTTTGGAATTCTCAGAAATTCAGTTCTTTAAGCATCTCTGCATCTGTACCTCCTGCCCAGGTATAAGGGTTACCTGGAGGCAAGAGCGGATGGTTTAAAGTCATTATTTTTAATGTGTCATTTGCAAAACTGAGCATTGTGGGAAAACATGGTGTCTTCCAAGGTCTGGCCACCTGGACAGAAGTAACCTAAGTAGAATGCTGAGCCCCTAGCAGGTACTTTAAGGTAGACCCGCTGTCTGGGTCATAGAAATCCACTTATTCTGGTTCCTTGGACAAGCCAATGAAGCAATGCATTTCACTGCTTAATGCAAGAGGAGCTGTGTGAAGGAGGAGGTTGTGGGGGATATTCAAAAGCTGAGCAGCGAAGTTCATTTATTTGTAATGGTGCACAATACATGAAATGCATTGTTTTCTATGGCCCAGTTCACACATTATACCTTGATATGGTAAGGTTGGCATGTCAAGTGATGTTAGCACATGGATTTGTCATGATGAATATGGCAAGAGCAGGGAGATATTAGAGAACTTATGTTACCCTGCCCAGTCAAACACCAAACACTCAAGCCTAGCATTTCTTCTAGCAGACAATTCTACTGCCTCTCAACACCTCAGAAAGAACATAGAAAAAACAATCACTACATGGACATAAGCCAGCAAGTCACCAAAGATCCCAAGGGAATGAATTTTGATTTGGTTGCTTCTGCTGCTACTGCTCACTGGAGAATAGGACCCAGAGAGAAGTTGCATCTCCCTGTTATTCTCCCTATTCCTTACTTGTGACAGTACAAAGAACCAGTTTCTTATCTGTGTCGTAGTTACTGGTGGTGGCACACCAAAGCTTCCCATCTCTCCGACCATCTTTTGTGCAGCTGCTGTAGTTCTTGCCATTGTAGATGAATGGAAAGACACACTGGGAAATGTCCTGGCTTTCATCTGGTTCTGTGACAAACAAAGGAGGAGTGAAATATGATTATGTTCTTAAGAATCATCACAACAAAGCACTAACAGGGGCCAAACCAAGCCATTATGGGAGACCCAACAGTGTAACTAATAAGGACTAGCTGATAGAAGCTCATGACAATCTGGCATACTCTGGAAGACTCTATAGAGATGAGCACAATTGTTCCAAACATTCCAGAATCTCTGGACAATGTTCTGGGTCTGGGAACCCACCTACCACCAACCCCTCACATACTATTTTCTCAAGTGCACCCTCTTCCTCTTGTTCTGCATCTTTACTAAGGAGAACTGTAGTTCTAAACTGTTGAGATGAAACACAATTCCATGACACAACCTGGGGAGACAGCAGAAATAATTTTCACCCAAGGGTACAAGCAAATTCCATTTAGTGATCACATTTGCAGAAAGTGGTGGATGGGATGAAAGGGCTGCATACACACCAACAAAATGTGAAATTCTATTTGTGAATAAAATGACCTTGCAGGTGAAGCACAAATATGAATGAAAAGCATGAGGACTGCATGGAATGGACAAGAACTGGGCATGTGTCTGTTGTGCAGAAACACTTCAGGCCTGTCCCCCTCCAGAGGTCCTTCCAGTCCTACTTGCCAGAGGTGGATCTTGTCCTCCTAAGCTATCTTCTACCTGTGATATTGCAGAGCATCCATTTCTTGTCCACATCATAATTGCTGGAGGTAGCACACCAGTGCTCGCCATCACTCATGCCATCAGGGGTACATGTGGTATATGAGCTGCCCTTGTAGATGAATGGGAAGACACAAGATGGACTTTCAACTTTGGGATTTGGTCCTATATTTTAAAATACAAAGAAGCATGTCATGAAGAGTTCTCTGCTGTCTGGACTGGAAGCAATAGTAGATATGTCATTTGACTATGACCACAGATATGACCCCAATAGATGTACGTACCCAGCCTAAGTTTGGGTGGCCATTTATGAATGACCAGAATGAGGGTATGCATCAATAAAAAGAGGACAAAGGGGGATGCAGATTTGCATAAAATTGTAATAGGCTTTTTATAGGTACAGATCAGAATTTAGAGGGGTCTATATCCTGTAATTTGAATGGGAATACAATACATCTCATCATACTCTGGAAAACTGTGCTCAGGCGACCTGCCTCTTATGTGTACTGTCCAGGTGCTAAGTATTGATGGGCAACCATTCTTATGGTCCTTTATCTTTAAACTGCCATTGGGCCAAATAGCCTTTTAAAAAGAAGATGCTTCAAAGAGAGGATGGATCTGTGGGAGTCCTAGAAATAGAGGTCTGCCCTTTGTACAAGAGGACATCTGGCCACCTGTCCAGGGAAGAGTGAATGTTTGCTGCATAGATGCTACCCAAACATTTCTTTAACCTCCTCACAATGTTGTTTAAAGTAAACAGTAGGCAGATGCATACAAATGGAACCCAAGAACAAAGGTTACTAACTTTCTCTTAGAATGCTTCCAACAAGGTCAAAACCCGAATTTTCCGTTGTGACCTCCTCTCTATTGTCTTCTCCTACCTGTTGATTCTCGTACCTGAGACCTCCAGACAGAACTTCCATTTCTTGTCAGTATCATAATTGCTGGTGGTGGCACACCAGAAGTGACCACTGCTCTGCCCATCTGCAGTGCAGCTGCGGTAAACCTTCCCATTGAAGATGAACGGGAAGACACAGGGTGGACTTTGCACATTCTTGTCAGGCTCTGGATTTTTAGACACACAAGAGGAGGAAGGAGTATAGCTGAAGGTAGCAAAAACCACTCAATCTCCCTATTCACTATTCTCCAAGACCAGTCAGGCCTATTCATTTTGCAGCTGTAATTAAGGCCCATAAAGTTAACGCATACATCATGACTCTGGCATCAAGTGGTGACTCCCATGTGTGAATAGGCCACACATCCCTACAGACAGAACTTCCAAAACATCGGAGAGGTAATGCTGCGGGAGAGCTTATCAGTTCATTATCTCAGGTGGGAAAACCAAGTGGTGTTGGTACCTGTATGAACCACACAAAGGTGAAAGCATTTATTACTCATGCCTCACACGTTTATTACTCCCCTTTCCCATCCATGTTCTGAGTCTCAAAGGGGATGAAAATATTCAGTAATTTTGTGCGTTTTTCAGTAATTCAGTAGATCAACAACAATTCATGCAATGCAGAGTAAGATGAACAGAGGTGTGCAAGCCCAAAGTGGCTCAGCCGGAAAACCATTTCATTTCATTTTTTGGAGGAGGGTATTTAAGCATTCTTGATGTTCAAAAAACCTTGAAGGACTTTCCAAACATGCAATAGAAACACTTGAATAGCCCAACAGAATGAATCTTAAATCTTCCTTCCTCTACTACTTCTCCCATTCACCTTACCTTGCAGAAGGGGGTAATGGTGACACATGGTGGGGAGAGATCACAAGAGAAGTCCCTCAATAAACTCTCCTTAGCTGCAAATGATACAGCTCATGTTACTTTCCACTGGTGAGGATGAGGCCTCTATTTTTATAATTAGAGATGGAGGCCCTCATCCTAAGCCAACTGAAAGCTATTTACCATCCTCCTCCTACCTGTAACGTTACAGTACATCCATTTCTTGTCCACATCATAGTTGCTTGTACTGGCACACCACCATTTCCCATCCCTCAGGCCCTCTGTAGTGCATGTGCTGTAGGACTTGCCCTTGTAGATGAATGGAAAGGAGCAAACTGGGCTCTTGATGTTTGGATCTGGTCCTGAGAAAAAAAAGGATGTATGGACCAGTCAGAGCAGAGGCAGTTACCATTTCAGGTTCTATATAGGCATGATATCACAAGCAGTAGAGAAGAGCATTCCTTTGCTCTGGAGTGGAAGACATACAACCCCAATTTGGATGCAGCTCCTTCCACTGTAGGGGTGGACTGGGAACTCTGCTTCTATTTATGCCCATCCATGCCTGCCATAATGGTATCCAACAGGTCCAGAGTAGCATCATACCATGCTCACAAAGGCTTTATCCCCCCCTCACCACCACCACCACCACCATTGCGATGCTTTGGACATGGCCTAGCGCCAGCAACTGCCCGGTTCATGCAGGAAAAAGTAAAATGCTTTTCTTCCTTCACTAGAGTAGGAATGAAGCAAAAGAAAAACCAGCACTGTTCCTGTCAATATTGACGGAAAAAAATGATGATGCTGAAGTCAAGCCTCTAAAGCCAGCTTTCCCCAGCCTGATGCTCCCCATACATTTTAAGCTTCAGGCCCCATCAGCCCCAGCCAGTATAGATAATGCTCAGAAATTCCAGAAGTTCTTGTCCAAAACATCTGGAGGGCACCAGGCTTGGAAAGGATGTCTAAACCCTATCACCATGGAAGAGATAGGATTGGAGAGGAGATGTTGATATTCCTTTCCACCCAGCAGGGTTGAAGAGCTAGTAATTGTAGAGTTAGTGGGAGGAAATACCCCACATCTGGGGCTAGGAGGCTATCCACTTCTCTACTGAGGAAGAAGGCAAAAATATACACCTTGTGCAGTGTCCCAACATTTGTTTCCTCTATTGCTATTTAAAAAGAACATGTCTCTTCATGGAGCAATACAATGGGGTCAAAGACTAGGATTCCTAGAATAAAATCTGCCCTTCTGAAGAAGCCATTTTGGCCCACCCATTTCCACTGCTGCCAATGCTTCTGAAGTTACCTGGCTCCTGACAGAACTTCCATTTCCTGTCAGCGTCATAGTTCTTAGTGGTAGCACACCAGAAACTTCCATCTCTCTGTCCATCTGCAGTGCAGCTGAGGTAAAGCTTTCCATTGTAGAGGAATGGGAAGACACAGGGAGGACTTTCCACATTCTCATCAGGCCCTGATTTTTAAACAACCAAACAAGGAAAAGGCATTCTTGAGGACTGCAAACTTGTCTCAGTCAGCCCTACCCACTGTAAAGATAAAGTTCAAGATAGTAAAATTCATACCTATGTGCTTCCCACATTATGAGGGAAGGGTCTATTTCTTACTAATGTGTTCCATGTATGTTTAGTCATGGAAACTCCATGTGGATTAAAATGTTATTATCATACTACATGTAATAAGCAGTAAAACCAGAATTATGCCAAATTTCTAAAACTGTACAGCATTGCTTTATACTTGCTAGATCAAAGTTTCACATGAATGCTACCTGTAAATGAAATGTTTCCAGAAGATGAAATTACTGCCCAGCCCAGGAGACTCAAACAACCAGGGGATGCTAGAGATGGGCAACAGTGAGAAACTCAGCTCTCTCATGTTCGGTGGGCTTCAGCATTTGGCTGACCCAAGAGCTATTCGCTCAGGGGTGGGATGCACCTTCCACTTTGGAAGCAACCTGTGATTTTTTATTTTTAAGCCAAGGACATTTAAGAAACCCCTAATGTTCTGGTGCAGGTTGCACAAAGTCAGGCACAGTGTCTGCAAACTGTGGCAGAAACCTTCACAATTTCCCCTGGCTTGAAAAAGAATGCATGAATGGTGGGCTGGTTTAAAAGCAGGAGACACTCTGCCAGCTTTCTTTAGTCAGCATCCATTCTTTGGCCAGACTGGAACCCGCCTCTAACCCTAACAGAAACACATGTGCTTCTCCCTTCCTACCTGTGACATTGCAGTACACCCATTTCTTGTCCGCGTCATAGTTGTTGGTTGTAGCACACCAGAGTTCCCCATCATTCATACCTTCACTAGTGCATGTGCTATAGGACTTATTCTTGAAGATGAAGGGAAAGAGACAAGTTGGACTCTCTAGCTCTGGGTCAGGCTTGGGATCTGGATTTTAAAATAAAATAAAAGGGAAATTTTGCTTTTGCCAGCAAAAGGGACATTATAATTTGAAACTTCCTGCAGCTTAGCTTCCCTCAGGTTCTCTTTCCAAGCACTTCCACCATCAGCTAAGTTTTGATGGCAGAAATGTTCTCAGGTTGGATACAAAATGCTTGCAGAAATCAAGAGTGACGAGACAAGAGATGGGCAATGAAAGGGGTAGGGCAGCAACCTATTTCTTCTCCCAGGCTTTTTATTGAATCCCAGTTGCTACGTCTTGTAAATTCATCTGTGTTTGTGTGCTCCCCAGTTGTTGGTTTCATCATTCCACATCTGTAGGACTTCACTGTACTTTGCTGGTATTGTGTCCATTGCGGGGGCTTATATAATGAAACCTGAACAATAACATTTCAATAGATTGGGTAAGCCAGAATCCACCCTGTCCTGTTTGCAAATGAGGACTGGGGTAGGTCTATGCTGAGATACACAGAAAGGCTGCCATCACATAAAGTTGGGCCTCAGCACTCTGCAGTGATGAACATGGTTCTGCAAGGTACACTGCCTCTTACCGCCCAGCTTATGCCATGTTCTCTCATGTTTCTCCTACCTGAAGGCTCACAGTAAGTCCATTGCAAGTCAGCATCATAGTTTTCTGTAAGGGAGCACCAGGGTCTCATGTTAGAAATCCCATCTGTTGTGCACGAAGAGTAGGATGTAAGGTTGTAGATGAAAGGAAAGACACAGGGGCCCTTGGGACTGGCATCTAATCCTGAGCAGAGGAAAGGAAACATTGGGACAATAGGCATGAAGACAAATGCCCTTCAGTGGAGTTTTTATTATTATATTGTATATATCCTGCCTTTCTCCTTCTTGCAAGGAACCCAAATTTCTTCTCTCCATTTTATCCTCACCAAGGTTCAATTTGGATGCCAGGAAGTACTTCCTGACAGTTAGGACCCCAGGGGTATGAAATGGACTTCCATGGGAGGTGGTTGAAACCCCATCAGTGAGGGTGCTCAAGGATAGGCTAGTCATGTGCATGGTAGGCATGTCATGAGCAGAGCTGGCTGGAGTTGGGGGTCAGACTAGATGGCCCAGGAGACCCCTTCTGACTTGCTGTTTCTCTGTTTCTATGTATATAAAAGGTTAAGAGGGGGTCAAAACTTTGACTGACTGACTGACAAATTGATCCATTGGAATAGGGCCAGCCCTGTATGCAGCCTGGTAATACAGTCTGCCTCAGGCAGTATTATGCGCTAGCATGGGTGAAGGTGGGAATTGGTGTCTGAATGGTGCACTTTGTAGTGTTTGCAGTACTGTAGGGGCACCATTTGGGCTCCATTTCAGACAGCAAAATCCCTTGGCCTGGCACAGCATCTGGATCTGTCCCAACTTTGGATAACAGGCTCTATTGTCCTATTGTTCAGCCAGATCTGTTTCACCTCACAGCTGCTGAACTATAACATCTCTCTTGCAAATAGTTTCCTGCCAGTTACCTCGCTTTCTCAGTATTCTCTTTGTCTCAAAGAAGTGTTTTCTCTCCCACAAGACTGCCTTAAGAATCAAACTAACCTACAGTATGTGACAGCTAGCTTGGAGAGCTTTCTCTCCTAGTTCTTTCTGGAGTATCAATAATCTTAGCAGTCACATTCCACCACCAGTTCTCTTACTGATGTCTGCACAGTAGCTCCATTTAAGGTCTTTGTCATAGTTTCTCGTGGTAGCACACCAGAATCCACTTTTCTCCTCTTCCGTGCAGGTATAGAAAGTCCGGTTCTTGTAGATGAAGGGGAAAGTACAGGAATCCCCTCCAGAGTTACCTCCGTACTCTGCAAATATGGAGAGGGTGGGTTTAGATCAGGTTAGGCCTCATTTTCAGGGCATGCACACATTTGGCAACTTGAGAAAGTACCTGAGAACCAACCCTAAAAGGTAAGTGACATTTCACCAGCTGAGAAGACTAAGTACAAGCCTAAGGTGGGGCCTCAGCCCTCTACACAAAACTCCTTTGTACTCAGTTTTCAGCAGAAGCCCATTTCACATTTGCCGATAAGAAAATATATTGATTGGAAAAGTGGGAGTGGGGCACCTTTATAGATAACTGGGGACACACTGGCTCCAACAGGCACTGCAGAGAGGGAGGAAGCAACTGATGGTTATACATACATGCAAGAAGTGAATATGCTTACAGTGAATGTCACCAAAGCCCATTGCTCTGCTATTTGGTTCCACTGGGATCCCTCCTCCACCACCCTCAGGTGCCCTCAAAGAACTCCACCTGCTCTATCCTGCTGTACCTCATAGATGGAAGTCCCTCCCAGGACAGCCTCCCAGATGCCTTCCCACTGGGCGTTTCTACAGAAGGGTTTGAACCCGCCACTTTCTCAAGGGTTCTGCTTTCTGATACTTTGCAGAATTAAGACTAGATCCTCTAAAGGTCTTTCAATGGCCCTTTTCTTTCTCTGCCTTTGAAGTTCTCCTTTACATACGCTTTAGGTAGTGCTATGGTATAGCAGAATTGTGGAACCACACCAGGGTTTTATTTTCTGTACCAGACATTCCCCAGTTTTCAAAAATAAGCAAAGAATGGGAGAGATCATGGAGGAGGAGGATATTCTGTAAAGCAATTGCAAACTACCATGTGTGAAAAATCACAAGGTACAATAAATGTTTCGTGTAGGACTCTTTTCTTCCCAAGCCATCTTTCCTGAAAAACTTTGTCCTGAGTCCTAACTGAAGCACTATCCAGGTGCCTACAATCCTGAAACTGTACTGGCTTGTAGTCACTCATCATTGCTCTCAGGTAAGCTTGCAGAAGTGGCAAACAGGAAACAATGCCCAGTCTTGATTAAGATGCCACTTCTGTATATGTTGGATGCATTCTTGTTTAACAGCAGATAGAGACTGGTGAATGAATCTGCCATGAGAAGAGCCATGCTGGAAACCCAAGGATTTATTCTGTTCACATTACCCAACAGCTGCCCACAGGAAACCCACAAGTAGGATCAAGTTTGATCCCAGTGGCTTTTTTTTATTTTTCCATTGACGTGCTCATTCTAATTCAGATTCATATCAGATTGCAAGACTGTTTTTCTCCGCACAGAAATATGTATCTGTTTCTGATCATGTTTCCCCTCACTGTGTGCATTATTTTTATGCATTTCTTAAGTGTAGGTGTTTTCTTTCATTTATTTTCTTCTTTCAGGCATACACGTGTTCTTCTTCACTGCATATTGCAAATTGCTTTTATAGGGTTACACAGTATTCCTCTCTCTACCCCCCCCCCAAAAAAAGCCCCCTTCCCAGGCCTCAGTAAAGTATGGATTTATTGGGGAGAAACATTCCATTAAGTCACCAGTCTTGGGGAGCATTCTTGCATAGCAATGCAAACCCAACCAATTTGCCAGCCATTACAACAACCTTTGCCTAGAGAAGATACTGCAAGTGAGCTTCTGGACTACTCACCATGAAAAGAACAGTTCTTCCACCGGCCATCCCTGTCATAGTTAGCGGTTGTGGCACACCACAGCTGCTCATCAATAGCCCCATCTCTGGTGCACGAAGAGTAGGATTTCCCATCAAAAACAAAGGGGAAGATGCATGAAGCAGAATCTGGGAAGGAGGAGTGGGGAAGTGGAAGGAGAAATCCATAAAAGGTGATCTAAGAATCACAGGACGGTAAAAGTATCTGGTGGATGATAGGGAGAAGAAGAGCCAATCCCGGCTGCTGCTTCCCTTTCGGATCAGCTGACTGCTGAGTTTCCACCTGTCCACACATGTGCAGCCCCAACTGTTGGTTCAGGATGTGGAATTACATGAATACCATCTGCTGGTATACATAATTCTTTATCCAGCCAGGATATGCTTGTGGGAAGTTTCTTTTGCATGCCAAGGTTATCTTACTTGGATCAAGATTAATTGGAAACAGAAGTTTCAAGTGCAGCAAAAACAAACATGCAAACATCACATCCTGGATTCTCAAGAACTGTGATTTCAACAGGATGCAAAATGTAAAGAATTGAATTTCTAACAGTGTCCACCAAAGTGACCCTATTCACCTGAGTTTTTGGGGATATTCTGCACAGTCATCTCCATGCAAGCCTCTATTTTCCCCTCCTTGAGATAAGTTTTCTCCACTTTCAAGGAATTTCAAATGGACATCAGAGCTGATGCAGGGCAGTGGTAAATCAATGGCCAATTATTCCTTCCAATGGAACAAGCACCATGGAGGGATTAAATTTTCCCTCCCTGCAAAGATGACTGCATGCACCCAAAATCTAATATGGACAGTTGAGGGACCCTCCAGAGCAGATTTTGGGAGCCTGTGGAGAGTTACTGGCCACCTCTCTAAGAGTGGAAATGCACCTCTGGGGGGGGGGAGGATGTGCTGTGGGGGTCCCTCTCTCCAACTCTTTATCCAGGTGGCTGAACCTGGCTGACTAGATAAACTGCATGGTCAAGGCATGGCAGCGGTGGAGCTCATTGCCTCCAGATCTCGCTCTGGCTATCAGATGCACATAAACCTCCAAGGTCAGTCAACGGATCCTCAAAACAGCTAGTGAAAAAAATCAGCATCAATAACAAATCAGTACAAATTGTACCCAATATAATAACTTCTTCACGGTGGTTTTTAAAAATCCAGTAAAGTTTGAAAAGTGTTTCCCACAGCCAATCTGGCAGCAAAAATGGGAAGAAGGCAAGCTCTTCCGCTTTCCTGCAAACCCTTCAAAAGAAGAAAACAGGTCATTAAATAGAGAAAGTAAACTGGACATGCAAGGGAAGCCGCATCAAACTGCTTGGGGAGAAGTTAAGCAACACTCATGTTACATTGCTATGTTAGGGACATTGACGTTGGGGGCACCTACTTTCCCCACTGCTCCCTCATTTAACAGTATTTTTCATTTGATGGCTAGGCAAACGAGAGCTGGCAACTCTGTACAAAGTTGCCCAGTCTCACCTTGTAATTATTTAAATTCTATAATCCCAATAGCTGAAGTTCTCTGGGTGGTTTAAAACAGATAAAAATACTATATAAAATACAAATGGTGTTTTAAAAAACCATCATTAAAAGGTTATCATGCAAAAATTTAAAACCAAATCAAAATGCATTTAAAAAAGTTAAAATGATCTATACAAATTAAATCATATTACCTGTTTAAGAAGCTAACAAATTCCCAGTAAACTAATTAAATGCCTTAGGGCAATCTTAAGCTGGTCCCAAAAGGATATTAAGTTTGGTGCCAGATGGGACTCAGTGGGGAGTTTTTTCCATAACTGGGGGTGTCACCTCTGAAAAGGTCCCTTTCTGCTCCCTTTGATAGTTGAGACAGATAGAGGGATTGGCCAGGCAAGGCTGCACATATCAGACAGCCATAAGTGCTTTGTTGTTGTTCAGTTGCAAAGTCATGCCCAACTCTTCGCCACTCCATGGACAACATTCCCCCAGGTTCTCCTGTCCTCCTTAATCCCCCAGAATCCACCCAACCCCACACCCACCTCCCCAGTGACCCCATCCAGCAGCCTCAACCTCTGCCATCTCCTTCTCCTTTTGGCGTCAATCGTTCCCAGCATCTGGGTCTTTTCCAATGAGACCTTCCTTCTCATTTGGTGGCCAAAGTATTTGAGCTTCCATTTCAGTATCTGCCCTTCTAAAGAGTAATCAGGGTTGATTTCCTTTAGGATTGTCTGATTTGATCTCTTTGCTGTCCAAGGGACTCTGAGGAGTCTTTTCCAACCCCACAATTCAAAAGTGTCAGTTCCTCAGCGCTCAGCTCACGTGCTACCCATACTTAAATCTTACTTAAGAAATAATTTGTTTTCTGTTTTTAAGGCATGCTTTTTAGGGGCTTAAAATATAAAATATATATGTTATGCACTATTCTGAGGCTCAACAAATCAAAAAAAGAATGGCAGCAGATGAAAAATGGTAATGATCCATTCAATCCAATGATCCAAGCAGGGAAGAGGAGAAAAGATGGGCTCTGCTATGAAGAACACTGGGATACATGCCAGAGCTGGCGAGAGGATTGAGGGGAAAAGAGAAGGAGCACAATCCATAGTGAGCCTTATTGTCAGCTTGGCCACAAGTTGCTCAACAACCAGCCAATCCACATATGGCTTATCTGCAGGGTGGCTGTGCAGGACATGTAACCCCCCTCCCCCGGGGAAACCTCATTAATAACCATATTTGTTTCAGTGGATGAAGGCTAGGAAGCCCAGCCCTCACAGAGAGCCCAAATCCATTAAATTCATTAAATAAATAAGTACTAATAATACTTCTTCCCCCTCCTGCTGCAGACCAACTGGGAGTTACCTGGTGGGTCACCATATGCCTTGGAGAAACATATCCAGTTCTCAACAATGACTCTCTGAAGACACAGACTGAGAATCTAGAAGCATCCCTTAGCATCACTATTACCTCTGCCAACTGCATGGACTGGCATGAAACTGCAACCAAATCCAAGGAAGGCAAGGAAGCCAAGCATCTCTCCTTTGCTTATTTCTACGTCCTCAGGAAGTGAAGGAAGACTTGGTCCCTTCACTAAATAATCTCTGTCTAGCCTCTTCCCACATCACCTTGCCAACTGAACTGGGCGTTTCTCCGCTCCTGGAGGAATGGCAGCGAGAAAATTCTGTTATTCTCCCCTCCTGCTGAGCAGCCAGGGCTACTTGCCATTTTCTCCAGGAACTCCTGTCAGGTCACCACAGGCTAGTGACTGCAGGTGGAATGACAGCATGGATTATGATCCCAGAATTTCCCACTGCCTACCATGAGTGACACTTTAGCCTCCCTTTCCAAAACTGTGGCCCAGGCATGGTTGAATACAGCTCCCTGCTTCTCTGGCCAGCATGGCCAATGACCAGGGCTGATTTGGCTTATAGTCCAGCAACATCAGGGGCCCGGGGCCTGAAAAGGCTGCTGCAACCTGATTCAGATTCCAGCCACACCCTGTTCACTGTCCTGGGGCCAGTTGGTGGCCAAGCGCTCCTCATTGTGATGTCAGTATTAGGTATGCTGGTCCATGCCATCCAGCATCTAAGCTGCTGACAGAGTGCACACAGGTCCGCTGGGCACAGCCTTCCACCCTGATGGTGAGTTGGACTTCATTTTTATTTGAAGAATTATTTATAATTTAGCATTTGCACATATTACAGTATGCCAACAACATGGTGTGTAAATATGATACCAGAGTTCAGTCTTAAAGCTGAATGTCTACTGATTAAAGCAGATGTCTACTGTCCTCTGGTCTGCAGCACCAGCCTGACTGAATATTCAGTCAGCTGACCTAAAAAAAGAGAATCCTATGACCACCAGGGCCTATAAGGCCCAACCTCAGAATTTGCTTCTCCATCTGAGCAATTTGTCCCTGGTGTGAGGGCGCTGCCTAAGACCCTGTTCCCATTCCCAGTCTCCTACTTTGGATCTTGACCTTTGCTGGACTTTGAGTAACCTTCTGTTTCTGACACACTTGGTCTACCATGCAGTTCCTCTTGGTCTGGTTACCTGTAACTTCACCTTTGTTGAAGTCTGAGGCTGTCTTCTTCCCTCAGAGATAACAACACTGATGCTGAGAGTGTTCTAAAACAGAGTGGTTTGTGTCATGTACCAGTTTAGCAAAGAGCCAGATTCAAGATTTTTTTACTCTTATAGCAGTCAATGAGATTAAATGGAGGGAAAATCAAGGCTTACAGATTGATGATAAGAGACTGAAAGCAGAAGGGAGTGAGAAGGGAATTTGTTTCAAGCCTGCAAGAATGAAACCGCTCTGCCCATCAGTAACTGATAAATACATCACCCATTGAGAAAGGGAGCTGTACAGAAAACCAAACAAAGAGGTTTCCACCCCATCACATTCCAGCCAGATCTCCGTTCACCAGACCACAGTGATAAATGAGTCTTTGAACTCCATTTCCCCTACCTTCTTCCCTGTACTAATGAGAGCTACGGCTGTTCACCCACAGGTTGCTCTGGGGCTAAAAGCTCAGAGGAATGCTTGGAAATCTCAGAATCTCCAAGTAATGCTGACCCACCATGGATCTAATTGTGCTCCACCACTTTCTCACACTTCTTCCTTAATCTTCAGTACTGATAGCTGTACAAATGGAATCACAATACCCAGCAAGATCTCCAATTGGTCTGCAGGTAAGATGGCATCAAAAGTGGAAAAAACACCCATCCAGAGTCCACTGGGGGTGTACAATCAAAAAAACATTTACAGTTTATTCAGATGTACAGGAAATACGTGCAGCATGTAAGCAGCTCCCAAACGGACTCCAAAGATGGAGTCTGTACAAGATGCTTTTATAATCTCTCAGTTACATAATACAGCTTGGAAGAGGGGTGGGGGATCAGGTTTGATCATGTACACAGTTTGCTAAAGGTACATAAGACTTAATCAAAAAGTATTGAAATATGCCCTGAGATTGCATTACTTTCACTATTTGATAAGAAACAATGGATTTGGAATAATAAAAAGTAATAAATTTATTAACTGCTAATTTATTAGGGTATATCCAAGGACAAGGAATTTCACACTCCCTAATAGAGCTGGAGATGAGGGGCCTATCAGGCAAATGCTTCTCACCTGGAATAGGTCAGGAGATGTCACCCCATGGGCTATCTGATGGATCACAGGGGGATAAATGGAGGGAGCTCAGACAGCTCGGGGTTCCTCTTTTGGGAGAGGTTCCCTGTTGCTACCGGAGGTTCTTCCAGAGGACACTGTAGAGAAGGCTTGCTGGAGAGAAGGCGATGTTAGGTATCATATGTGTTTTAGAGTCAAGAAAAACTAACTTTGTTGTTCTGGGTCCAAGGTGGTCAGAGGGCCCTGGGAGCTCCAGGGAGAATGAATTGTTATGTGATACTGTTTTGTGCTGCTCTCCACTTTCCCTTTCCCTTCCTTTCCTTGTGTGTGTTGCAGTGTTTTTAAATCCTCCGCTCCTATGTGTTAACCTTTTAATAAACTAGGTGTCCCCAGCACTTGGGCTGTTGTGTGTTGAATCCAGTGTCTGGTCCTGGGATTTGGGATTCAGGAGTTCCGAGCGACAATGTACACTCAAGGACACAGGGAGGTGGAAACACTGGAGAAGCTGAAGGATACAGTGAGAAAAGGACATATAAAGAAAAGTTTAATGGGATTTGGGATGCATTTATTGAATATGTGTTTAAAAGGGGGATTTGAACTGTTAAAAGAGGGCAGGAGAAAGAGAGATGCATGCTCTTTCCCACTTGCATATGGCCTAATATGGCCAGACACAAGCCTGGAATAGATCACAAATTTCAAGCGAGAGACTATGCCTCTGGCCAAGTACCAAGACCTGGCCAAAGAGGGGACAATCAAGTCAGCAGTCAGGATTGTGCTACGTGGGGGAGTGGCAGAAATTATGTAGGTCTCAGAACATAGGATTGCGCCCCTACTGATTTTGAATGAAGTTGTAACCTTCTGCCTTGAAGCCTGAATGCCTTAACTCACAGAGGAGCTCAGCTTTGTTTTTTCCTTTTAAATTCACTCCCTCTTCTATAATTAGTTTTTATGCATTACCACTGTATTTTGTATATTTGATATGGGATTGGTAATGTTTGCAATGCAGAATTAGTCAAAACAACAGACATTTTATCTAGACTATCAATTCTG
>NW_025336011.1:7396191-7502084 GCF_004798865.1 Varanus komodoensis | reverse complement strand
GGGCAGCGTCTACTCACCATGTCCTCTGTGCTAAGGAAGAAAATGAGCCAAAAGATGCTGTTTCACCCACTGATGGAGAGAAGTCACAGCCCCTTCTTATGTAAACCCATGGAGATGACACAGAACCCTCCCTGCGAAAAGCTACCAATCACTGAGTGGAAGGTGGGGCTAAATCTGCTTATATAAACCAATGTCTTCACAGACAACCTGTATAATAATTATGCTGTGATGACACAGCACAGGAAGGCTCTTTTCCGTTTCAGAAACCAGTGACCATGGCTCCACTCCATGATACAAATGAAATGTCATGTCCTCTGTGCCATTATGAGCATGTGGGCCAAACTAGCCCTACTCAGGTCATCTTGGGGGCAACCGGAAAAAGCTTGAGGTCACCTTGACGTGGCTAGAGGTCATCCTACCAGCAGTTTTGGACTTGCTCATGATAGTTGCTATGGGGACTGTCATGATGAGCACTGGCAGTTTACAATTAGCCACTTCACCACTGTTTATTATGTTTTGCCAGGCATGGCCCTTAACAGCTTCTAGCATTTTGAGGCTTGGGTGAATGTGGAAAACTCTTAACGGAACATGCCAAACCAAAGGTGCTGGGTTTTGGTTCTTGTTAACTTGATGTGCTCATGCCTCTGTGTGTGCACTCAAACAGCCACTGTTACCGGAAGGACCTGGTTAGTATTCCATAACCTCGAGCACTGGATTCGCCACCCTCTTCTCTGCTCCCCTTCTCCTCCACAAAGGAGGAGCTCCTCCATATGTCCTCCACAAAGCAGACCAAGCAGTCCCATGGAAGCAAATCTCTCTCCTTTGCAAATCTGCAATGCAAGTGGGTTTGCTTCAGTTAAACGAGCAGTGACTCTTCCCCACAGCTGCAAGATCTCTCTCTGGCTCATTTCACATTCCCCCTTGACGTGACCCTGTGGCTGAACATTCCCTGCAAAGACATTGGCATCTTTACTTTTGAGCTATGTGGCAATAGTGGCAAAACTGGCAAATGCCCTTGGCAATAGCGACCGATGGCAGTAGTGGCAGGTGCCATTTGGCATTTTTGGCTTTTATCACTGTTTGAACATGCAGAAATTTCTCATCCTTGGACGTGGATTTGGACTGGCCCCTCTCCATGAAAAGTATCCTAACATCAACATTGGAAGTAGAGGGCTACTGTGAACTCCCTCCATGCATTTGAGGGGGTTCAAGGGCAGGGCAGGGCAAGGCAAGGCATGACCTTCTACAATCCTCTTCCTTATTGTAAGATGTTTTCACTTTTGCTGATACCTAGCTTGCCCTTTACTTTGTTATGAAAGTAAGAGCCAGCCAGAGTCAGACCGATGGTCCATCCAGACCAGCGTTCTGTTCACACAGTGGCCAGCCAGCCAGTCTGCTCCCTTATGGATCCCATAACCTGGACATGAGCACAACTGCACCCTTCCAGCCAAGGTCCCCAGCGACTGGTGCATGGAAGAGGGTGACCTTTAATGATCAAGGCAGCGTATACCTGTCAGGATTAGCAGCTGCTCTGCGACATTGCCCAACTCTTTTTAAACCATCTGAAATAGCAGGCATCATGACACCACATGGAAGGGAATTCCATGGTTTTACTCTGTCTCAGGTATGAAAAAGTACTGGCTTTATCTTTCCCAAATCTTCCACCCGTCAGCTCCACAGAATGACTAAGGTTCTGGTACTAAGAAGAGTTAGAGAATGTCTTTTCTCCATTTGGGGAGAAATGCAGAATTTTGTACACTCCCATCATGTCTGAAATTATGCTCTTTTTTCTCAGCTAAAGCTTCTCACTTTGTAAGTCTTCCTTACAGTCACCCAACTGTGCAGTTTCATTTTTTATATGCAACAACCAGAATTCTATGTAATATCCTAAGGGCAGTCACACCAAAGATTTCTATACAGAGAGTTGAAATTTGGCAGCTTTATGTCCAGTGCCTTTCCAAATTAAGCAGCCCATGATTTTTCTCATTTATCCAGTTGCAGAAATTAATTTCATGCACACATCAGTCAGAAATCAGGATGGATGATTAATTCCAATTTGTGTCACTTTCCCATCTGTTCACTCATCAATACATTCCGTTCCATTTCTGTATTAATTCTTCTTTTAAAAAAAGAAGACAATGAAAGTTTACATGCAAATTTGAATACAATTTCTAAATGTAGCCTGTAGACAGAAATGGAGCCAATACAGGTCATGACGGGCAACTTGAATTGCCTTCCAAAATAATTGTGAGCAACAGCTATATTCCGGTACGTGAGCAAGTGTGATAAGTATCTATACAGTAAGCATCCTCTAAACATGACATAGAGGATGTAAACACCTTAAGGTGAATAAATTTTATTTTCATTCTCTCCCTTTTAACCTTCAGAACAATCCAATCATGGAGAGGAAGATGGCGTCGGAACAAGACGGCTGTGATTAATGGGGCTCTGTTATCATGCCTGTATTGCTCGGCAGTGAGTCATGGGAGGCTCATCTAAGCCCTGTAGGGGCGAAGACAGATTACCTGGGCACGCATTTGACTTTATATGAGATGGCAATCTCATATCTGCTGGGAGAAATTCAGGTATTTCTCAACCGAGTAACACATGGAGTGGTCCAGTCCCTTCAAGTTCTCGACATCTTAGAAGATTAGCTTAGTTTTTTTATTAGCCAGATAAGCATTGGAACTGCTGGGTAAATATTTTTTATTTCTCTTCGCAATACTACCCGTGGAAAAGCTGCATTTGTTTATAATTGGCATTAAGAAAAGAAAAAGCCCTCCGGATGTTTAGGCGGCAACTGAGATGAGAGTGCTGAGACTTTTGTCCAAGTTGAAGCCGAAGAAAAAGGCTTTTTCCTCTAACCTAAGGGCAAAAAATTAAATAATTACGGTGCAATTAAGTGGTAGAAGTTTAAAACTTCGACCGATCATTTTGGATATCTGTTTGGACTTCTGCCAAGATTAACTGGACACTCGCCAGCATATTTTTCACATTGTGGGATGCTTTCTTCTTTAATGTGATGACTGTTTGGGTGAGCATTCCTATTTTCCTTTTGCAATACTACTTGTGGAAAAACTATATCTGTTGCTAATTGGTATAAAGAAGGGGGGGGAGAGACCCGTTGATGGAAGGAGAAATTCCCTCTCCCCCCCCCCCCCCACAGTGTTTTTGAAGCAGCAAGGGGAGAAGATTAAAAGTTTATATGGGAGAGAGAGAGTTTGAAATGTATACAAAAGTTGGGACTGAGGAAAAGAAAAAGAAAGAGGAATAATAACTATGGTGGAATTAAATGGCACAAGGATATAAGAAACTCCATTTTCTCTCCTGCGTTTCTTGGACCTCTGCCAAAGTATTTGGCAATTTGCCAACCTTTTGACTGCTAGTGATCTAGAGAAAAGAAAAGTAGAATTGGCCTTGGCTGCCATTCTGTGGCTATCGAAATTATTGTAATGATGGAAGAACTAAAGAGAACACTTTTGGCAATATAAGAATCTTTAACTGCTTTAAAACATCCCAAGAGGTGTTGTTGATACAATGGGAAATCTTCTCAATTGAACAAAAAGAGCGTTTTGATAAACTTGATGCTTCTTTTAACGAGGTGGTGGTTGGTGTGCAATCCAAAACTGAACAAAATATACAAGAAACACAACAAGTATATGAAAAATTTGAAAAATTTGAAACTGTGTATAAAGAAACAAAACTAGCAAAACAATAAATAAACTATCATGGAATTTATTTGCTATATTAGAGAAAGAGAAACAATTTTGGCCACTAAAAGAAGGAATATTTTTTTCTGAAGGATGGATGGATCCTGAATTAACTATACTTGACTCTGAGGAAGAAGAAACAGTGAAGGTTGATTTGCAGCAAGAAACACAACCATTGGGAATAAATACTGACCTACAACAAATGCTACAATTACTGAAGATAAAGCAAGAAATAGTGAAGATTGAAATACAGACTTTGAAGTGGGTTGATTTTCAACAACTACCACCAAGGGGAGAAAGATGGGGTGGAGATGTAAAGTTGTAAAGTATTGATTTTCAACAAACCTTATTAAAACAAAAGCGGTGGGGCAGAGGTGTAAAAAAAGAAATGAGATAATGTGTTGTCTTAAAAAGGAATGGTATAAATGGGTTGGCATGTTTATTGTGGTATGGAAAGGCTAAGGTACATGATTTTAATGTGGAAGCTTCTCTACATTTAAATGTGTTGAATTATGAAGAGATTATAAGATATGATTTAAACTGAACTAAGAAGGATAAGAATAGGAGTTGAGTCTTTTTTTTTTTTTTCTTTGTAGGTGACAGAAGGGAAAATAAGAGATCCTTTTCTTTTTTTTCTTATCTTAAAAATGAACGACCAAAAGCTAAGTTACACAACTCTTTTGTCTTTGAATTGCTATACTAGAAAATAATTATTATGGGAGTAGGAGGAGCTGTACTAAGCAGATTTCTTTTTATAAGCAAGATATATTAAAGATTGTAAGGAGCTGGACTCTTATAAGGAGTTAATTGTATGTGACTAAGTGAAGTGTAAGCTAGATGAAACTTTAATAAATTAGCTCAAAGAAAATTTGTTTAAAAGATATCGTAGGTAATTGTTGTCATTAAACAGATTAGATATGATGTTTTTAAAGATGCTAAATGGATGTTAGACATGTGAACATAAATGGGGTTAAAAGTCTTTAGTACTTTTTAAAGCTTGGAACTTTTCTTCTCTTTCACTTTCCTTTTTAGTAGATATTGGATGGGAATACTAGTAAGCAAAAAATGTATTTGATTGTATTTGTAGGAGTTTATCTGTTTAATATTAGAAAAATGAAAAGATCTTGAATTGTGTAGAGTTGGTTAGATTGAATCTACTACTGAAGAAGAAAGAAGATATTGACTTTTACCAAATATGGAGAGTCTTTCTTTTAATATTGGTCAAGAAAAATGGGACTTTGTAAGAAATGGATGGACTGATCTTACCGCAGAAGGAGAAAGAAGATAGTGACTGCTATCAAATTTGGAATCTCTTTTTTTATTGGCTGGAGAAACTGGACTTGGTTTAGATCTAAAAAATGTTTTTAAGATTTCATAAATGGATCTGAATATGATTACATAATGTTAAAAGATATGTAGTAAGGGGTTGATCCAGTAGTTCCGATGTTTGTGATGATTGATGTTTTTAGTATTGGTTTAAAATTTAATTTAAAAAATTAAAAAAAAAAACAATCCAATCATGTAGGAGAGGCTGGGAGAACAGGTTTTTCTGAGGTGTTTACACAATCTCTGCATAATTTCTGCACATTCCCTGAGTGTTCTTGTTTGAAGGCACCAATTACAGCCTCTGTTAGAGAAAGAGGTCTGTGAGATGGCTTGACTTGCCCCCTAATGCCTCAGCTGGGCACAAAAACTTTGATGCCAAGTCCAAAAGATGAACAGCTGTCAGAGATTCAACCTCTTCTCACTTTCCTCATTCATTACTATGCCAAAGATTCAGAGAAAAGCAAAGCACTGCCCTTGGTTGTTGTGATCCAGTGAAGGCCTTTCAAATTGCCTTCTCCACCCCACCACCATTGCTACTGTCCAAAGCAAAGTCCCCTGGGATCTTGGCCCTCTCCCCACCAGCACCATCATGTCTCCATTCTCTCGGTCCTCGTTTCTCCCATGTCTAAAGGGGGCTTCCACACATGTTCCCTGAAGCACAAGTAGAAGCCCTGCATGGTCCTGAACCATGAAAAAATACAGGGTCATCAAAGCAAGGATAAACAATGTGGGACATGGATGCCCAAGTCAGAAAACTTCCTGCATGAGTGTTATCTTTTCAAATGGGGTGTTTCCTTTATTATCTCCAATAAAGAACGATAAAGCTATCAGCTGCCTAACTTCCTGTGAAGTCCCACAGCGAAACCAAACAAATCATCCATGATTGTTTAAATAAGTTTAACTTTCATTTACTTCACTTCCAAAGAATTGATGGGCTCCTGGCCAGAATCAATGCAGACATACTAAATATATAGATATATAAAACTATAAAGCTATAAAAAGTAACCATGAAATTAGCTAAATCCAAAATAAACAGGTACAGCTCAAAAATACATGACGTTTTGCCACAGTCTGAAAACACGCCTTTCACTTGCTTGTATCAAGCTGCATTTCCAATTCTCATGCCCATTCTCCCGACTTGAATTCTGGGACTCCTCACAATCCCTTTTGCTTTTGATCACCCACCATATCTTGGTGTCATCAGCAGATCTGGCCATGTCACTGGTCACACCTAATTCTAGATTGTTTATGAAAAAGTTGAAAAGCATTTGTCCTAGTGCAGATCCCTGCAGGTGCAGCAGTGGTCAATACACATAACAGCTGACCTTATTTTTCATGGATCGACTTAAGGGTTCCGTGATTTTTATCATTCATCCACCTGCTAAAATTAATTTCTTTTGCATGTTAGTTAGATATCAGGATGGAAGGTCACCTCCAATTCCTGTCTCTATCACTTCTGTTCATTCATAAATATATTCCATTCCATTTCTGTGAAAGTTGGACCATAAGGAAGGCTGCGCGCCAAAGAATTGAGGCCTTTGAATTGTGGTGCTGGAGGAGACTCCTGCGAGTCCCGTGGACCACAAGGCGATCAAACTGGTCAGTCCTAGAGGAGATCAACCCTGACTGCTCTTTAGAAGGCCAGATCCTGACGATGAAACTCAAATACTTTGGCCACCTAATGAGAAGGAAGGACTCCCTGGAGAAGAGTCCAATGCTGGGAACAATAGATGGCAAAAGAAGGGGACGGCAGAGATTGAGGTGGCTAGATGGAGTCACTGAAGCAGTCGGCATCAGCTTAGACAGACTCCGGGGGATGGTGGAGGACAGGAAGGCCTGGAGGAATGTTGTCCATGGGGTTGCAATGGGTCAGACATGACTTCGCGACTAACAACAACAAAAACATTCCATTTCTACTTTGGTTCTTCTTTTAAAAAAAGATGGACATGAAAGTTTACTTTCGAAGCTGCATACCATTCCTAAATATTGCCTGCAGAGAGAAATAGAGCCAATCTGGGCCATACAGGCGCATTTGAATTCTCTTCAGAAATAATTGTGAGCAAGCTGTTATATTCTGACAGAGGCACAAATGTGTTAAGTATATATACAGTGAGTGTCTTCTAAAAATGACAATTGATTTACCTTTCTTGCACACATAAATTCTTCAAGCTGAATTATTTTATTTTCATCCTCTCCCTGTTAACCTTCAAAAAAATCCAATCATGTAGGACAGGCTAAGAGAACATTCTTCTGAGGTGTTTATACAAACTGCAGAATTTGTGGACATTCTCTCAATATTCTTGTTTGAAGGCACAAAGTGCAGCCCCTATTAGACAAAGAGGTCTGTGAGATGACTGGACCTGCCCCCAATGCCTCATCAGGGCACAAAACTTTGAGGACAGGTCCAAAGGATGCACAGGTTTGGAGAAAGGGCCATGGGAGAGAGGATATGCAATGTGGGACATGAATCCCCAAGGCAGGAATCTTCCTGCATAAGTGTTGTGTTTTCAAAGGGGGCGTTTCCTGTATTCTCTCCAATAAAGAAAGATAACAACTACCTGCTGCCTAATTTCCCGAGAAATGCCACACCAAATAAATCATCCATGATTGCTTCAATAATTGTTTTTCTTTTTATTACTTTCACTTCCAAAGAAGGGATGGGTTCCTGGGCAAAAAAAGTGCATTCACATTTGACCTCTCCAAAATGAGGGAAACAGTAAACAAGGAAGCTGAAAGGAGAGTGGAAAGGAAATTAGACTCTGGTAGTACAACATTATTAATGTACACAGAAAAAACAGGCATGTTTTTCCTCATTGTGTAGTCATGGGCAAGGAGAGTGTTTTAGATGTCACGAATTAGTGTAACGTTGAGAAAGACTGCAACTCCCTGGGGAACCTGCCTGCAGCTCCTCTCCTGCCTCTTGGTTCAGGGGCAGAGTGGCCATCAAGTTCTGTTGCTCCGGCATGTGCGAGGGTCTGAGTGAACCTATCTAAGGGAAGGTGCGGTAGCAATTGCACTGGGTCTTGAGCTGCCCTAAATACCTCACCATATAGTACCAGCTACCTATTCCTAATGCAGAGAGTCTCACAGCAGAATTGGCCGCAGTGCCAGGGACACCCTCCTGCAGGAAACACCAGAAGCTGCCCAAGCAAGGAGTGCCTGAGGCTCTTCTGGGTCCCATTTGCCCAACGATAGCCTGTGACTTTCCCTGACTTGCCCTCTACCCCCTTCCAGGCCACAGCTTGCTGTAAGCAGAGATCTCCATCACCACTCTGTGCTTGACTCCACTACACCTAATTCAGTGCTACCTGACACTCACCTGACAAGGAACTATTGCACCAAACTTCCATGGTTAGAAACGACTGGAGGAGACAGGAGGGTGGGACCAGGTTTCTTATTACTTGGCAGAATAATTGCAGGCTTACTGATGATCTCCTTGTGCTCAGGTAAATGACTATGGCTCACACAGTTATCTGTGCTCAGTCAGTCATATTCCTGCCTCTGCTATGGTCACTCTTCCCCTCTGCAGGGAAACAGTGACACGAGCTGAGCACCTCTTCTACGGGCAAGTTCTCCCACTTTAGCTCTTTAAAGATGTGCATCAAACAAGTTTTTCTAGACAAAATGCTGCTACCAATTCACCCTGACTTGGGACACTTCTCCAGACCACAGAAGTGGGGCCTTCATGCTGATCTGTTTCGTGCATCGCATTGCAGCCCTCTGTCCTGAAACAGACAAGTATATAGATGCACACTGCAAACACTGAGTGCAAAGGCCAAATGTGAACAACAGGGGGCACTGCAGTTCTCCTGAGTGCATTCTGCAACCTCATCTGTGGCCAGCAGGGGGGCCCATGTGGGCAACATCAGAAGCAGAAACAAGACAGGAGGCTCTTGTGAAATGCTCTCAATATTTATTGATTCAGCAGAAAAGCAGAGGACACAACAGCACTGGGCTAACTTGGTTTACCTGGTGAGGAAGTTGCCTCAGTTCCAAGGACAATCAAGCCCAAGAAACCTGTTGGCAAACTTGGATGTCACACTGACTCTCCCTAGAAGTGCACCATTCCCCTTCCGATTTTCCCTTATTTATTCAGCAGGTGTTATGGGTACAGTGCTGGCTGATGACAAAACATCTGGCAATCGCTGTGTGCTGCCAGAAGAGGGGGGCATCTTTGAAGAGCTTCCAACCAGACACCACAATGCTTTGTGTTCCTTTCTTCAACCCCCCCCCCCCCCATATACAGTCCCAAAGACAAATGCCCTGAAGTTTTCATGGAACCTGTTGAAAGGGGAGCTGATGGGTGTCAACAATATTCCTCTTTTTTTCACTGAGGCAGAAGTTTGGGAAAAGTCCACATGTTGGACATACTTAGGAAATGAACATAAAGTAGCCCATTTTGTAGTACCCTTACAAATCTGTGGTGTAACCACACATGCAATACTCTGTACAATTTTAGTCATAGATCTTTTTTTTTTTTTCCAAGAGCCAATGTGGTGTGATGGCTAGAGTGTGGGCCTTGGATTTGGGAAATTCTAGTACCCACTTAGCCACAAACTCGCTGAGTGACTTTAAGCCTTTTATACTTTGAGTGAATGTCAGACTAACCTCCCACATGGAGTAAATAAGGAGGGGGAGAATTCTGTGAGCTGTCTTGGGTTCCTTCCAGGAGAAAAAGGCAGGATATAAATACAATATAAACACAGAGAGAGATAAGTGCATATTGTAGAGTTAAATAGAGGTATACAGAATTATGCATGATGGAGAATAAAGAGAGAGGGAAATATTTTTCTCCCACTTCCATAATACTGGAACCCAGATTCATCCCATGGAGTCCCCTGGTGGGAGAGGCAGGACAAATAAAAGGAAGTACTTTTTCACAGAGTGCACAATTCAGCTGTGGAATTCATGGACACCAACTTTCATGGTTTTAAATTCAGGGAGCTTGAGGCTAACAATGGCTACTAGTCCTGATACCACCTCCCCCTCCACCGTCAGTGTTCCTGTGTACACCACTTGCTGGGGAACATGGGCAGGAGGGTGGTGTGGTACTCATGCCCTTCCTGTGCGATCCTGTGGACACTGCGTGAAGAGCACACTGGACAACATGGAGCCTTCTTACCTTATGATAATCTTAAACCAAACCAAAGATGAGCTGTTTCCAATGGGCTCAAGCACTGGCGGAAGATACATTTGACATGGGCCCAGAGATCTAGGAAAGTTGGATCCAGACTGCAGTCCTTTTACTGTCGAGGGGGTGGGGGGATGAGGATAAATATTACGTCACGCTTTAGAATATAGATGAAGAATATTCATTCCCTTGTACCCATTATTCAAGTTCAGAGAATGTTTCAAGAGAAAATAAGCACTGTTAGAGCAGAATAGATGTTCAAATATAAATTAAAATAATGAGCTAATATAATATTTGCTGTAGAAATTCAAGCATTTCATGGCTTTCCTGCAACCAATCTCAAAAAGCCACCAAGTGATATGAATAGGGGCCATTATAGATCCTGTATGTGATGCTCATATAAAGCAAGCCACTTGATAGGCTAAACTTTCCATGATAATTCTGCCATTTCCTTCTCCAGAAATGAAGCATCTTAGTGTCTGACCTCTTATGAGAGAAGTCATGCAGAATCACTGTGGGCTTCTGACTGGCAACTGAGAACCGTGAGGTCAAATCCTACTTGTAAACATTCCACTGGCTCACACAATATGACACAACTGACCACCGTACTTGTAAACATTCCACTGGCTCACACAATATGACACAACTGACCATGGGTGATCAGCCATGGTGGCTGATTGGGTGGATAAAGCCAAGTGCTGTTTCTGCAGGTTGACTTATTTTTCCTGAGTATGCTGAGAGCTCAGGGTCTGTTTGATAGCCAAAGATGATGACAGCTGCCTGTGGTGGCTGGACTTACCATTCAAATCCAGCAGTACAACTTCATCTTTAGTTTCCAGCAACCCCTGCAGAGCCACCCAGCCAGAGCTACCAAAACACCTGCCGTGCCTCAGGACCCCACTTGGGGCACTTCCAACTTCTCTTGCACTGATTGCGCCTCTACAGATCCCAAATGGCATTTTAGAGGTCGGTCATTTGTTCACCTCCATTCTTAATTTTTGATGCTTCAGGTTTGCCCAAGTGGGATCATAGATTTCTTGAGGTATAGGAGAGTGTATTATCTAAAGAGGAATACTTGCACTCTAAGTTAGTTTTCTTTAGGTCCCATTGTAATCAATGTGAGAATTAATCATGATTAAGCTAAGTTGTACTGACTTCAATTAGAACTAAGAGCAACTAAGATAGATCAAGTACCATGTTTGTTTTCTTAGAAAAAGTGCCATTATGTCTTACATGGCTTAGTATATATTGCAGCTGTTATGCTCCTGTATCCCCCCTTGAAAAAGTGAATAGTTTTGGGGCTCTGGCACTTGCTTAGACTTCAGTTTTCCAAGAAGGAAGACAGTGGAGTGTGGTGTTTATTCACAGTGAAGGCTTGTTCACAGTGAGCTCATGGAAGGTTTGTTTTCCATAGAAGGTTTTTTTACAGTGAGCTCATAGCATGACTTGTTAGGATTGCATCTGGATCCTTTGTCCAACACTGGAAAAGTGAAGAACCACCCGCCGATGAACTAATCCTAAAAAAGATCTTGGACTGTGCAGAAATGGACAGATTGACTTTGTCACTGAAGGAGAAAGAAGACACTGACTTCTATCAAACCTGGGACTCTTTTTACTATTGGCTAGAGAAACAGGGCTTTGCATAGATTTAAATATGTTTATCAGTTAACATAAAAAGAAAAAATGTGGGGGCTGACCCAGTAGGTCTGATGTTTCTAATGATTGATGTTGTTTTTAGTTTTTCTTTGTATTAGGCATATTCAGAATAAAAATTATTCAAACAAAAAAAAGGATTGCATCTGGATCCATCCCCTAATTCATGCCATATTATGGCTTGACCTTGGACTCAGGCACTAGGATATCACCAACGGATTCATCTGGTTGAGCCCTTCCCCCTATATCATTGCTAAAGCTAAATTATCACTTGATTTGGCTCAGAGTTAATCATCTACATGAACTCTAATGTTTCACTTAAAAGGGATTGCTGACCCCTTCTGACTCAGACTGAGCTATCAATTGGCTATCAATGCTTCAACCTGTTTCTATGTTTCTTCTTGAGTTTGTTTATTTATTAATTAGTGGGATGGGTAGTCAAAACACTTCAAAACTATTCAGTCAAAGCACAATTCTTCTGCTGTACTTGTATGAAGTGAGTGCAGAGCTAATGCATCTTGATATGATCATAAAATTTAATATGCCAAACAGCAGTACATCATTTTCATTTTTTAAATATAGTAAAAGTATTCAGGCAAAATGCTCAGAACCCTCTGAACTTGGAAGATTGGGCATCCTATGCAGGGTAGGAGGAACATGGAGGAGACAGTTAGACAACTGATCTGAGCTATCTAATTTTGGTACTTCATAGGAGGAGGAAAGCAGGCTGAGCTGCTGCTACAAAGTGTTGGAAATTGGAGGTGCCCCTCCTCCCCACCCTGGTTCCCAGAATGCTCCCCAAACCCTCTTCCTGTACAGCCTTGGAGAAACAGCTGGTATGGTTCCTTCCTTCCTTCCTTCCTTCCTCTTCTAGCTGCAAGAGGGGTAAAAGAGATTAGAGCTTACAAGTTCAGAAAAATTTTCTGATCTGATAGCTGGCAATCCAACTGTTAAAAAAATAAATCAATTCCCAACTCATTTTTGACTGAGGAGCAGTCAAAATGAATAAACATTCCACCCCCATTAATGTGAACATTTTCTTTGGAAGTATCTTAATACTGGGTTGGAGCCAAAATCTCCTCCTTCCAACAGAGGAATCTCTCCTTAATGGAAGGAAGCTTCATCCAGTGAATAAATTCTTCCACTGATAGAAGGGGTCATTCCATCAGAGGAGAACAGCTTCCGTTACAGAAAGACTTCTCATAAAAATTATTTCCTACAGTCAGAGGTCCCCTTCCAGAGCTCCAAAATATGTCAGATCTTCTGAAGGTGGAGAGAGAGGTGAGAGGGTGAGTTCAGGAGGGTGAGCTCACAAGTGTTTTAGGGTACAATCCTACGCATGTTTAGATGTTTTAAAAATCTCTGGCTGGGGCATGCTGGGAATTGTAGGACTTTTTCCCCTCTGATGCAAGGATAGTGCCCTGGGCCAGTAAACTGACAAATCTATCACTTATGTTTATATATGGATAAAGCTGATTTCCGATGGGAAGAAACATATTTTTCCGATTGTACATATGTCACATGGCGGAAAACTCTTCTAAGTTGATGCTTGTGGCCTTCTCCCAAATCAGGGAACAGCAGTGAACATAGGATAGTTGGTGAACAACTATTTATTAACTTAGATGCCAGCCCGACAACACATTTTAGTCAGGCTCAGACTATAAGAGGAGCTTTGAGAGTTGGTCTCAAAATAGAAGCACTTGACAGCTGCGGTCTCCATAGCGAATGTATTCAGATCACATTGACTGAATACGTGCAAGAGAGTTTAAAAGATCACTTCCTTCCCTGTGTCTATTCATTTTCAGGGGAACATTAACCCAGTCCGTCACAGAACTGATGGTAAGAGGACCAGAGACCATGTCCATGTTTCTCAACTAATCTTCACACAAGTTTCTTTCCTCTCCCTTTTATTTTGTTATATCAGTGCAGGACAAAGGTGGCAGCAAACTAGCAGAGCTGCAGGACTAAGAAAATTCTGACAAGCATGGTGATATTTTTGAGGATACAGGCCTGAGATGGGTTGTGCTCCAAGAGTCTATCCCAACTGGAGCTGTGTCCATCAATAATAGCAAGGGCAGCGGGAAAGAATATCCCTTCTCTGAACCAGGCTGTGAAACTGGCTTCTATACCCCTACAGTGACCCTCCTGTTTCTACATCTTTAGAGGAGAAGAAGGGTGGAATGAGATGGAGAGCGAGCCTAAACCATGCCATTGCCAGATGTTACCGTTCCCAGCATGACCTACCAAATTAAACTTTAGGCGGATGTGCAAATATTATTAACAGTGCAACAAATGTTACAACAATATTTGTTTTTGATCAGTCCATCCACCCTCCATCCTCTCCAATGAATCCCTTCCTCTCTGAGTATGGGGTCACACTTAGATACCGCAAAAGTCATTATGACCAAGGACACAATCCTGTACGTGTTGTGACAGAAAAAGTCCCACAACCCCCAGCATGCCCCAGGCAATGACTCATTTATGGTCTCGAGACTGGTAACCTCTTCAACATGACTGAAACATGATTTTTTTTCAGTCCACATGGAAGTAACTGAAGCCACCACTTATTTGTCTAGATACCTCTCTCCACCTTAAGTTCACCCTGAGCATTCTGGCCTGGGGGATGAGCTGTCAAGGAGCTGTCAAGGAGTTGGGCACTTGCAGGTTCTCTCGTCAACTCAATGCCCTGCCTTCTCTGGCATGCAGAGTCACACCTTTTCTGTCCTTTACATACAGTTAATACCTAGAGATGACCTCAATCCACCGTTTCCCTCCATTTGACCTGGGTTTTGTTATACCCACAATATTCAAGATCCTTAAATCTAGGCTCTTGACCTCTCCCATCCCCCAGCCTAGAGCTTTTGAAACTCTTTCAAACAGTTTTACATTAAAAAACAGAAATGCAATGAATATGAACCACTGGGCATAGCTACCTTCCTTTTTTAAAAAACCAAACTGACCACTGCACAGCACAGTAAATCAGCTTTCCAAGTTGACAGTGTTGTGTGCACACAGAACTAGCACCCAAAATGTTTTTCTGCCTGAGACATTTTTCTGTCTCAGTTCTTCCTGCATCCTATTTAAAGCTAACCAGATCTGCAGCTGAGTTTTTCTCCAACCCTGGTACTAGGGCGCTGCACAGGGCAGAGGAAGGCTACATTCAAGTCCCCACTCCCTGACTGCTGTTAGTAAAACTTCCTGCACAAGGCTTCTGTGCAAGTAACTGCCACGTGTTGACCACATCCAACAGATTGGGTGTTTGCAATGATTAGTCTATTATTTTGAAAATGTAAAACTTGGGTCCATCAATCTATAGGCCTACTATCCTATAGGTTAAATTAGTAAACATGTCACATGAAATGGAAACTTAAGCTTTTTGGAGAATGGTGAAATCTTGGATTTATACCCAGCGGCTATGGAAAAATGAAAATGACTATTCAGCAGTGCATTCATGATGCAGAACTGAATCCTCCCAGAGGCAGACATGCTTCTTCAGGAGGGGACAAATGGAAACAGCAGAGCATGTTTGGTTACAACATAGTGACATAGAAACAGAGCAAGTGAGAAGGGGTCTTCCGGGCCATTTAGTCTGACCTCTGCTCACGCCATGCCTACCATGTACATGTCTAGCCTATCCTTGAACACCCTCACCAATGAGGCCTCAACCGCCTCCTGTGGAAGCCCATTCCACACCCTGGGGGTCCTAACTGTCAGGCAGTACTTCCTGGCATCTAAATGGAACCTTGGCTCCCTGAGCATTGCTCCGTTGGAGCGCGTCCTGCCTTCCTTTGCAAGGGAGGACTGGTCTCTACCCACCTCCGTGTGACACCCCCTCACATACCTGTATGTCACCAACAGATCCCCCCTGAGTCTCCTCTTCCCCAGGCTGAAAAGACCCAGTCTGCTCAGTCTCGCCTCATGACTCTCCCTGCAATCCAGCCACCATCCTTGTGGCCCTACGCTGCACTGACTCTCACCTGGTTATATCCTTCCTGTAATGTGGAGCCCAGAACTGAACAGAATACTTCAGTTGCAGGTGCGCCAGAGTCATATAGAGTGGTAGTAATACCTCTCTTGATCTAGAAGCCACGCTTCTGGCTATGCAGCCAGGGGTGGCGTTCACCCTCTTGACCACTGCAGCACTCTGCTGATTCATGCTTAGCCAGCAGTCAACCAGTTACAATGCATATTTCAACAGGGCATGCAGCATCCAGTTCTATGCCCCATGAGACAGCAGTTCCAGGGAAAGTGGGGGAAAGCACCAGCATATTTACTGTGAGATCATGCCATAAAACTTCAGTCAAGTTGCCATAAATCTATATCAGTTGAGACTGCAGCATCAACACTGGCAATAATTCATTTTTAAGTCCAGATACTTGCTGCATTAACCATTCGATAAGTTTAGATTTGGTTTATGTATTTTGTCAAAATGAATTTGTTTTACTACTCTTGTATTTTACTGGTCTATGATTGAAATAAAGTAAATCATTCATTATTATTGTATGGGATGCACAGCTCTGTCATCAAATCCATTTCTGATGCTCACATACACCAATACAGGGTGTTAAGTGTTGGGATAATGTTGGTACAATAGAATCTTGATGTCTTTAGGCATGACGTAATCTTCTAAATGGATCAGAAATACTGGTAACAATAGTATGGAAAATATTGCTGACTGCTTTATTGATAGGTCAGTCCAGTAAATTCTTGACAGTTCAGGTCAGCCGGTGTGTCTATTTAAACATGCAAATGTGTCTGATGGAGGAACCATTCAGGAAAACTGGTTTGGTTTGACAACTACCTTGCGGGGGCACTTGCCTCTGTGGAACTAGATGATCAAATGGATCCATTCAGGAACACTGATACTGTTAGCCGACAGCAGCTTCTCAGTCCAACTAAAATTCCATCTTCTTAAGGCAACAAACAGCATTACTGAACAGTAACTTGGCTTGGAACTCTGCTGCTTTGTGAGAAAGAGGCACAGGTTTGATTGTATAACACAAAGGCACATAGAAGCAAGCTTTTTCTCCCAGGATTTCTCAGAATTTTCCCAACATTTTCCAGGAAATCAGGTCACCCAGTGAAATTAGTGGACGATATATTTAAAACAGGCAAAAATAAAAAACTTCTTGTAACTCATTGTTAATTCAAGATGTGGTACTGGCCCACTGGGGAGATGGATTTAAAGGGCACATGGACAAATTAATTTACAGGCTCTGACTGTGGCTACTAATTCTGAAGGTTGAAGGAATTTGCAGATTCAGGGACCATATGCCAGTAAATGTTGTAGCATAGAACACCTGAGCAGGGGGTTGGGAATTACTTCTTGCTTTAGTTGTGGAGTCAATAGAAGCCTCAGATTAGTCACTGTGGGAAGCAGAATGCTGAACCAACACCTGGGAATTCTGTAAAAATATTTGTTTTAGAAATTAGAACATTGGTTTGATAAGATTCCTATAAATTAATCTCATGTGATATCAGAAAGAGGGACATTTTCTGATAACTTAGATGAAATTCCCCCCCCCACCCAAAAAGAAACAAAAAACCATAAAGTCCCACCCTACAAATGAGGCCATTGCCTCCTCTATTGCTCAGGAGATTGTATAAAGGGAGACAGGAGGAAGCAACACTCCATCTTCCCTGGACTACTGTGCCAGAAGCATCAATGAATCCCAAGGTAAGTGGCCTCCCTCGAAGCCTTCAC
This sequence comes from Varanus komodoensis, assembly GCF_004798865.1. Lineage (NCBI taxonomy): Eukaryota > Metazoa > Chordata > Lepidosauria > Squamata > Varanidae > Varanus > Varanus komodoensis. The sequence continues at coordinate 7,484,560 of NW_025336011.1, read as the reverse complement.
CTTGCTCCAGAAGAATGTGCCCATCTTTTCTCCCAGACACAGCTAGGTCAGTATGGGCTGTCTGCAGAAGGGCAGCTGACTGGCAAGTGCTTGGCTTCTGTACAGTAGAAAGGGTTCTCTAAGCGGCTAACAACATTAAAAACAGGCCAGCTTATGTCCCTGTCTGTTTACAATTCGTAAGTCACTTTCTCTGCTCTGCTTTGTTGTGCTGCAGTGTTAAGTGTTCTGATCTGTAAGCTGCTCCAATTGCTCTAGTTGGGAAGGTAAAGTAGGCTTTAAAAATTATGTGAGTACAATATTCAAAATAGTATGCTAATAAAAACATCTCTTGAAACTGTGAGCAAAAACAAAATAAAAATACATATTAAATGCAATGTTAATATATTGGCCTAACTTTGCATTGCAGAATTCAATAAGCCACTTCAGTCCATTACTTACTTAAAGTCTAAATGAGTAGCTTTACACTTTCCTGTAAACTATCTGATTCTTTTCCACCAAAGGGAAAGAGAAAAGGAAAAATGACCTTACAATTTGCTCATGGGTGGATCCATTCTGGCAAAAATGTTTGGTGCCAAAGGCCCAAAGCCATCTCATCCATTCCTTTCCGTGAGACTGGTGTCATTTGGCTAGCACTGCTCTTCAACAGGAGCAGAGTACAGAAAATAACTAAGTTTTGCCATCTTCATATCTCCTGGCCAGTTAAACGCTACAGGTATATAAACAGGTCTGGTGATCCAGACAAAATGCCTTCTGCTTTCCAGCCTGCCTTCCCAGACTGATTGCCCACCTGCCTTTTGTTTCAGATGCAGCTGTTGCTCCTCGCTGTGTCCGTGTTCCCGCTCATGGCTGAGTCCTGGGCCAACACAATGAACGTCTCCCTCACCGTCCTGGAGAGGACTGTGCAAACAGGTCAAGTGGCAACTGGTAGGTATGGGGGACACAGCCCTAGAAATGCCCTCCTCTCAAATCGTCTATAGCACCCTCCACCCTGATATGTCAACACTCTAATGCTGTTCAAAACCTGCTAAGGTGGAGCAGAGGCCTGACCCCTCCCATCACAGGCCTCGCCATCTTGATGAGAGCATCTGCAGAGTGACGGTCACTGCATCCGGGACATCCCCCTCTGGTTGGGCCCTCAGATGCTGAAGCAGCATTCAAAGAACTCCTTGGAAAATATCCCAAACTTGGAAACAGAAGGAAAATGAGGTGGATAATGTTGGTTATTCTGCTGCACTCAGCACCAGGGGCTTCAATGGGTACACAGTGTCATGATTTAGGGGGATTTCAAGATAGTCAAGGAGTGCAGGTTGCCAGTTTTGCAACTGCCTTCCCAGCTGGAATAATGCTGGTGCGGACTGGGATCAAGCCACTCCCAGAGAACTCCTCAGGTCACCTGGAGTTCCTAATGCAACCATTTGTGGCATGGGACATGTATGCATGCATCTCAGCAGCAGATTCGATGACATAACATGCAAACATGTTCCTCCATCGACCATAAGCCTCTTATTTATTTCTTTACTTTCTTGTTTGACTGATTGATTGACTGATTGAATGCTTGTTTATTTCTATTCCATTTATATGCCACCAATTACCTAAAAGTCCCTAGGTGGCGTACAAAAGTCATATACATAATTTTAAAATACAAAGCAAATTTAAAAATTATTTCTTCTGTCTGATCCATTTTTGCTTTTGTTTCGGTTGACTTTTCAGTACATGTCAAAGACTCCAAAGCTACTCTGAACCTGAGAGGCAACATGGAATCTTCCAGCAGGAATGGTGATGTTTTCTATGAAAGCACTCTGGGCTGGATTTGGTTCCCAGGCTCTGCTCCCAGCGGAGCTGTGTCCTTCTGGAATGCCTATGGGAATAGGTGGGAATATCCTTGTAAAGTATCAGACTGTTCCGCTGGCTACTATAGCCCAAGCCGTGGCCCCTACTGCTTCTACCCTTATGGAAACAAAGAATACTCATCTTCCCAGTTCTGGATTTTGGTGAATGGCCATAACTTTGAATCACTGAGCTGGAGAGAAGATTCATTTGGTGACGTTCCACCCAATTCCATCAATACCTGTGCAGGTACAAGACTGTATGTGGGGAAAAATAAATATGGCTTAGGGAAGGTGGATAGCAAAAATAAAGCTTTCTTCTTAGGTTACCAGGGCAAAGAGTACTGGTATAAATACTATGATGTCCTGATTATTAAAAAGGACTATCGGTCTCAAACAATTGACAATGCCAGGTATAATTTCAACCAGGGGTCGTACACTGATGTTGGATCTCTGATCTTAACCACTAGCAAAGTCAACAACTATGAATGCAGTGCAGTTAAGAAAATTACCAGCCTAGCACAGATGGTACAAAATGAACACAGCTGGGACATTGGCATGTCCATCTCAAGCAGTGTGAATTTTGGCATGACAATTGGCATACCTGACTACATTGGGGTATCATGGGGTATCACAAAGGAGAAACACTTTGATTGGAGGAAGGGCTCCACTCAGTCTGAATCTGTCACTTTTACTGAACAGGTAGAGGTCAATGTCCCACCCAACCACAGCTGTGAGGTGGAAATGTATGGCATGAGAAAGAGAGGAAGCATTCCCTTCACAGCCACAGCAACTCGTTACTACCGCAATGGGGAGACACGAAGTGCCACAGTGCAAGGAGTCAGCTACAATACAGTTGTGGCTCAAGTGCAGACAGTGGTGAGGAGGTGCATCCCTATCCCAGATGTAACTCCATGCGACACACAAGTAGAAAGAAGATAAATTATCCTCTAGCCACACTGGAGCATAGCAGAAATCACAAAGGGAAAATACACTACTGGGGAACTTGGGGGACTCTGCGTTCATTGCATACTGGGCCTTCATAAGTCAATGGGCCTTCTCAACTAGACACAGGAATTGGAGGGGAAGCTGGGAAGTATCTCTCTAGCAAAACGGAGGATTAGCATGTTGCTGAGGACTATGCATGTGTTCTGGGAAGTAATTCCAGCCTGGTCCGAAGGGGCTTACACACCTGTGCGTGCATGCAGGAATGCAGACCAAACTCACAAGCTGAATTCAAACTAAATGGTTGGAGCTAGACTTAGTGAGTTGCACCTGGACTCATTGAAATCAGCAGGGAATGCCAGTGACTTAAATAGAGCTGTCTCAGGCTGCAACACTAAACACACTTGGTAAGGGCTGAAATTGAATGTGCTCTGTGGAAACTATTTCATAATAACTGTACTTGGTATTACACTCTTTTTCTGTATCCAACTCAGTACAAATGCAAAGCTCACCCATTTGCAGAGGGCACCCATTTTATAGTGAGATGTGTGACTCACTAAGGAGATCCATGACTCCAGGATGGATTCTTGTTTTTCCCATGTGCCTGAACTGCAAAACAGGGGTATAGGCAAGGAACTGCAGAGCACACGCATTATAGTTGGGCTACAATCAGTGCTTTGGGCCAGAAAATGTGCTTTGCTGGAATATGTTCAGCGTGTTCTCAGCCCATATCCTGCATCTTGTGGAAGTGGCTCTTGGAAACAAGATCTGTTGCCACTGTGAAGTCATTTTCCATCAATGCAGTGATCCAAAATATATTTCCCTGGACAACTCTCCTCAAATGATTCATGCCTAAATAGCAGAAGCCATTCTGGGGGTACTGATCCCGTTGCCACGACTCCGTTACCCTTTTCGCACTCCGCTGTCATGTTGCAAAGGGTTTTGTCCCCTCATCTCCCTCTTTGGCACAGTGATTCTGCCAGATCTTAATTTGTCACCTATGCTTCTGTGTCTTGATGTTTTCCCTTGTGTGATTTGTTGTAACACAGAATGAAAAAAATATTAAATATGATAATGGCATCTAAGTCTGAGTGGCAATTTTTTTAAACTTTTCATCTATTTCCTTCGACACCATTTTAAAATCTGAAAAATCAGTATTTGGATTCTGACGCTATGCCAGAAAATTGGTTCTATTTCAATGTGTCAATGTAAAGGCAGAAGAACAATGTACTGAAAACCTCTTAGCAGGTTGGCCATCTTAGAACCTAGACCTGAATAAGATACAGGCCTGTTCACATCTCCAAATATCCCTTTACAACACTGGTGTTACAGTGGCCATTTTTCAGTCCTCTGGTACAGAGGTTGTTTTTAGGGAGATGTTGCACATTTTGTTAGAAAATCACCAATTTCATATCTTAGTTCTTTAAAAACTCTTGGCTTCTCTGGCACTCTCACACCACCTCACCATGATTAGAAAGGGCATAGGCCGTGCTAGGGGGTCATGGCCACCCAAGCTGCCCTCTTGTTTCTTGGCCAGCTCCATGCATGTCCATTTCTGCTACTCAATCATTACGTTTCTCACCCTCAACCTGCCCACATGCCATTTTGCCAGTTGGGCTTTTTCTTTCTCCTGGTTTGTGTGGCTATAATTTTATTAACGTAATACACCCAGTTCAGTTTGGTATTTACCCTCGAATAGAACTGTTGTACGGCGAGATTTTACGGACGAGACCAGAGACGGGTTGGAATTATCGAGAGAGATTTATTTTTACCTGCCGGCAGGGACCATGCACTCGTGAGAGTGTGGTAGCAGGCAGAGGAGAGACATTTGATTTTTATACTCTTTTACACTTATGCTTGAATGACAGCGAACCATAGGGGAAGAACAGAGAAACAATAGGGGAGAGCACATTTTGCACATTTATCATGCCAAAGCAAGCAAGCGTGGGTACAAGGGCATAACGTCTGCGGTGATACTGGTAATGCTGGAGCGTAGCCTGCTTTGTCGTCAGCTTTGCGTAGCGTGCACATCCGTGTTCGTGTACTTGTTCTCATGCGAACAGGACACCCTGATACTCGTGATGAGCTAAGCCCTGGCTACATGCTTGATTATGAGGGGGGTTACAACATTCCCTACTGGTCTTTTGGGGAATCGAATCATCGAGTCCGTGGACCGCTAGTGGGTGGAGCTTGTAACCATTACCCTGCCCCAGATGAGACCTGACATGAAATGCCAATACTTTTGCAGCGTTAATGTGCTGCTGGACAAGGCGGGTGACCCAACTGAGCAGAAGGGGCCCGAAGATAAGGAAAAATAATAATCCTAAAAGGGGTCCAGCAAGGGAAGAGAGCAGACTGGTCAGCCAGGGGGACCAGTTAAAGAGGCACGGATACCAGTTGGAACCCTCCTGGCGGCGCCTTTCCCAGTCCTCCAGGCAGGCTTTGACTAGGTCTAGACTGTTACGGATGATGCCTGAATGATTTGCATAAAAGCAGCATTTCTTATCCAAGGCAGCACATAAGCTGCAGGGGGTGAGGCCGGATTGGCAAGCAAAAAGAGTCCCATTCGGGGCTGCCAGGAGGTAGGGGCGTGCTGTGGGGGTCAGGAGTAAGGTAGCAGCGTATTGTGGATCATTGTGGGGCCCACCGGGACCCGTGACACAGGTCCCTTGACCTGAGAACTCTTCTAATGTTATAGAGAGGTGGAGCCCCCATGGGCAGGCGCTCCCATCATTTTCTGAGTAGGAGATACACATTCACCCCTAGGACGGTTGCTACTGGCGGGGAGGCCTGCCAATCAGTCTGCAGTCTGCAATGTCCATTCCATGGTAAGTGGCTGGTGTGGGTTCAGGAGGGGACAGCCTACTGGGCGGGCGAGAAGAATCAGGAGGGCTGCTGGGAGGAGACCCTTTTTAACTTGACTCGCAGAGGGTTTTCGGTTTGGTGCACCATCCACCGTCCATTTTTCCCGAGAGGACTGGCGAAGCAGGCTTTATCTGTGTCACGTGGATCCAGTGGGGTTTTTCAGCCAGTCTTACCACCGTGGCAGTGGAGAGGATCACCTGGAAGGGTCCTAGCCACCGGGCACCTAGAGTGACAGGGTGAAAGTTCTTTAGCCAGACCCAATCTCCCGGGTTTACGCTGCGGGGGTCAGCTGCGGGGTCCGGAGCCTCCGTAGTCTCGCCCATGTTGGACCAAACCTGTCAGCGAATATCGTGCCGGACGCGATCTAGGGCCTGCAAGGACTCAAGCAAGTTGTGGTTAGACAACTCGGCGCACGTCTCCTCCGCCAGGCAGGGGAGCAGAGGGGGCGGTCGCCCAAATACAATTGCTTCCTATAAGGGGAGCATCGCGTGCGTAGGAGGGCAAACGGAAGGAGGTCCGTCCAATGACTGCCAACTTCAAGAGTGTGCCCAAGTCCTTTTCCTTCTGTGAATCAGTTGGCCGTTCAGGAAGAACTCGGGGAGGCAGATGTACCGGGAGGATCTCTAGTGGCCCTACTGGTCTTAGGGCCGCCTCTCTGGCAGTTTTGTACTAGCCATGCGTTCTGGTAACCAGAGGGCCTCCATTATTTCTTCTGTGTTTTTAATATCCTTCCTCCCGGAGGTCAACAGTCCCCTTTCCTGGTACAACGCCCCGTGGACGTGAGCTGTGGCGAAGACGTACCGGCTGTCCGTGTAAATGTTAAGAGTCTTCCCCTTCCCCCACCGGGGGGCTTGCGCTAGGGTGATGAGCTGCGCCCTTTGGGCTGACGTGCCGTGTCCCAGTGACTGGGCCCATATTACCTCAGATCTGGTGACCACCGCTGCTCCCGCATACCGGACTCTGTCCTTGACGAAACTGCTCCCATCTGTAAATAGGTTGTGGGCCGGCGGCCTTAGCGGGACATCGGACAGATCCGGTCTGGTGCCGGTGATAGTGTCGAGGGCCTCAGTGCAGTCGGGGGCGGGGCCCTCCTGTTCGTCCCCCAGCAGGAGGGTGGCCGGATTTAGGACCATCATCTTGGAGACTTGGAGAAGGTTACCCGGGGAGGGTCCAACAGTAATACCTGATATTGCGTGGCACGAGCGTTGGAGATCCAGCGATCAGGTGGGCTTTGGAGAAGGGTCTCTACCGTGTGGGCGCCCATGATCTGGAGGTCCTGGTTAGAGCTCCTTCACCGGCAATCGTATTTGGATCCCAGTTGGGTCGTTGGGCTGGGAGGCTCGTTTCCAGAATAACCGGGTCAGTGGTGGGTTGGCCATCTGTGCCAAGAACCTGCTTCCGAGCCTCAAGGTGAATCCGATCGCGCTCCTCGGAAGTAAAAAGAACTTGCAGGAGTTGCTGGCAGTCATCCCAAGGAGGATGATGGGTGTGTAATCCATAGCAGTCAGCATCCACATGCAGTCACCCATCCAGCTGCAGACCGGAGCCTTTCCAACTTAGCAGGGCTGCCATCGCATGCTAGCTGCCGCTCAGCTATAAATTGAGCTATAAATCAAGCCTTGTGGTTTTTCAGAGAAGGGGGGGGGGTTCTGCTGTTTCCAGTTATAAATCAATCCAACCAATGCAAAAATGCACACAAAATAAATCCTTTGTTGAACTGGTGTTGCACAAACCTGTTGCTTGCCTAGGCTAAAGAGAAATGTGCTTTCTTCTGGACAATGAGAACAGTTTTACACAATTTCTTATTGCAGACATGATACTCTTCCACATAGATGCAAAATGCACCAACCCATTGTTAACACAAACAAACCTGAACTAACACACATTCCATCTAACAATCAATGCTTGCGCATTTACATGAACATCCTTGGGCATCCTTGGGCTGGCAAATGGGCTCAGTCCCCAACAAACATTAGGCTATTGTAAGGGCATCAATACCAGTAACATCAGTAACAGCAATATCACTATCATTAATATTTGGCACATTGCAAAAGGAAAAAGGAGACAAAACTTTCTGTTGGACACCAAAGGGAAAAGTAGCCTCATAGATTTGAAAAGAAACTCTTCCTACTGCATACACATACACAGCCCCAGAGTTTCATCCATTTCCTCCCAATCCTTCAGTTGTAACACAGCAAAATAACAAAATGGTATACTCAGAATTCAGAACTTATACCCACACACATATATAAGACCCAGATCCATGTTGCATAGAAAAATAGAAGTTATTGGAGAGGGAAAACTCTTGATGGCTGACACAAATCACATGCTCACAACGTTGCTTTTTGGAAGGATTCCCTTCCTAAAAAAACCCTAGTGACTCATTGAGAGTGTTTGAGGGTCTTTGTTTTAACCCAACCCTTCCCAGGCAGAATTTTTCCAGAGGCAATACAAGCTCTGAACACTCAAATGCCTTACCTCAGTTACACAACTTTTATTTCCAAGACACCAAGATTTCCTTTTAGAGTTTTCTAGAGACTCAAAGACTTTCTTTGAGAACTAGTGCAAGCCCGCCTCCAGTCTGTGGCTGGAAGCGGAGCTGCTCAAACTTCCCAAAGTATTTTGAACTCTGCACATGCTCAGAGGCTGTGTGTGCTGCTTCTGCAGTACTCACAAAGTGGTGTTTGTGGTATCTTCCTGCCAGAGCATCCCCCCCTTTTCTTGGCTCTGTGGAATAGCCAAGCCCACAGAGTCAAGAACTCCAAATTTTCCAGCACAAATCCCTCCTGAATTCAGTTGGCCAGACCAAATCCAGAGAAGAGGCTGCAGTTACTGTCTCTTTAAATAATGGGAGTGCTCTTAGCAAGGTAGACTGTTCCTCTCTCTTTTTTTTTTCTTTTTTTCTTTTTTTCTTTTCTTGTCTTTACTCCAAAAGTTACACATTTCTTCCCATATTTTTTCCAGTAGAAAAAGTACCAAATCACCATTTACCAAAACTCTTAGAATTCACTCACATTCCAAACAGCTGCAAGTTCAACAGGGGAAGAAAAACCAACCAATTTGGCAGAAATATTTATTAATGGTCAACTGCAATCTGTCTTCCCCTGATTTTACACTCTGCCCTGTTGAATTCCAGCCTGCTACTGCTCAGGCTGACTGCTAAACACAACAATTTAAATTTGCAAAACTTTACCTGCAATATATTCCCAATGTAAAACCCTTTCTTTATCTCACTGGGAATCCTTTTCAGGATTCCTACTGAGTATTCCCAACAGTATACACATTTTTTTTCCATCTTTCCTCTGCCCATCAGCATCCCCTCCTGGAATTTCAAACACAATTATTTAATCTCACAAAAAAGGAATCTTCCTACCTCGGAGGGCTGTAAGGCAGATGGAAGAGGCAGAAAACTTACATTAAAGACATTAAAACAGTGTTCCCAGTTTCTGACAAGGAAAGGACCTTCATAAAAATGTTTCTATATAACCCCTCTTGCACACAGGGCTTTCACACAGGATAAGCTTATTGAGGATGTCCAGAAAACTGGGTAGGACCTGTGTTTGCAAGCCCAATTCAAGGGCCACACATTTCCTTACTTCCCAGTTTTGGCTCATATACAAGGAATGGGGGAAGGAAAAAATCCCACACACACATGCCCTGATCATCACCTTTTTCCCAGCCGGACTCAGCCATGTTCCTGGCTGGCTCGCCATGCCTGGGCTCAGGCAAATGACCTCATGAATCTTTCTCAATCAAAGCCAGGTTAACACACACTCTCATCTCAGGGGCGAGAACACCCATCCACACCCTTGCTTTCAACCATGCCCTGAAGAAGACAGATTGGTGCGGCTGCGTGGGGAGCTTCTATTTCCTGAGGAACCCCAAAACCCACTCTGGGCTATGCTATGCTTACCTTCCAGAAAGGGGAACACACTTCAATGCAAACAGACAATACAGAAAACACAGACAGCAACGATAGAACAGGACATAAACCATACGGAGAATTCCAAGTGTCAGATCAACAAAACAGATGACAAAACAGACAAGACAGATGACAAAACATCAACAAACAGACAGCAACAAGACAGACGACAAGACAGACAATCTAAACAGGAACTGAGGCCGGAAGCGACATCTCGCCTCAGACCGGAAAGTAGCCCTTACGCTGCGTCCAGCAGGGTTTCTTTCCAATACCAGATCTGCAGATACTAATGGCGGGTAACCGCCGTGCGCACTTACCGGTAATTCCTCTCTCAGCTAGTCAGACGTCCCACTGAGCCGGGGCAGAGGCATAAGATGCCTGTGGGCCCATCCCTGGTGTCGGCGGGAGGCAAGACAGATAGTCTCGGATCTCGCTGGGGCCTCCAATTGTTGTATGGCGAGATTTTACGGACGAGACCAGAGACGGGTTGGAATTATCGAGAGAGATTTATTTTTACCTGCCGGCAGGGACCATGCACTCGTGAGAGTGTGATAGCAGGCAGAGGAGAGACATTTGATTTTTATACTCTTTTACACTTATGCTTGAATGACAGCGAACAATAGGAGAACAACAGAGAAACAATAGGGGAGAGCACCTTTTGCACATTTATCATGCCAAAGCAAGCAAGCGTGGGTACAAGGGCATAACGTCTGCGGTGATACTGGTAATGCTGGAGCGTAGCCTGCTTTGTCGTCAGCTTTGCGTAGCGTGCACATCCGTGTTCGTGTACTTGTTCTCATGCGAACAGGGCACCCTGATACTCGTGAAGAGCCATGCCCTGGCTACGTGCTTGATTATGAGGGGGGGTTACAACAACAGTAAATACCACAAACTACTTCACCATAATGTTAGATGGAGTTTCTCCCTCTTCTGAGGACATCTTCAATGAAAATAGCATGAGGATGTAAAAAAAATTTTTTCAAACATTCCTTTACTTTTGATACCTTCTCATGGTCACCTTTTCTGAATGTTGCACCCAGTTTTCTGTTTTAAAATAGGGAATATAAACCCTTCTCCATATCAGCATCTGTGGGCCTAGGCTGGGGAGTTGCATGAGACCTGTGAGAGTTTTAACAATGTTGCAAAAGTCCAGGCATCATGTCAGTATACCTATAGCTATGGTTGGCTGTGAAGAATCACTGCATCTGCAACTTTAAAGTCCTATTAAATCTCCCTGCTATCATAGTCTGGGCAAACAACTGGCTCATCATTTTTTTTTTTTTTTTTACAGGTGACTGTTCAGCACTCTCATCTTTATCCTCTGAGAATGCTGCTGAAGCTCTTAAATACTGCTGCTCCCACTGCATCTCTCAGTGCCACAGCCCAAGCATGCTCAAAGAGGAGGTGCACACCATGAAAATAAAGTTATGACCAATGTTGTGTTTTGATACTACCCATGCGCACACACAGGGGAGGCACCAGAAAGCTTGCAGAGTCACTGAATCTGCCTGGCATTGGGCATCTGATGCATCCATCTCATTTCTTTTAAAGTGATGAGACAGTCTCTAGCATAGTTTCTTGTTAAAGTTGTGCTGCATGTAAAAGCTTCTTAAAAGACTCAGTCCGCAGGATTACATATTTAGAAGAAAATAGTATCCTGAAAAGCCATGATGATGTGGTGCTGTTGAAGTAGCAATGAGACGAGGTTATTGCAGAGGAAGGCCCACTCCTTCCAGGAGAAGCATGGGGTCCCAAGCTCTCTACTCTGTGGCTCACAGTCAAAGAAACTGGTAGCCTGCCTGCATCCCTTATACATTCACCTGATCCATATCAGAGGATACGCAGGACCTTATTTCCACAATTGCCCTGGACTGCAGGGTGGTGAGGCAGATGGTCTCCCAGAGATTCAGGCTTCCACCTGCAATATATGGGGCTCCTCTCCTAGTGGGGATTTATTTATTTATTTAAAACTTTTGTACCCTGTGCAACCACTGTTGTCTCAGGACAGCTTACAATAAGGAACAAATAAAATAACAAAACAACCAAAACCTAATGCCACCTCTGTGTTCGTGTAGCATGAAAGGTTGCAATTGTACAACAGGGTTGGGGAGTAAAATCAATGGCTCTATAAAATGGGACATGGCTCATACAGTGAAAGTGCCAATCTCAGGTTTGCAGATGCTGAAGTACAAGTCTCAGATGTATTGTTGAACTGGGCACCATTGATCGGCTATGCAGTGGTGGCTCCAATTTCAGGGAAGCAGGTGTAACCGCTCTGGGTAGTATGCTAAACCCTTTCAGCACCATGGATAGCTCCTTAAACCTCTGGAGCGGGTGCATCATGCCCCTGAAAGTGGATGTACCAGCCTCCATTGTATCCATGGGCATTCAAGGTCACAGAGCGGGAAGGAGGGGTATGCAACTAGCCCAGCCCCTTCCTTTGCATCCCTGTGCAAACCCCCTGCTGGGGAACACTCTGAAGAGTCTGCTCTACTCACAGAGGTCCCCTCACCCACGATTTGAGATATTGAACAATCAGGGTCCAACTAGAGTGACCCCTTACACATTACCATAAAAGAGGAAATATATCCTCAATGAGAGGACAAAAGAAATCACTGATCTGCACAACATTTGCACATGCAAATCTATAGGTATAGATGCTATCATAGGAATAATGATTATAATTTAAGCCAAAATACAACCTTTCTCCTCATGGTGTGGAAGAAGGTGGCCAAGTGATTGTGGGCCTTGATGAGTCAGAGTTCTCCTGTACTTTATCTAGAATTGAATGTGATTACCTTTCTAATAATAGACCTCATCAAGGCCTCTGACAGCCTTTCAGTGTAAGAACTGGAAATCAGTGAAACTTGAACTTCTCTCAGTTCTCCAAATTCCACCTCAGAGTTTGGACTGACTCATGTCCAGATCAGCTTGCAAGTTCCTTCCTATTTTCATGTGAAAACCATGCCATTCTTGGGTGTGTACCTAGCTGCATAGTGGAAACCACATATCTTCTCCCCTGGATTAAAGTGCAATTGTTTTGCCTTATTTTAAAAAGTATGCATTTTCCCATGTAAATGTTTCCAATGTATAGATATTTTGAACAGATTTTCCCCCAATGAACATCTTTGCACACTTGGGAAAGTACCACTTTTGCCAGCAGATTGTGCAAATGAGGTTCAGTTCTGAAATGAATTCCTCACACATCCCTCCAGAGGTAAGACTACAATTCCCAGCATGCTCCAGCTAGCTATCTGGAGGGTACCACCGTGGGGTACTAGTGGGCTGCACTAGTGTCTTGATAGCTTTGTCTAACCCTAACAGACCATTTTGAAATGTTTGGGCAATGATTTTTAATGCACCCCCCCCGGCCTCTCATGTATCACTTTCATGTATTATTTTCATACATTACTAGCTTGGAAAGGTGATATAACAGGCCAGTCAATAAATACTGATGAATTCAAGGACCATGGTAAGAAGGCCAAGCTTTGCCCTTCCACCAGTACATAAAAAATGAGGCCAGGAGGAAATCAATCTTCCACTATCAATTTAGTGGCGGCCAAAGCTGCCTGCAACCTGGCCTGCTCCACGTCATAAATGGAATGGGAGAGAAGGGGCTTTTTTGTATTCATTTCATGTTTGGCCTAAGGCTTTCTGAGTTTGCTCTTCCCCAGTAGAGGCAAAACAGGATGGTCCATGGCCTTCCTCATGGAACATGAAAGTTGATGAAACTTACTTTGGACATCACGAGTTCACAGCAAACTGGAAAAGTAATAGAGCTTTACTATATTGGATTTTTAAAAAGTGAGAAATCATCTGTCAGCTGTAAGCCACAACCATTCTCTGAGCTCTTGTTATATTATGGAATGTTCTCAAACATTCCAACTTTTTAGGGAAAGGTGTCTGCAACAAAACGTGGAGAGAGGTCAGGTTTGGGTGGAGGGTAGATTATTCTATACAGATTAAGGGAAAGCTGCTGGGTGGAATTGGGAGGACAGGGGGAGAAGCCTGTTTAAACAGAGAGATTCTAGGACTGATTATTCAGGAAATACAAAAGTTAAGGGGAAGAAGGCCCAGAGGAAAGGGGTTAAGAAAGGTGGATAAATATGAGCTAGCTTTTAAAACAAAGCTGAAAAAAGGACATGCAAGGGTGACAGGAAAAAGGAGGACTGATAAGAATGAGGTTTGAAGTATGAAGGGACTGGACCAAGATCAGGCTAAACAGGACCTTGGGAACACTGCTCAGTGTTGGTTGCTCTCTGATGTCGGCACCTAACAACTGTGGCATTCTTCTTCTGTGCACTGCATCTCCTCCATTTGAAGTTTCCCACAATGCAGTACTCCAGAGCACTCTGTAGTACTCTGTCAAAGCACTATTGCTATCAGGTAGCTCCTATAAGGCTCAAAAGAAAAGCTGCAATAGATAAGAAGACCCATTAGCATGGGAGACACTAACTTCCCCTGTTAATTATGTGTAGAGGGAACAAACTTAATTAACAGAGCTCACCCTCTTATACTGGGAATTGAGGTTGTCCTGTGAAATTACTTGCGAATATATTTAGGACAGGCAACAGAAAAATAACACATAATTCAGAGCCACAATATATGGCACTGGTCAATAGGCGAGATCAAAGTTTAGAGGAAATAAAACAAATTAAGAAATGGGTTTCTGTTAATGGCTCACAGTTATAACTGTGTGCTACAGAACACCACTTCTGAAAGAACAGTGCAAGCAATGGCTTTACACTCCACATCCAAGTTGAAAGTTCACCAGAAGCATCTGTTTGGCCCCTGTGAGAAACAAGATGCAGATGAACACCTGTGAATTCTGCTCAAATGTTTGCTTTAGAATCTGGAATATGGACTTGATAGGCTTCCCATAAATCAACTTAATATATCAGTTTGTGACATCCTAAAGGGGACAACTTTCCATACCTGCTAGGAAATTCTCTCCAAAAAAGCAAACAAGGCACCTACTCCACATCCGCACAAAGCCCCACCCTACAAATGAGGCCATTGCCTCCTTTCTTACCCAGGAGATTGTATAAAGGGAGACAGAAGGAGGCCTCGGTTCTTCTTCTCAGGGCTGCTGTGCCAGTAGCATCAATGGATCCCAAGGTAAGTGGCCTCTATCAGAGCTGTCACCTTGCTCCAAAAGAGTTTTATCCCAGATGCAGCTATGTAGGCATGGGCTGTGGGCTGTTGGGCAGGTGGCTGGCAAGTGCTTGGTTTATGTTCCCTAGAAATGACTCTTTTGCTCACACATTTCACTGCAGTGTTCAGGCCTTGTCTGTATTCAGAGCAGGCATGCCAAGTATGTTGCCCTGGAAGAGAGTGCTTTGCTCAAGTCCAGTCTGCAGGGCTGACTGACCCACATTTGCCACCCAAGCAAAGGACAAGCTACCACCAACTCCCCATTTCATGGATGGAAGCCTGCTGGACTGGCAGTCGGTTCCTCTTTCAACGTCAGTGCTGAGGTAGTCTCCAGAAGCTCCATTCTTGGTAGGACAACACAGCTATGTGGGCGTCCCTCCAGCAGACAGCAGTGCAGCCTGTGAGGAACATCTTGGAGGCTGCCAGCACAGCCCATGTGCACCTTCTGCCTGAGGTGACCACCAGTTGTGCCTCATGGTAGAGTTGGCCCTGCCAGCCAGTGAGCTTCACGACCGAACAGAATCTGAGCACGGATTTCCCACAGTTTTAACACATAAGCGGACATAGTACTGCAGCCAGCCTAGACATCGCTCAGAGTGTTTGTCTGTGGGTGAAATGCATGTCAGTGTGTAAGGCGGCACGATGAGGGACGCATGTTCTGGGTGGCTGGAGCACAAACTCAAATTCTGGACACACTGGAGGTTTGTTGACTGGTAGAGGATGTGGTCTGATGGGGCTGATGCTCCTTGCTGCAGCATCCTCTTTTTCTTCTTAATTTGGAAAATAGTATATAGTTTGTTTTAGCTAGGTTAGCATGTAATACATTATTGGTGCTACTTTATTTCATTGTTCTTTTCCAAAATGAAATAGTGTTTCTTCCAGAGAAAGCGAGTTTAGAAGGACAGGCTAACAGAGTTGCAAGTGGTCATTAAGGCCGTCAGGTCCAACCCCCTGCTCAACACAGACTCCAACTAAGGCATCCCTGGCAGATGGCTGTCCCGCTGCCTCTTGCATGCTTCCACTGCGGGAGAGCCCATGGTAATTAGTCCCAGTGCTGTACTGCTCTAACCGTTGGGAAGTTTTCTCTGATGTTCAGCTGGAATCTGGCTTCCTGTGACTTCCAAGTCTTGCACTCCGGGATAATCCAGAAGAAATCCCAGTCCTCCTCTATGTGACAACCTTTCAGGGGATCTTTTAGTGATTTACAGGTATGAATGTGAGGGGATGTCATGTGGAAGAGGGTCATGAGCTGTTCTTCCCTGCAGTGGAAACCAGGACATGATCCAATGGGGCAAAGCTCAAGGAACTAGCCTTCAGGTTGGATGTCAGGAAGTACTTCCTGACGGTTAGAACCCACAGGATATGGAATGGGCTTCCAAGAAAGGTGGTCAAGGCCCCATGCATGAGGGTGTTCAGAAAGAAGATTGGAAAAGCACTATTTGGAGATTACATGAGCAGAGCCAGCTGGAGCTGCTTGGCCCGGGAGGCCCTTTCTGACCCGCTTTGTTTCTATGTTTCTGTAAGCTGTACATGGAAAATAATCAACAAAAGGTTTACCGTGTTTACTTCTGCATTTCAGGTAAATGTTAAAGGTCTGGTGGTCCAAATAAAAATGCCTTCTGCTTCCCAGCCTACCTTCCCAGTCCAATTGCCTACCTGCCGTTTGTTTCAGATGCAGCTGTTGCTCTGCACTGTGTTTGTGTCCCTGCTCACGGGTGAGTCCTGCGCCAGCACGATGGACGCCTCCCCCACCGTCCTGGACAGAACTGTGCAAACAGGTCAGGCGGCAACCGGTAGGTATGGGGGACAGTACCCTAGAAATAGTCTCCCCTTCACCCTTTGACACTTGAGCACTCTCAGGCATTCCTCGAATGTAGGCAGCTGGGGCTGTGCAGCCTGGCTGCAGCCCCACTACTAAGTATAACTAGGGCTATTCTGTACCCTACTTTACGGAGGAGAGTCCTCCATTTGAAAGCATGTCACGGAAGAAGGTCTCTATCAGAGGATGTCCCCAGTTTGAAGGACTGCCCAGTCAAAAACTCATTTAAAGGGAAATATCCATAAGGAGGGAGAGAATGAAAGCACCTTGAAGTCACACTTCAACGGTTAGCCCCTGAAACACAGTGACTAAGGAGGCACAAGGGGCATCTGGTTCCAATCGTCCCCTTATGTTCAGATGGACAGTATTTCAGGTAACTTGTTGGTTTCTTAATTTGCATATATTTGCATATACACATTCTTAAATGTAAGAATTCTCATATATTTGCATACACAAATATAAATCTACATATACATATCACTTTCCAAATCAGCATCCTCTTCTGTCCTCTGTTTTGCTGCTGTAGCTCCTCTTTCAGTGATGCAGGTCTGCATTCAGCTGGATTTCAAGATACCCAGGCGGTGCTGTGTTGCACAGTTCAGCAGTATTCCAAATGTCTCCCCAGCTAGGAAAATGCTGGTGTGGGAACGGGTCAAATCATCTAGGTTCCCGCATCAATTAGAGTTTGCACAACTTGTACCACCATGACTGGCATGGGATATGTTTATGCTTCTGCAGCAGATCCCATGCCATGAGGAAGCTAAAAGAAAATCTTTTTCTATTAACCTTAAACTTGTGTTTCTTTGTTCATTTGTTTTCTCTACTCAGTCCAGAACCAAGATGGTGGAAAAGCACCAATCCTCACTGAAAACCAAGATACTTCCAGTAGGAATGCTGACAATTTCTATGAAACCACCCTGGGCTGGATTTGGTTCCAAGGCTCTGCTCCCAGCGGAGCTGTGCCCTTCTGGAATGCCTATGGGAATAGGTGGGAATATCCCTGTATGGTGGCAGGTTGCTCCGCAGGCTACTATAGCCCAAGCTATGGCCCCTACTGTTTCTACCCTTATGGCAACAAAGAATACAACACCTCTAAGTTTTGGATGTTGGTCAATGGCCATCATTTTGAATCATTGGGCTGGAAAGCTGATTCATATGGTGGCGTTCCCTCCAATTCTATCAATACCTGTGCAGGTGTAAGACTTTATGTAGGGAAAAATAAATATGGCTTAGGGAAGGTGGACAGCAAAAATAAAGCTTTCTTCTTAGGTTACCAGGGCAAAGAGTACTGGTATAAATACTATGATGTGCTGACCATTAATAAAGACTATAGATCTCAGAGGATTAGCAATGTCAGTTACATGATAGAGCAGGGGACATACAGTACAGAGTCTATGCTCATCGTTTCCAGCAAGGTCTCCAACAATGAATGTACATCAGTGAAGAAGAGCACCACCTTGTCAGGGACAGTAAGTTCCGAACGTCATTGGGATGTTGGCATTGCCCTCTCCAGGAGCGTGAACACTAGCATGACAGCAGGAATTCCTCAAATCATTGGTGCATCCTGGAGCATTTCGGCCGAGAAAACATTCAGCTGGAATCAGGGCTCTACACAGAGTGAATCCATCACATACACTGAGACGGTAGACCTTGAGGTCCCACCCAATCACAGTTGTGAAGTGGTCATGAAAGGCAAAAGAATGAAAGCAAATATTCCATTCATGGCCACTGCGACTCGCTACTACTACAGTGGGGAGAAGCGAATGGCCAGAGTCCAGGGAACCAGTGATAATATAGCTATTGCACAAGTGCACACAGAGGTGATGCGCTGTGAGCCCATTCCCAATGCAAACCCATGCGCTGCACAGTATTAGCTCACAAAAGTGATTGTCTAGTCATCTTAGGCCATGGCAGAAATGAAGAAGAGAAGGTGCTGCTGGGCAACTGGGAAATAAGCAGGTTCATTGCAGGCTGGGCTTTCACATCCAGGGGCCTTCACCATCACACGTATGGACTAGAGGGCAAGAAGGGATCGTTCTGCCATCACCCCAGAATAGCAGCTTGATACCTTAGTCTGTTCAGATTTCCTTGGGAATAAATCCCAGTTCCTTCAATGGGATTGATTTCCATATATTTATGCACAGAATTGCACCCCAAGTTAACAACCTAAATCCAGAAGGTAGAGCCAGACACCATTATTTGCACTGAGCCCCACTAAACGCCATCTGAGGAGTTGCCTATCATTTAAATCCTACTGTTTTCAATGGGAACTAGTTGCTATTACCTTAGGCTGCCATTCTAGGTGTCCTTCATACAAAGTAAGCACCACTGAGTAGTTGCGTTGCATGCCTACATCCAAAGTTGGAGTCATTTCTTTAGAATTACATTGCATGCCTGGATCCAAATGCAAAGCACATCCACGTATAGATAACTGATAAGAGTCCAACATGTGGCTCACCCAGGCCACATGGACATCCATGCTAAGCTCCTGGTTTCCCTGCCTGCCTCAACCTTCATGGTTAAATAACTGGCAAGACACAACACATGGCAGATTGACTAGGCT
Source organism: Varanus komodoensis (assembly GCF_004798865.1). NCBI lineage: Eukaryota > Metazoa > Chordata > Lepidosauria > Squamata > Varanidae > Varanus > Varanus komodoensis. The sequence continues at coordinate 7,465,466 of NW_025336011.1, read as the reverse complement.
CCGTTTGCCTGATCAGAAGTTGGGGTGCCTAGAACATACCCACACTACGTTTTCAGTCTATTTTACGCATTTGCTGAAACTGACATTCAACATGCTACCAAATGCTACCAAAAAACCCCCCAGATTTTCTCCAAAACTATAATCCTAAACATGCTTCTTTGGAAGGAGGCTCTATTGCAAATAATGGCACCCATGTCCAAGAAATGACATTTGGCATCGTGGTTCAGCTGCTATGGAACCTGCTCATACCTAGCAGGCATTTTGGGAAAGCTTCCTCCTTCTTTGGCTCAATATTTCTCTCCAGCCTTGACTTGTAATCAATGCATCTATGAAATGAAAGCAGACCGGCTGACTTCTTCACATTGTTTTATTGCAATGCATATTGTAACATGGATTGAAAAAGTATTAAAGAGTACAATTGTTTGAATGCTTGTTCCCTTTTGTTGTGGTTTGATATCCTAAAAAGCAAGTCTGCATTAAGGTTTTTGTAGTGTACAAGTTAATTAGTTCTATACACACACTTAAAAGGCAGAGGAACAATTCACTAAATAACACTTAACTGGCTAACGGGCCTTCTTTGAGATGAGGCATTTTATAGCTGGAAAATGAAGCTGCTTTCCTCCTCTCATCCTCTCAGTTTCTGCACTCTTCTTTTCTGAATGGATTTCGTGGCTCAATCTCAGTTCTTTTCATTTTATTTCTTTGGGCACAGTCCTCTGAGGATGCCCATATCACTCTGAATTTGGATGGGCATCCAGCAGAGCTCTGGAGCAGTGTGGAGCTGACTGGACAAGATCAGTCTGATCTTCTCGCTCTGCAAAGACCACGACGGTACTCACTGAAAAATTCTGGGTGCTCTCTTTCCTTGCCATTCTTCTCCTGAAACTGGATTCGGAAAGGAGCAGGACAGCTTTCAGGTCTAGGGTGGTCCTCCAACAGCACCTTAAATACAGTATTGCTCTGCATGGAGGAGGAGCAGGAGGAGGAGGAATAATCATGGCCACTTTGAAGGGATACTCCTTGGCAGGTCTGTTGGGCAGAGCACAGGGAAGGTCTCCCAGCAGATACGGCTCACAGAAGTGCCTAAGCACGGCAGGGGGCTAGAGTGTCCCACTTATGCTCTATGCCACTTAGCATGTCAACTGGGTCAGGGCAACCTCCTAAGGCCGGCAGGTAATCAGTCCTTATACACCAGCCACAGTTTTCTGTGTGACTCTTTCAGTAGTAGGAACAAATACCCAAAGACCTGGTGAAAATAGCAACCATAGCAAATGCATTACAGATTTAGTATAAATAGAGGTGGTGTAACACTTGATGGCCTGAATCTTGATAAATCATTTCTCGATGCTGATTCTAAGAGAATCGGGAGTGGTTCAAGGCAGGATCTGATTTATGCTGATGCCATGGATGAGTAAGTTTGGCACTTCTGCATTGCACACTGTCGGAAGCATGTGCCCAGAAATGGTTACACACAGATTTGCATACATGTAGATGCAATTTTGAAAACAACTCTTTTTCAATGGAAATTAAGCTCGCTATAGTGAGAACCATGGACCACGGGATCCGCATGCCCACTCAATCTGCTGGCCCGGTGTTAACTCTTGGTGGACAATTCAAGTCCCTTCCAATGCTTCTTCCCTTTAAACTGGGCTTGGGCTAGACAGCCTTTCCAAAAGGGGATGCCTTCGTATGGAGGACTCTCCTCTGTATAATAGGACACATCATCACCTTTCACATGGATGCAGCATTTCTGCAAACCCCATGTCGCCTATATGTTTTCATGCATTTATTTATGAATTTATACAGTGTTTCTCAATATGTATGAAAATAAGATTTTTCTCCTGATGAACTGAAAACAGAATCAGTGCAAAGTCATGATTCATTGATAATCACCCGTGACCCCAATCAGAACATACTCCACGTGCTGCACTGTTGCCTCTTTGGTTGCTTTAACCACACATTACACTTATACACAGGGTGCATTTAGAAGGACAGTTCTTTGCACTACCAGTCCAAGAGCATTCTGCGCATTTATTTCTGCATATTTTCATTTTATGTGCGAAGTCCTGTGCCTGGTGCAAATAGAGTTATAACTTAGAGCTGCAGCAACCTCTGGTGGTCAGCTGGGAAAACAACATCCTCTTTTTGAAAAGCCTGATTTTCATTTATTTCATTTCATACAAGTGGCCTTGTGCTGCTTTCATCTGAACACTGGCGCAGAGAAATGTAGGAAAATGTAAATGAGTGAGTGAGGAGAGTTGTGCTTGTGACAGTTCGTTTCAGACCGTATGTTTCTGGTTGATGTTGATTCAAGATAAAGGTCTGACCGTGAGCCTGAATTCCAGCTAGCATGGCAAAGTGGCTGCATGCAGCTACAGCTGTTGCTTTGATTTAAGACTGTTGAATTTGTTTGTAGTGTTTGTGCACACGTGCAAGAACTGGTACCTGTGTAAGGGTTACCAGTATTCAAACAGAGGTTGGACATGCACATGGTGGGCATGTCGTGAGCGGAGCTGCCTGGAGCCAGGGGACAGACTAGATGGCCCGGGAGACCCCTTCTGACTCGCTCTGTTTCTGTCTTTCTATGTGTTCTGCAGGGGGCCAGGAGCCCATGGGTGGATGGAGAATTGATAACAATTAAAACTAGTCTATGGATCTAGGGAAATCTGTGGCAATGGGAAACATGTGTAGGTGGTCATCAGGGATGACGGAGAGAGAAAGAATGTGGAGAGATGAGCTGGTTGGAAGAGAGTTGGGCAGAGAGAAAAATGCAGGTTTTGCCTTCTATGAAATCCGTTTCTGTTGGTCACAAAAAACTGGGTTCATGTGAATGGTTTTCTGCCTTATGGCTCAGCCCAGTACTTCTGGTCCGTACTTAGTCTCTGGGATGGGCTGATGAAAGCCATTTTGTGGTGGTGCCCACGGCAGTCACTCTAATTTTGGAATATGCTTCAGAGACACAAACTATTAGACACTCCACAGCTTTAAGTAGGATAACCACATATACTTTACAAGGAAAAGAGGAAACGCCTCATCAAAAAGGACCAAAGGCGATGGTGCATTGCCTGAAATGTGCATGGGCTAATCTGCATGTATATGCATTAAAATCAAATTTAGAAATGAGGGTGATGTTGATTAAATAGAAATATATATGGTACATCTGCCCATAGTACAGAAGACTGTGAGCAAGGGACCTTGCGCCTGCTTGTTCCATCAGTTCTCAAATCCTCTGTATTGATGGCCCTTTATGTATAATGGTTTGCTTTTTAATACTGTATCTTCTCATTATACTTTATGTTAGGTTCTTCAGGCTGGTGATCTTTCAACTAGCTTTGGATAGGGTAGCACTTCAAATAGGTGAGGGCTTCAAAGAGAGGACAGTCCTTAACATGGGAGACTGCCCTTTGTACAAGAAGACACATGGCCACATCAGCCCTGCTTAATTACGCTAAATCAATGGGATGTGGGAGGGAGCAATCGCTCTAGGGTGGGAGGAATGTGCTTGGGGGTCTTACTTATTTCTCCTTTAAATATGCTCTTTCTTATTGTTTGATACTGCTGCATTGTAGTTTGTGCCTGGCGCAATGTTCTTCTTGCCTGGAACCATCTATTTGCATGCACCTTTAGTCCACGTTTTCTGGCTCTACGTGCTTGTGAGGAAGTCGTGAACATTACAGATTGCCATAGGACTCCTCTGACCCCCTTCAGGAATGAAACTGAACCCAGGGACACCCCTCACCCCTGAAACTTCTCACCACTGCAAGCAGTGACACAGATAACAGAATGGAAACACACACACACACACACACACACACACCCCAGTTTGTATGCAAAGAAGTGTAAAACTGAAGACTGTCATGAAAGTACGCTGCCACTCATCTTGAGAAAGAAAAGATGGTTTTAATAAGTTCCTTCCCATTTTCTGGGAGTACATCATAAGAAGAATAGCTGGACATGTGTGAGGAGGGTTGGGTAGAGACAGTTCCCCATTCTGAACAACCTTTGAGAAGTGTTTCCCCTTAACAGTGAATTACCTATGCTTGGCACCATGACAATCTTTCAAACCCAAGAGCAAAGCTCCAAAGCTGGGCCTGTCAGAGGCTTTGTCTTCTGCCAGAACATGCAGAAGAATTACTAGACCAGAGAAGAGCAAAAGGACATGAAAGCCTCAGCAGAATAATGCATTTTGCATTAGGGTCATTCGAATGCCAACACTGGGATGAAATTCCGATAAGGAAAATCTTGGAATCTTCGCAAACTAAGTCCTATTTATTTTAGTGATTCTTAATGCTTAGAGAATGCTTTGGATCAAAGCCTTATTTGATTCCATGTATTGATAGTTCTTTGCATCTCTCATACTGGAAGCCATTGCTAAGCAAACGTCAGGACATCATACCATTTATAAAAGTATTCACTACCATCAATCCCAATAAAAAAAGCGGCATTCCTGCGGTCAACCTTCCCAAGACCGTATCTATTTTTTCCCACGTAAATGTTGTCTCCTCCACAGGCATTTACAGCTCTGTTTGGAATTGAACCCCATGAACCAGCTTTCCACACCAAGGTTTCTCGCTCTCCTGGATTCACTAAAAGAGAGAAGGAACTTGTCTGCATCTCATGGTCTGCATAAGGGTAGGAACAGAAAGGGCCACGGCCTGTGGTGTAGAAGCCAATATGACAATTTGATGTGGCACATGGATATTCTCTCCTATTGGCATAACTATTCCAGAAGGACACAGCTCCGTTGGGGATAGAGCCTCCAAATGGAACCCATCTCAAGCTTGAACCGTAAACGTTAACATCAGCCATTCGTTTTTCTCGAATCGGGTTGACCATGACTTTGCTGTCTCTCTCTGGGCCTGAAACACAATTTAAGAGAGGAAACCCCATGAGAAAGAGCGTGGCTCACCTTGATTGCCTAGAACATGGGTGAAAAACCTCTGGCATAGCAGTCAAGTCCTGCCATCACAATCTATATCTCTGGGAAACCTCAGTAGGCTGTGACCCCTTCCGCTGCTCCCATGCCTTTTCCCTCAACCACTGAAGGGGGGTTTCCTGCCTGTTGTGCAGTGACTTGGCCATCCTAAACAGGGAAACCTCCTCACCTGAGACTTTGCTATTATGAATACTTCTTTGAACATGCTGCCATTTTGTTTTGTTTTTTTTTTGTTTTTTTGTTTGTTTTGTTTTTTTATACCACCTCCTTTCACACCCATTTGTTGCCTTCGGCACAACCTGCACTGGAATGAAACTCCATAACTGAATCCGGCTGCCTGGGCGAGGGAGTTGCCCGAACTTTGTCCATGCATTTGCTTGGCTTGCATTCCTGAGTCCCGTGCAGGGCTGCCTTCCTAACCTCATCCAAGCCTGCCACAATCAAGGGATGGGCAGCCTCCCTTGGATAGTCTTGCATGAGGCCAAATACATTCTCAGATAAAAGAGTACGCTTTTCCATTTCCTTTGCTAGAAGCTCTGGCAACAGTGCCCTTGCTCATCTCCACTCAAAGGGAGGGACTACAACTTTCCCCAGCTCCACATACCTGGGTGTATTTCCCTACTTTGTCCCCAATACTTAAGACAGCTGTGAAGAGGACACTGGCAAGAGGTTTGTTCTGTTGCCATTGGCCACTCCTTGTGCAGCCCATGAAGCCGAAACGTGGGGGACCCAGAGGACTAAAGCAGGAGTGAACTCCAAAGCAGCGAGCAGAAGCACCGGCCTTTCCAAGGAAGTTTCGCACATTACCTACTAATTGTAGGACAGTTTTCCTCACGGGTTTGTTAGGGTCAGCAATACCTGTGTTTGGTCCATGGGCCCAGGACACTTGAGCAAGCAGGAGCATAAATATGACCACCTTCATCTGAAATGCAATATAGAGCCAGCAACACTAAATCACTAAAGTGCAAGAGAAGTGATAGCTGAGATGCAACAAAACACACAGCTGATAGCTTCATTTTGATGAGGTGCCAAGATAAGATCTCCCAAAACAAACCTGTCCTCAGCAGCTCACCAAACGCTGTCCAAACGGGGTGCCATCATTTTATCTCTTTGCTGTGAGCAAACAGGGTGGCTTGCAAGATTGCAAACCATCCCCTGGCATTTCAATGCACATCTAGATGGAGAAGCAGTCTTAGAGCTTTCTGCTGAGCCCTCCCGGCGAGGCCCCCGGCTTAGAATCCCAGTGCATTCCAGCAGCCATTCTTAAACAGGTTTGGAAATACAGCGTGCTTATTAGTTTGGAACTTGCAGGCCAAGGCACAGGATACCAACCCACCCCCGGGAATTTCCCACTGGAAAGCTCCTGGCACTGCCAACCAAAAGACATTCTGGAGCCACCTCATCTCTCCTCTCTTAACAGGATGCTGTCCTGCTGAGAAAAAAGATGGGAGAAGCAGCAGGAAAACAACAGGAAGGTTTCAGGGGGAAGACGACATTGACTGGAGCGCTTGTCAATTTCTATGGAGCAGGCGTGTCATATGCACATCACAAGCTCTGCCTAAATCACTCGAGGACTTTCATCCTGAATTCTGTTCATCAGTGATCAAGGGCACGGACAAATGAATTTCCTTCCAGCATGCAAGGAAGCTGCGGCTGTATATCACACGTGTAAACTTCTCCCCCAACAGAGTGTAGCAGCCTTTCCCAGCTCAATGCCTTCCAGATGTTTTGGACCACTGCTCAAAATGCTGGATCGGAATATTGCATTGCATTTATACCCTGCCCTTTTCCCTCCTGTGAAGAACCCAAGGCAGCCTACAAAGCACAACAGATACGTGGGGCTAAGAGTGAGCGGCTGGCCCAAGATCCCCCAGTGAGAGACTAGAACCCAGATCTCCCAGGTGCCCAGTCCAGCACTCTAAACCCCACAACCACACTTCAACTCATGGCAGCTGAAGTCCAAAGCATCTGGAGATCACCCCACCCCCAAAAAAAGTGGATCCCCAATTCCACCCCACAGAGAAACAAACACTGGAAATGCTATCCTGTTATTCCGATAAGAGGAACAAAAACAGCTTTACAAGTTCTCACACACATATGCAGCAGCTTCTAGTAAATGCACCCAGTGGTCATGCACAGGTTCTTCCAAGACAGGAGCTTGCTACATGGCTTACCATAGGATTTCTTAAATGTGCAGCAAAGCCCTTTATCAAAGATTGTAAGATACCTGTTCCACTGGAGGCAGCTTACCTTGGATAGTTTCTCTGCAAGCAGCTTCAGTGTTCTGATGATGAGACTTTCTTCGTTCTCAATTTAAACATTTCTCAAGCCCATCACATGGCCAGTGGTCAGAGCGGAGGGTTTGTGACCTGGTGGGCAGCTGGCCCATGTCATTTTTAGGGCAAAGGTTGGGATGGAGCAAATGGAATGACTCCTGGATGGTACTGCTCAGAAGCAATGCAAATTCTGTTTCCCAGACACCCTTGTCATCTGACAAGTCTGAATCTGTCTGACCTTGGGTTATGTGCCAAGGAAAACTACCCTTGTATGCCCAACAGTAGCCTCCTCCGTCATGAAACTGTCCAATCCGCTTTTCAAGCCATCCAGATAAGCGGCCATCACCATGTCCCCTTGGAGTGTATTCCATATTTTAATTACACAGTAAATGAAGGAGGACTTCCTCTTATCTGCTAAAACCTCCCAGCAATCAGCTTGATGAGATTAGCCCAGTGCCAAGGAAGAGAAATGCCTCCCTCTCCACATTCTCTACACCATGAATTATTTTAAATACTTCTATCATGTCTTCTCTTTCTCACCTTTTCTCCAAGCTGAACAGTTCCAGTTTTCATAGCTATTCCTCATAGTGGGACTGTTCCAGTCCCAGGATCTTTTCGTTACACTTCTCTATAGTTTCAGGGAAGGAAACCAGAACAGGATGCAAGATTCTAAGTACAGTTGCACTAAAGAATTCTATCAGGGGAGGAAGACATGGCAGATCTATTTTCTATTCCATTCCTAATTAGAACTAGCACAGAGTTTGTCTTTTTCACAGCAGTTGTTCACTGGGTCTACATGTACACTGAACTGTCTCCTACTAACCCACAATCCCTTTCTTTCTCTATCACTGCTGGCTCAAAACCCATCAGCATGTCCTTGAAGTTGGAATTGTTTGCACCAACATACATTACTTACATTGAACTCAATTTGCCATTTCAATGCCCATTCTCTGAGCTTCGGGATATCCTTTTGGAAGTCCTCAAAATCCCTTTTGCTTTTACCCCGTCTAAATACTAAATACTCATGAGCAAACTGGATCACTTGACTAGCCCTCCTCCACAGGGAATCCAGAGAGGTGGGGGCAAGAAAAGCAAGAATTCAGAGAGCAGGATACTACCAATGTGGCAATGCGTAGTATTGCCTGGAACTGTTTTCAAAATGGCCAGTGTGGCGGTAGGCCCAACATGGCTCCCTACCTATGCTACGTAGCACCGGGGATAGAAACGTTTAGATTGCCAGTGTGTATCTGCCTGACCCTTATGCGTCCCCCACTGAAAAGCCAGGCCAACGCATTAATCCTAATACAGAACGCGATGGGAATCCACCAGTTACATCTCTCCATTGGGAGAAGTTGTCAACTATTGCCAATTCACAATGGGGAGTTGCAGAATTAAGCAGGTTTCAGTGCTTGCTTTTTACTGTCTGAGGTAGGAAATCCAGGAAAAGCTTGGTGAGCTGGCCCAGTATTTCCAAATGCAGACTGGTTGCACCCTATCCTCCCCCTGCCAGCTGTGCCATGCTTTTCAGAGTGATTTCCCAGTCATAGTATGTCAGACATGGGGCTCCTTTTCCTAAAGAAGGAACCTGAATGGAAAAACAATGGCTCAGTGAGTTGGACAATGATATATGGGCTCTCTCAGCATTAGGAGCAATCCAGCTACTCTGAAATACCAAACGGCGCAACCCTGTTGAGGTTTAACGGTTTTATGCAAGACGGTGCTGGAAGGCTCCTTTCTACATGAAGTTTGGCACACTGAGACTTCTGTGCTGAGCCTGGAGAACCATCTGGATTTCCTGCCTTCGGAGCAAAAGGTCCTGTGTCAGCCTTTTCGGATGGTCCATCACAGGCATTGCTTAAGCTTCCAGAGGAGCTGGGTCATTAGTATGATATTGAAAGAACACTGAGACACGAAAATGCAATCCGGGATAGTAAACAACTGGCCAAAAGAAGAGTACATTCAATGGCAAACAGCAGTGACCTCAAGGCCAGAACAGGTAATGAGATAGAGCTAGAAAGTGAAACCCTTTCACTTTCACTAAAGAGATGCCATAGGCACCCCGAGGGGTGGAGTGTTTGTGTTCTTGTGATAATGGGTGCTTGGCTGTTCAAAGGAAAGCTTTGTCTGTCTCCTACAACCTTGACTCAGTATGCAAAACAAAGTAAATATGAAGCCCATCAGATCATGCTCCAAAGCAATGTTTCCAACAAAAATTTCAGCTGCATTTCCATGAATCGGCTACCTTGATCGGCAAACACGTTGAACAGCAGAGTTTGGAATGAACGTCTCACAGAAAAAGACCAGAGGGGAGAAGGCTGCGGTAGTCAAGGCAGGAGAGGAGCTGAACATGGAGCCAGGGTCAGGGGAGAACTGGCTTTGTGAAATAGTCATGCTTTGACTCCATGTGGGAAATCCAACACCAGACTGGGCAGGCCTGCACCCCGTGGCAGGGTGCTGCGTAGCAGGGGGCCACAAAAGCTTAGTTCTGAGCCCCAACCTCTTCACACGGCAGTGGGGCTACGATCTGGCTTTCCACTCCACAGATTTTGCCCGCACCCCTGCATCTTGGAGTGGTGCTCCTTGAGGGTACCTGTAGTTCTTTCTATGAGACAGTTCTACCAAACAGTGGCTGATGGACTCAGAGCAACAGGACTGTGGACCAGAAACTGTGCAAGGCTGTACTGCCCCTGTTTCAATCATGGCAGCAGACCTCAGCAGAAAGAGACAATAAGCCAAGCAAACCTTCACCCAAGGCATGTGCTGCCTGAGGCAAACGACAGGACGCTGCTCCCTCCTGCTCCATATAAAAAACTGGCTGGACCAGCAGGAATCTTTCTTCATGCACTGTTGAGTCAACACCCTCCACCACACTGAAGGAAACAGTTGAACTTAGGCAGGACAGAGCAAATCCAGTTCTTCACAGCTCTGTCCTCCAGAATGCTTCTGTTCTTTACACCAGGCAGTCCCAGGCAGCATTTCACGTCAGAAGGAGGCCCTGGCCCTCTAGATATCTTGAACGCCTTGGGACCTTGCATTGGGCTTAGTGCTCACGGCCAAAGGGGAATATATCCTAGTCTTGCATTCACGCAGACACACACACAAGACTTACAATGCACAGCTTATTCAGAAGAAAATACAAAGCAGGCACAAAACTCTTGGCCCAGTGTTGTCCAGGCAGCAAATACTCCGACTGCATCCCAATCTCACTCTTTATTTCTGAGCATCTTCCTTTTCGCCTTATCGACTGACAGCAGCTAACAGAGGGCAGGAGAGTCCAACCAGTCCTTCAGTTGTCCTGACCACGGACAGCCGGCTGCCATCCTTGGCATAGGCAGGAGGAGCGCAAGCAGTCCACGCTCCAGGCTGGGTTGCCGGGTCCGTGCTGAGAGCTTGTCCACACCCAGTCCCTAAGTCCTTGGCCCTTGCATGCTTTCTCTCTCTGCTTGCTTCTGTGGGAATGGGGAGGCTCCCGCTGCTTCCCAGACTCAGATTGACTGCTCGATTGCTCTTGGTGACCGTGCCCATTGCAGTCTGCTGCATGACCATGCCTGCTTCCTCTCTGTGAAAAGGGAAGCTCTTTGTGTTTGTTCGCTGCGACTGATGCGCTACTTCCCAAGTGCCAGTGTTTCTTTCCCTTCCAACTTGGTGACTCCCCCATTTTCCCCCAGGCCAAGGGTGATCCTTCCTGCAGGGTCAAATCCAACTTGAAGATAAAGAATGATCAGAGAAACCCTGAAGCAGCCCACTGCCAGTTAGCATCTGGGCAGCAGGCACAACGAGCACCTGGCCAGTCTTCTCCACTCTGAACTAGCACATTGTGTTTCTATTTTAATTATTGCCATTCTTTCTAGAGTTGCATCTGAGTTCATAAATTAGCAAAAACAGTGTCTTCCTGTTTGGTTGTGTGTAAACAGACGCCCTATTGGCACAGAACACCTGAAGGCGGCAGTTCTTTGCAAAGCTCTTCTCAAGCACCATGTTTTGAATGCATCCCTTCTCTTTCAGTCAGCTTTCTTCACTGTGCAGCTTTCATGCCTATACATACTAATGGAAAATAGAACAACATGGATGATCTTGACCTTAGAGGTAAACCCATTTATTTATTCAAACTGTAAATGACTTCTTAACCTACTTGACCACCAGAGGGCAGTGCAATCCCACCTAAAAATCCACGGTTTTTTTCTAAATTGCCACCCCAAAATGGTGAGAGAAATATTTAACCCCTGGCAGATGGGTCACAAGGGCAGTAAACATGCCATGCTTTGATGTAAAGCACAATCTACTAGTAAATTACGACTAATTACCAATAATATTACCAATACTATCAGTCCTTTAGCCTCCTCTCTGCACCTGTTTTCATTCCCATTCTGTTTGCCTATGATGAAAAAGTGGGCAGCATTCTTCTGGAGACCGGGCAGTGCCTGATGCAATAATTTCCTGACTTTATATAATCAGAAGCATTTGTTTCTCTTTTCACTGTCAATTTCTCGTTCTTCTGATGCCATTGAACTTCTGTGTTCAGTTCAGCTTCAAAGCTAGCCAATGGCTTTCACTGGTTCTGATTTAGATGTATTCGGATTATTTTGTATCTTGAAACTTGTGGTCCAAAGCTCTCTGCTCCAAGCGCAGTGCCATTAAGTCTTCACAGAACTCAGTGAAGCTTCAGATTTTCCTGGAGGTCAGTTTCTCTAAACTCAGTCAGGATTCATTCTGGGCAGACATAAACAGGACTGTGCCTTCAGCTACTTGGTTCACACAGAGATATAAATACAAAGCACACACAGTTTAACTTCACAGGTACTATCCAGCCCCTATATGCACCCATACAGAGACTGTGTTCAGATAATTCAGTAACCCACGCTCAAGGGTTAAGTATGGGTTGTGTGGGTTGTTGCTGAAACAATGTATTATTCTGCTGTCTACATGATAAGCAGAGACACCCCTTGAAGAGAATCTATGGCTTTTTTTTTGAGTTGTGAACTATGGTTGTTCACCATGATTTGTTATCTCAGCTGGGTTCAGATAACTTGATAAGCCACATTACAACAATCCCCAGTTCAAGGATAAGCCATACTCAACCCTTGAGTGTCAACTATTGCATTGTCTCAGCCCAGTCATACATACACACTATGACCCCAATCCATATGTACAAACATTTCTCATTGAAATCAGGGCAATGGAGTGTGCAATTCTATGCACTATTTCCTCAGGTAAGTTCCACTGTTCACAGTGAGGCTGACTTTGGATAAACACACACTGGGTTGTGCTGGCAAACACAACTATAACTTGTATTGAGCTGTAGCCAATTCCACTACCAAAACTATCACATGTACACAGTAAGCAGGCAATGCTTTTCTGCATCACTAGTTCCCTGTAGCTGAACAGGTTGATAAAACAGCTCAGCAGCTTCCCTGTTCCCACAGACACACCCAAAGTTTCCCCCTTCACTTCCATTCCTTTCAGTGCCCAGCACTGGTCAGACAGAAACAAAATTTGTTTCAGGATCCCAGCAGTGCTATGAGGCCTCTGTGCTCCTTGCTCCCCTCCCCCTCATGCTACATGGAAATTCCCAGCTCGGCTGTCACACACATCCCGCCATGCCCTGATGCCAATCCAGTTCTCCATCATTCTTCTGCCTATTGTGCTGGAGCCACATGCAAAGAACTCTAGGCAAGCATGAGAAATCAGCTCTGATGTTGCAGCCCGGTCTCTGAGCCAGTCTCTTAAGACCCAGCTGCCAGTGCTGCAGTGCTGGGTTTCAAATACAGTGCTTGAAGCCTGTATTTCAAAGCCTCTGAGTATGTGCAGAGTGACATGTCTGCCAGCCAGTCTGCCTGATCTCACACATACATCTGGAGAGATGCCCAGGCTTCCTTTAACCTCTCTGGATAGTCACTGATGGCTCCAGTTCTCTGGGAGAACATGTTCACAGACCCAAATTCACTGCCCACTGCCACACAGACAGAGCCCCCAAGCAACGGCCTCCCAAGGGCCCCACAAGCTAGCCCAGCCCCTCCTCTCTTAGAGACAGAGCCATTGATCAGCCACACATAGCCCCTCTGGGGCCCCAGCTGGTTTGGCTGGCACCTGTCCATTCCCCCCTAGAGCTTCAGTTCCTCCGGGGATGCTTACTGCAAGGAGGCAGGTGCCTGCCGGTGGCCCCGATGTGGCTGCTCTTCTTGTCCATGACTCCAGTCCAGCGTTGCAATGCTCAGAGAGCACTGACTCCTCCTGGCCCCTGCTTGGCCACAGGTCCAGCTGCAGAGGGGAGGGAGGGTGCTGATCCCAGCTAAGCCTCTGCAGATTGCATCTCAGTGCCGGACCAGCCACTAGAGCATATCTGGAATACCCAAGATCCACCCATCCGTCTATCTGTCCACCCCTCCCCACATGACTGGGCAGGGCTCCGTCTGCCTCCAGCCAGAGGAAGCCTCTCTCCCCTGCATCACTGCACACGCAGGCACGCCGGTCCAGCTCCAGCATGTCTGAGAGCCCCAGCCCAAAGGCGCCCCTGGCAGAGGGACAAGACCCCCCCCATGGAAGAGCCACCCTGTGCTGAGCTGAAAGCCACTGCTGAGAAATGGTGAGCTGGGTCAGTGTGGAGGGGGTGCCGATGCACTGGCAGGCAGTGATGCGCCGGCGTCAGAAGCCCCACTGGAGCCGGGTTATCCTGGGGCAGCCGTAGTTGCCGGGAGCAGCGTGCTAGGCAGAGCAAGCCCCCTCGTGCAATACAGAGAGCAGGAGGAGGGTGACTGACACCCCCTTCCCCACTGCCACATGCCTGCCCAGCTCTCCTAGCCGAGCTGCAGGGTGATTTGAGGTCAGATGGGACGGGCTGTGCTGAAATCCATGGGCATTTCCATATGGCATGCAGGAGACAGAGAGGGTGCCTGAAGGTACGGGAGGATGAGCTTGGGGAGAGCATGAAGGAATCTGAACCATCTCTTGAATCCTGGCAGGGAGGAGGTAGCATGAGGCCCAAAGGCACAGCACATGTGAGAAGTAAAATCAGGCTAGCCTAGTAGGGACACCACAAGTGGTCCTGTCGCTGACCCAGGGCTGGCCTGGGAAAATAGAGGTGGCCTCTCGACCCTGACAGCCAGTTTGCCACCCTTGAATCAAGGTCACCAAACTGCCACCAGAGGCAGCTGCGTCACTCTCTCTCTCCTAGTAAGTCCAGCCCTTGGCAAGTCTATGTCATGCTTTTTTTCTGGGTACCTGCCACCATTTGTGGCCAAAATCACAGAACCTTATAAAGATCTTCCAATTCTCCTGTCAACAGAGTTGTAATACTAATTCCTCCTGCCTGTTTTGATATCTGATTTCCCGGTTGGTTCTGTCCAGTTTCAACTACAGTGAGAATTCCTAAATTATCTTGATTATGAAATATGACTTGCAAAAGCTGAGCTTGTTAACTCAAAGACAAGCATTTTGCAAATCCTTATCACCTCAGCAAAATCTTCAGTGAAAAACGTTGCTAGACCTGACTTGCTGGTTAAAGCGGCCCTGAGCTCTCGGAAGAGAAAAGTGCAAGTAATTAGTTATTTTTACCAGGAAGCTTAACCCACATCGAAATATATGGGGTAGAAAAATTGAATCTTTTATCTTCAGCCTTAAAAGAATGAGTTCAGGATGTAGTGAATGGTTAAGGAACACCAGATACCACAGCATACCTGAAACTTAAGAAGGGAAAGGAAAAGGGTGAGGATCTATTACATACATACATACATACATACATACATACAAGAGAACAAACTAAATTCATGGGTGTATCAAATAGCTACCCTGGTGTAAATTAGGTGGCAACTTCCACTTTAGAAAGCTTCACCGGATTATATTTTTCGCAGAGTGGCATTTATTCCTGTGGCTTATGGCTGTATTTACACAACATGTTTAGGCCAGCGTTGTTTTGTATAAAGTACCATCTACATGCAAGGCATTTTACTAACAAGAAAGGTTAGTAAAGAAGGATCGTAAGGAATGTTTACAAACATTCAATAGAAGAACTAAAGGAAGAGTTGACGAAGTATATAGGCTAAGAGCCCCTTAAAAACATGACACTGATCATGTGGAGAACCTATGTCTAATTTTAGTGGGGCCTGAGTTATTTCCTATGATAAGGCATGCAAATGGAATGGGCAAGGGCCATGCCACTATTACGTTTCTACAGAATCAGGACTGAATAGCTGTGGGAAAAAATAGACAGCATTATCATTCAGAGCAGGAAAGGCCACCTTTTTTATGGGACCAGCTTCAATGAATTACTGTTCAGACTACACAGAATTCCCTGTCCCTGGAAGGGGAAACCTCTGACCAGTGCTGCACAAATGGCGCCCCAGACAGCCTGCAAGCTTCACCCAGGCACCACCCTCTATCTCCCTCGAACAGCTCAAAAACACCACACCCAAAGGGCAGAGACCCGAGCAGAAGGTGGGAGAACAAAAGATATTAGATTACCTGGTCCACAATTCCTGGACCAATTTTTAAAATGTGCACATCTAAAGCGTTTTGTACATATATGCTGCAAAACATGGATAAGAGAAAAGCACATGCGGAAGTGAAGGCATCAGAGATCCTGGTATGGCTCTCAGTACACCCCCTGTCAAATGCATTCTTGGTCACACAGTCAGGGTTTGGGACATATAATGTGCAGAAGGGCTCTTAACTGCTTAGGATCATCACAATAAGCCAGTTGAATGTGGACTGATGGGTTAACTGTGGCATCTGGACTGTGGTTCAAACCCCAGAGTGACTTGGACAAGTCTCTGAGCCTCAGTTTCCTGAAATGGGAGTAATTTTATTGTGGGTTGCTATGAGGACAGGCATAAAAGACTATATGGGACTTTGCACATAAGGGATGAGGTACTAGAAAGTGCCTGATGGAGAGCTGAAAGCCCCCAGTGCTGCTGTCCTGCTTTATCCAGATGCCACTGAGCCCCTGATCTTCCTTATCCCCAATTAACTCAAGCAGCTAACCTTCAGCCAGGAGGATTAGGGTGTAAAGAGGAAATCCTCCTGCCGGGCCAGGTGCCAGGGAGTTTCCTTTTTCCATGGTTATGTCCTTGGGCATTCCACAGAGACATTCATTGTCCACATTTTGTCTGACGGTTCACAGGTGCCAGGATTCTGAGTAAGCCTAAATCTTTAAGTCCAGTTGAGAGGGCTTGTAAGAATGCACTCAATATATGCTCAGATACTTTAATGTGATCAATAATTCTCACTCCTCAGCATGAGCCCAATCATTTAGGAAAAACACTTTTTTTAGTTCTTTCCCTGCTTCATTGCAAGCTTAGACTTTGCCTCTGTTTAGAGCTTTAAAAGTAATAAAACTTCTCCTTGTGGGTTTGCTTGTTAGCTTTGGGAAAGAAAGGGGTAAGTGGGTTAGAATAACAGAACAATCCAGAAACACTTGTTTTACTTGTTTTTTTCCACCAGGATAGCCTGCAGTGGTGATGTGGAAAAGGGCTAAACATACATCTCTGCTCTGATCAGATGCATGGAAGGAGATTCAATCACAGATCTCCCAAATCACAAGTCTGGGCCTTATTCTCCGGACTCGTGATGGAATAATTACTGCAGGGCTGTGCAAGTCCAGGAGTCCTTACTACTTGTTGGCTAGGACAAGTCTCTGTGGCACATTTCAATCCCAGTGCAATGGCCCACTCTACTTTTAGTTTTGGAGATAATGTCTCCTGCTCCTTAAGTATTTTTTACATGTATGCCCTCCCACATATGCACACATACACTACACACACTGTGCTTCTCACTTTTGGTGACATCACTATGTTTTCATAATCTTGTCCCTCTGCCAGCTAAGCCTAAAGTGCACATGGATTGGATTTGCTGGTGAGATCTGATAGCGTGGAATGGACAAGAACAACAACTCACTTGTTATTCTTTGTCTCCGCCACCCCTTGTACACACACACACACACAATTAATGACCAGATGTGGCCAGATGCACAAATGAAAGACAAGTTGGACAGGCTGCCCTCTAGTGGCTGGGTAGATAACTACTGCATAGGATAGAGGGTGACTTCAGACAGAAAGGTGTCATCCTTTCCTCCATATAGCATTTTCTGTGGTAAGAAAAAAACACAAGAAAAAGAAGCAATGGGAAAACACGGGGGGTTACCAGTGGGAGAAAGCAATGTCCCCCCACCACATGCTGTAAATGAAGTAGGGCAATTGCACAATAAAAAACTTGTCTGGAAGCCCCTAGAACAAGTTATTGCAGAGCAAAAAAACTTAGGATTATCATCACGAAATCATAGCTTAGTAGAGTTGGAAGGGCCAGTAAGGTCACTGGTCCAACCTCCTGCTCAATTCAGGACTCCAAGCTAAATCATCTCTGACAGATGGATAGCTAATTATTATATAAACTGGATAAAATAATGTATTTATTCATTATTTTTACTTCCCTCCATTCTCTATTGCCTTTCCAAACTGAAGTGCTCAAGGAAGCTAACAAAGAAAAAGCAGTAAATATTGTATCCTGCATTTTTAACAATAATAACAGAAGAACTTATTTGGGGGCAGGAAGAAATAAATGTCCATTCCAGTTCTTTATAAAAGTTTATGTTAGGTTTAACCTATGTAACCTGTGGTTTAATCACAGATGGAGCTCTGTGAATGTTTGCTTAGAGGAAATTTCTACTGGTTTTAGTGTAACTCACTCTGGGGTAAGTGTGCATACAATTGTGCTGTAAAGCTTTAACTCCTAGATAGAAGCACATCTTCCTGAGCCGGTTGCTCAGACTACCAGCTCACAGTGTGAAATGGATAAGCAGCCACCCCTTCAAAAGTGAGGCAGACACAGGTCAACCTTCCACGTTCAATTAGTGCTATTTCACATCGTGGCCTGTCATATGTTCCATATGTGCCTTGAGCCTCAGCATGCAATTGACACTTCTGTGGGACAAGACCATGGCTCACAAACATTTAGTGAAGGAACGATGGGGTGGTCCTGCATGGTCCTGGTCCGATGCAAACATCAGCTTTCATTTGCAACCTCCAGTGTTTGCCCAGCCCTACTTCAGTCTGTTTTCTTACCAAAGAAAATTTGCTAAGAAGCCCAAGATGGAATAGCTGTTACAAGCCATCCTCCATCCTGAAGCACCCTGAATCTTGAGATCTTGGTTGATAACTGACTTTTAAAAAGCAGTATCTGAAACAGTCCTAGCTGTGCCATGCAGTTTAGAGAAAACACACAGCAACTTTAAGATCCAACTCATTAAAAAAATAACATCAAAAATACACTTTTACATTTGGGAGCCTATTTGCATGTCTCAGAACACTAGTATCACCCTTACCATACTTTTAAAATACTATTTCAGCTACTTCCACTCTAAAGGAAAAACACAAGCTGTTGTTAAGATGCAAATGGTAACTTTCAGCCTTATTACCCAGTAACTTTTATACCCCACTTCATCTGGAGGCTTTAGGGCCAGTAACCTGGTCTCCTTATCTCTTTCTCCCTGGTAGTTTTCCGGTGAGACAGAGACTGTGCCTGTCCAGGCTTCTGAACCCCCTTGCTCAAGACACATTTCCCCTGAGAGCCAGCCTTCTTGCTGCCATGCCCAGCAGCCACGGCTACACCTCCTCCTCTTTCCCTTCATTGCTACTACTTGCTGGCTGGACAGGCAGAGAGGAAGAAGTGAGTGAGCAGCTGCATCAGTTGACCTTGCTTCTATGCCAGAGCAGGAGGCAAGAGAGTGAAGAGGTTGCCATGGTGGAACAGAGGAGCCTGCAGGCCTTTGGTGGGTGCCAGTCAAGCCTACCCAGGTAGCAGCCCTGGCCAGAACTCCTGTTATGAATCTAGAAACTGAGGCAAGGAGACCGAACCATCCTAGGGGAGTCTAATGCGATTCACTTTAGGGGATTGGACATGCCCACTGGAGTTCATGACTCATGCATCTACTTGAAACTGTAGATAAGCATCCTGTTTCCTCATCATACCACACACAGAGATTCCATATCTTTAAATTCCTTTATTCGTTTTATTTACATCCCCCTTTTTTCCTTTCAAGGAACTCAAGGTGGCTTACCTAAATCTCCTCCTCCTTTTAATCTTATCCTCATAACAACGACCCTGTGAGGCAGTTGCACTGGCCCAAAGTCACTCAGTGATCTCCATGGCTGAGTGGGGACTAGAACCAGATCTCCCAAGTCCCAGTCCTGCACTCCTCACCACTACACCACACTGGCTTTTGAAGTGCCTTCAGATTTAAAAGTAACACAGCATGGGTGGAGGAGGAGTAGGGGCTAATATTCCAGAAATGTAGGGTCAAAACATCCTTGGCTGTTGACAAAACTAACATCCTTGTGAGCAAGCCATGCTGATCTCGGTGGGACTTGCTTCAGAATAAATACAGCTGGTGTGTCAGACAACCCGGCATTCCAAGGCACTTGCAGGCATGTGTCCACCCATATTGCTTTCTATTTATGCCTATGGCATACTGGAGTCTGACTGACTTCACTAAGTGGCTGTGTTGGCTGGCAGTGATGGGGATTGTAGTCTAACACATCTGCAGTGTGCCAGGTTGGCACAGACAGGCCTAGAGAATGAGGTACAAGTCAGACAGTCTCTGGTTGGTATTTCCCCTCTGCCGTGAAAGTTTAAGTAAGTCACTGCCTCAAGCCCTGATGTGGAGACAATGTATCCTCCCTCACAGGGTAGTTGTAAGGATTTATGACAAGAAATTGTTATTATGCCATGTTTATTTATTTATGTCAAACTTTTCAACACAACCCATACTTGGACATCTCGAGACAGTTTACAACACCTGTTTATCTTGCCTTTCCTCTACGTAAAGAGAAGAGAAGACTGAGGGGGACATGAAATCCCTCTAGAAGTACCTCAAAGGCAGTCACAAAGAGGAAGGTCAAGATCTCTTCTCACTGATACCAGAGTGTAGGACATGGAATAATTCAAGCCAAGTTGCGACAACCCAGATTCAGGCTAGATATCAGGAAAAGCTTCCTCACTGTCAGAGCAATACGGCAGTGGAACCAGCTGCCCTGGAGAGGTGGTGGGCTTTCCCACAAGAAACTGGACAGCCATCTCAGTGGGGTGATGTAACTTGGTGTCCTGCAACAGCAGGGGGTTGGACCCAAATGCCTTCAACTCTACTATTCTATGATTCTAAAAGCACTGAACCTCATGTATAGCTTCCCTCTGCCCATTTTATCCTCCCAACAGCCCTGTGAGGTAGGCCGAGAAGGGTGAAGGGCACAAAGTTAGCCAGTGAGGATTTGATACTAGTCTGACACCTGGCATGCTGGGCAGCCACAGACCCAGCCCAAAAAATGTTTGCTATAGCCCTCACTCTACTCCTTCTGCAGAAAGTGCTAGTGTCTGGGGTAAAGGAGCATTAGATTAACTTTGCATCTTATTGTCTGTGCATTACTGTTTTTTAAAAAGCTACATGCTTCCATGCTTATAGTTTTACCTGCTGCAAAATGGTCTGTGATAGGGACAGAAAAAGTGGGCTATACGTCACGTAAAGATACTAGTCGATTAAATGTGTCTACACAGCACCCCAGGCACCCTCCAGGTGACCCCAGCAGCTCTGATCTGCCTGTCAACACTAATACAGGGCGACAGGAACACCCTGTGACTTGCCATCTGCTAGGCCCGAGATGGGGGCTGTGGGGAGAATGCAGCTGCTCCTAATGAGGCCACAGGGATTTCAAGCAGCAGGGGACAATGAATTACATAACTGGGAAGGGACAGAGCATCAGAGGAGGGATCTTTATTGATCGTTACCACAGATGACTCCCGCCCAGCATGTGGCGAAAGCAGACATTGTTTTCAATCTGTGTATCAGAGCTGCACACGTATCCCTCTCCCTACCACACCTGCAGCTCTACTTTAAAATAGGCACCAGGCTCCCAATTCAGCTCTTTATAAAACAAACAAACTGCCCCCTTTGCAGAGTCCTGATCCAGACCAGGGACCTGGTACCTGCTCTAGAATAAACATGGGAGCCAGGGAAGGCTGCAGTTGCTAGACACACATTTAAAGTAATGTCTGTTTTGGCCCCACAAAGAGGCCCATAATGGGAGGGGGCTGTTAGGGTCTCTTTCATCAGAGGTTGCTCTGAAACAGGAGAGCAGGTGTCAGTCAGGTTGCCTCAGTGAGCACACCTAATCTGAGGGGAACGCTGGTGCTGTTGAGAAAATGAACTGTGATCTGACTGAGGCCTTTCCATGAGGCGAGGCGAGGCAAATGCCTCAGGTAGATTTGAAGTTGCCAGTGGGCAACCAAGAGCTGAGCACCCTGTGCTGCAAGAAGTTCTCCTGTCTAAGCAGTGGTATTATGGGACATTTTGAGGGCAAGTGCTCCTCATGAGAGTCCCCATAGGCACCCCCACCCTGCACAAGAAAAATCTCAAAACTGAGGCAGCCATGACTGGAAACCAGTTCAGCAGTTTCCTTCTTCAGCAGGAAAAGGGGCCTTATGAAATTCACAGGTTTTAATTGCCTATTAGGGACCAGAATGCTTTTGCATGCAAAGAGCAGAGAATTCGTTGCTGGTTAAACATTCATTTTCCCTAATCCAAAATGTGCCAGTGCTGGGTCTCTGTGAGCCTTAATACCACCACACCAGGGCCCATAATCTGTGAAACAAGCAGAAGCTGTGCAAAAAAATACTCTTTTGTTCTAAAGGGGCTTACACAAGGAGGAGAATGTATCCCTTTTACATTCAGATGGGTGGTACCATGAGAGTTATTTATTTATGCATTTATCTGTGAGCTGGAAAGACATCTTTAGTGTACTAGGGCCTTTTTTGATGGCCCCACTGAGAGCTATGGTTTTTGGATGGTTACATTAAGCTACTATTTGGCTAAAACAGGGGTGCATGAAGAGTTTGTGAATTTCATGCCATATGTTTCTCTTCAGAATCAAATCCTGGTCCATAGCAGAAATTTTTATCTCAGCCCTAACAGCCTTAGGCAAGTCAGGGAGGGCCAGATTATATGTTATGAAAGAGATGCAGGAATGCACCTCTGTTATGGTAACAGAACAATCCAGAAAAGGTCTGAAGCATGAGAAATGGAGTTAACCTTTTCCTTTTGTACCATTTTCCTGATGAAAATCAGGCATCTCCACCAAAGTGCTTATTTAATATCATTAGCAAAATGATACTGATGGTGAATTGTATGCATCTGCCTTTATTCCCCATGTGCAACTGATCTACTACCTTAAAAGGTTATTTTATTACTACAATGATTTATGTGTTTGGGTCAGTTCCAGCACACTGATTGGTCCTTCCAATGAATGCAAGTCTATTTTCTGCCACAATAAAAATAAAAGAGCCTCTGGAAATGAAGTCAATTTGAAGATTTACTGACTAGTATAAGTAGTTTCAGTTTGTCCTGTTTACCAGCTAAGAGAGCAGGAGGTAGCTCAGGTCTTTGATGGCTGTGCAGGATTAGAGTCCAATTCAGCTCCAGATGAATGAAAATTAAAAAGGAAAAGCCTGAAGTATATGTACCCAAGAGCTTTTTTTTAAAACCTATTTTTCTGGAACATGATTGAGCCATAGTTAGTATTTTTAGGCCAAAAATAAGCCACTCTATCAAACCTGTCTCAGATTCACCTGGCATAATAACCACTGCCATGCCATATGAACTCAGCTGTTTGCTGAAACTTATTACTTATGTTTATATCCCAGCCTTTTCCCTTCAAGAACCCCAAGGTGGTTTGCATACTCCATTTTATCCTCACAACAGCCCTGTGAAGTAGGTTACACTGAGGGTTGGTGACTGGACCAAAGCCTCCCAGTGTGATTCATAGCTCAATGGGGAAGAGAGCCCAGAAGTCCCAGTCCCAAACTCTTACCACTAAGCTACACCGGTTCAAAGACTTTCAATTTGTCAGGAAGGTTGTGAACTTCATTTTTTGTCACTGCTGTTTGCCTCTGCTCCCAAAACTCCCTTCCTAAAAACTTTATTTTGGCGAAGAGGTTTCTAGCAAGTTTTGCAGAAATACTGGTTAAAAGTAGGGCAATTGTATCTCCAAGGAAATGCACATGCTCCACTGTCACACTCTTTTGAAGAGCACAGTGTGACTTTCCTCTGAGTACACTTGTATAGGGTCACGCAATAAGAAATACAGATGTCAAATCTTTTAACAGTGCAATCTGTACCTCCTTATTCTGAAGTATATTCAGTGGGCTATAATTCTATGCAGAGTTTCCTGTGAGTAAGCCCTACTGAATGCAAAGGACTTGCTTACTTATGTATAGGACTGCATAAACATTGAAAGAGGGAGCATCCAGGTCTTACATCTTCACAAGCCATGCCAGCTCATCGTGTGGCTCCAAGTGGACCTGACTGGATGTGACAGGCAAGGCAGCAAGCCGTTCCTGCCTCTTCCTAGCAAATCCTCCCAGGGGGTAATGCCTGCACAGCCTCATGGGTCCCAGCTCATCCACCACCAACAGCACTTCCCTGACCCACATTGGGCTCCCTGCTGTGTTTCCTTGGCAACTGGGGTTGCCCTGAACTGCAGGCTTGGGCAGACAACCTGCAAAAACTCTGTGTGCCAGCACACTGTTCAGCAGGTAGTCTTGCCCCCACCAACTTACTGAAAGAATAACCAGTCTGTGGCATCTGCTACAGTGAAATGCATAGAGCCTCTGTCCATCAAATGTGGCAAGCCACACCTGCAAGTCCCTGTTTGCTCGGTGGTGGTGGAGATTACTCTTCCACCTGGCAACCCTCTATAGCTGGCTTCAGTCCTTTTCACACCCTGCCTATGGCCCCTGCCCCAAAGTAGCTCCCACAGTTGTGCAGTTTGGTTAGATAGCATGGTGCATTACTTCTTCAAAGGGGGGAACCAACCCTACTGTGATGGGAGCCCTCCTGCCAAGTGCGGCCATGGATGTCTGCCCCATAGCCCTACCCTGATGGTACCACGCAACCTCTAAGCTTTCCATCTTCCCCATTCTCCACAGCCCCCTCAAAACTTGTGGACTGAGCCTGCACATCTCATCCCCCTCAGCATGCTCTTTTCCTAGCCTCACCTGGGAAAGAGCAGCAAAGGGGAAGGCAGAATCATGGCAACCCAGCAGGCAGGGAGCGAAGCAGGGGCTGACTCAGCACTAGCTAAGCTTCATTAGCCCTAGACAGAGCAGGCAGCCACACGGTAATAATGGGGCCTGGCTAGCCCCACACAAGTAGCTAACCCTTTCCTTACCACAGTGTCCCAGTGCGTGGTTTGTTCCAATGCCATTTTTTAAGCAAAGCTCCTCCACCTCGACTCTAAAGTATGCACAAGCCAAGCTAAGCAGCATCTCAAGGGTCTGAGTGTTGGTTAGAATCCTTCACAAGTTTAGTGCAATTTAAAGTTGGAGATGGACTGCACAGAAGTAAGAAATACAGGAGCTATTTCCTCATGAAAACTGTAACAAGCAAGATACATCAAGTGAAGAGAGGCACAACAGAGCAAAAGACGATGTTTTGCTATTACAAGCTTAACCCTGATACCCAGGGTTTTCACAAGTTTGACTACAATTTCCCTCACTCCCCTCCACATCTCCATTGCTACTGCATCTGCACTAGTCATCAGGAGTAGCTGAAGCATTCTGCGTGCTCTGCTTGGCCCACCAACTCCTCTCCTCTCCTCTAGCAAATCTGCTGCAGCTTTTTGAAAGCTGCCATTTCCTCCCTGGCCTACAGCTCCACCTTCATCCTTTTGTAATAAGCAGAAAGGAGAGGAAGTCAGATGACAGAATGGGCAGGGAAGTGCATGTCCCTCTGACATGGGTGGATTTAAAGGTGCATGCTCATTTTTTGACATGCAACTTTAATCATAGCTCCTAAATAAATACTCAGCAATCAGCAAGCTTTGCCCCTGAACCTCACTTGCAAAGCAAAGCAATGATAACATCTGAGAATGGAGAAGACTGCCTGCCACTTCATTTATGCCTTGGAAGAGGTGCTCAGTGACTGAACTGCTCAGTGCTACAAACTTGCCTAGCCTATGGACTTTCCGGGGGGAGGGGGGTGTTTTCAGCACTTGCTTGGTCCTTCATTTGTTTCAGTGCCCTGCACAAAGGGTTGATGATGCAAGTGGGGGTGAAAAAAACTAAGATCTGCTGATGCATCATTGGTTTACAGCGGTTTGGCAAGGTTTTCTAACGTCCAGTCATTTAAAATAGCTGCAACAGAGGTTTTTCTTTAAACATATGCTGATAGAACCCCTCATCTGGATAGCAGCTTTTATTACATCTATATTCCAGCTTTTCTCAAAGGAACTTAACACGGTACACATTGCTCTTCCCTCCCCCATTCTGAGACGTACCCTCAGCCCCATGATTCGAACACTGCCCACTGTGGCCATGGAATTCCCAGCATGGTGCCTTAATGGGGGGAACAAAGTAACACACACATTCAGGGAAGGGAAAACCAACCAGAACCATAACAGGAATACTCCATCACACTGCAACATCATCTTTATTTGTCTTAAGCCAAGCTGAGCTGGTGGAATGGCAGATTCCCTCTGTAAATGATGCTTTCACATGGCTCAGAGATTTACGCTAAGAACCAGCAGTCCTGGAAGAGAGCCCTGGCTCATTGCAACAAACAGCTTGCCTTGATGGTGTGGTGTTTTAATAGGGTCACTGGTTCAGTGTAGGCATTTGGGTGGAGCCAATCAGCAAAGGAAGCTGCATGAACTAAAGGACATTAAGCATGAGGTATTGAGGAAAGAGGTGAGGCTCTGGGATACTAGAAGAAGGGAACTATTCACAACTGCTGAGGCAGAAGGAAGTAGAAGAAAGTGAACCCTCCTTTGCTAATCCCTTTAGCTCAAGCATCCCTACCTCTAGAACACCCTTTCCTGACCTAGCACCCTCCAGGTCTTTGGGTCTACAGCTTCCCTCTTCTGTAGTTAGCACATCTATTGATCAGGGTGGTGGGTGTTATAGCCCAGACATATAGCAGGGCACTGGGTTGCAAAACCTGTGGATTTTCAACTGGCCCAGAAGGGAAGAGTGTGCGTTGCAGGGAGGAACATTTTTCTTACCATACAAATACTCAGTTGTGGTTTTCTATTGCCTTTTTTGGCACAATAGAACTGGAGTTAGTGTCAAAGGTCCTCTGTCACTCTCCAGTTCAGGTACCGCTGTTGCCCAGCAGCTGCCCTTCAGGAGTTTCTGTACCCCTTCACCATTCAAGATATCCACTCTCTTCAGCAGATGTGGCCATCTGTGCAGAGGGTCGGTCGATGCATCTTAGTTGGGTGCCTCCACTTTGACCATCCCACCTTGGGTGACCCTGCTAGGAGACCATCCTACTGAGAGTGGCTGGCCTGGACGAACTGCTCTTGGCTTTTCTGATACTCTGAAACTCCCTCACTACAATAAGGAGCACAGAAAAATTCAAAGGCAGAAGAAGACCAATTATGGGAAGGATCGATTCCATAAAGAAAGACACAGCTCTGAGTTTACAAGGGCTGAGCAGGGCTGTCAAGGGCAGGTCATGGGGGGGGGGGGGCGGCCTTCATAGAGTCACCATAGCTCAGACACCTTGACAGTACATAATATTGCTATTAACATTTTAATTGTACAAGCCTTTTAGTGTTGTAAACTGCCTTCAGGCTCAGTACTGGGAATGGGCAGAATATAAAATAAATAAAATAATCATAAGAGAAGCATTTTCTCCAAGATGCTTTCTCTACCCCACCCCACACACAAGCAGAGCCAGACCAAGATCTTTTGCTGTCCAAGGCAAAGGTAAAGCGACTGTTTCCTCTACTCTCTGTACAAAAGTCATCCAGGCTGGCACAAGGCAGCATCCCACACTGCACGCAAAGGTGACAAAATTGCTTAATGGACAGGCCATGTCGCACACAGATCTTTGTCTGCTCCCCACTGCCCTTGGCAACTAACCTGAGGCACCTATCTCTCTCTGTCTAGCTGCAGGGCCAGCCCCAATACAAGTGAGACTCCTCAGCATTGTAATTAAAAGGCCACAATAGGGCCAACCTTTTCCTCCCTGTGTTTTCAGTCCAACTGCAATCATTTGAGCCTCCCATAGAGGAGCACCTGGCCTCCAGGTTATGCTCTTTCTGGCACCAGTTCTTGACCTTATTTCCACAGGCATTTTAGTCTTTCAGTTTGTTTTAACCCTGGAACCTGTCTCAAATATTTTGCACAGCTGCTTCATTTTATTTGCGTTTGTTTTATTTCACACACGTTTCTTTTGCCTCTTCCCAGTTATATTTTATGGCAGCGATTGTTGTGAACTGCCCAGAGAGCTTCAGCTATAGAAATGTGGTATGGAAATGACCCTCAGAAGATTCTCTTCTTCTGGCTCTCCTTGCAGAGCAACTGCTTCTACAGATATTAAAAGTTGTTTGTCATGATACGTGTATTGCGTGTGGGGGGGGGGATTAGATCACTCCATTTCCTTTAACAGCAGCTAGAAAAGTAGCAGCTGATATTTCTCCCACTGCACGTCCGCATGCCATGAAGAGCTTCCCTTGCTAAACCCCTGTGACAGGATGATTTTAGGAGCAGGGCAACAGGGCAATGGAAGGAAGCAGGTAATGCTACTGTAGATTTGGGAAGCAGCTCTGAACATCTAAGCTCTCCAGAATGCTCCTTCCCAGGGTGATATCTCAGGAGTGGTCCTTGCTGTGCCTGCTTCACAGCTGCTCTTATCTCTGACCGACAGGCTTAACTGCCAGAGCTTTGGCCTCTGTAGTGGCAAATGCTGGCATTTTTAAGACACACAAACAGTCTTTGAGGAAAACCTAATATATGGTTTTCAGGTTAATCATCTGACAGAGCTTCCTGTGCCTTCATCATCAACCACACACACACACACATCCCTGTTACGAGGTAATACTTTTTTTCCACTACTGCATTGTGCATGCTGGAAAGGAGTTCAGTTTTTATTTCGAGCAAAGCGTTGGATTTGTCTGAATATAAAACATGGCAGTTCTAGCAAGCGTTGGTCTCAGCCGTTTCTGGCCCTGTGCTGCCACCTTGTGGCAAATCCATGTAACAGTGTTGGTCTGTCTGTCAGAGGGCATTGCTCCTCATTGGAAACACTCTGATGGTAATAGTGTGGGGCAGGGCGGGATGCTGAACTCCGTGTGACTACTCAGATAAACCTCACTTCTGGTCTATGGTGAAAATTACTAAACCAGAGGAAAGTTGGTGTGCACACTGATGCAAGCACTCACAGTGTGTCTTCTTGGCAAAACGATGTAGTCGCTCATCAGTATTTATAAGAACTCATATAACTCCCTATTAGCGCAATGTAGGATACCTCTTGGATTTGTTGTTTCCGAAAATAGATAGTTGTTGTTGTGTTGTTCAGGAGACCTGTGGGTTGCTAGACAATTTACAGTAATTGGGAAAGGGGTTTTTTGTTTTTGTTTTGTTTTGTTTTACAAAGCAATGGATCCAGATGTGTACTGGATCAACTACACTGATGGGGTTATACCTCCCAGGCCCCTCCTTCCCACCACAGCTCCTCCATCCATCAGGCCTAACCCAAAAGCAGGGTTGCTCAAATACAGCTGGGTACCACTGGATCCTAAAAACTTGGTCTTCAGTGAATTGCCGAAGTTAGTATCTCCTCCCAGTGGGGACAGCTGTATGTAGAATTTTTCCTTGTAGCTCCTTACCATCTCATGGGGGTCAACCCAAAGTGCTTTGCTATTGGGGTGAAATTCAAGAGGGTGCACCCTCCCGTTTCTTCAACTGAACTGGTAGCTGAATCTTGCTTCACCCCTCTCAGCGGGACATAGATTTCTCCTGCACTTGAGGATAGCGAACAAGCCAGCATGGCACACACAGCCTTGTGCTTCAACACTTCCTCGTGACCCCTGCTCTCAGCATTTACTATCTAAGGCAGCCAACTCACTGTGCCTACTTGTAGGGCCAGCCCTGCCATTTAACTAAAACTATCAGGCACTAGACAGCAGGGAGACACTGAAGGCACAAACCAATGTTTTCAAGTTACTCAGTGTGTTTCATTTATGGAAATGCACGGGTGCAGAGAAACCCGCAACCCTGATAAGAACATGTTCCTTTCCATCTCCTAGATTGGCATCAGTTTGTACCCCGTCCAGACTTTCCTCCAAGCAGCTCTAATTCTTGTGATTATTTCATTTATCTCCAGTCAGAACTTGTAGGGGCAGAATTTGTAAAGTCTCACTCTGTTCACCACCGCAGCATTAAAGACAAAGGAGAAGAAGCATGCAAGGAGTTGCTTGAAGCATACCATTCCTGTCTGCGGGCACTGGGCATTTCCCATCAAGATCTCAAAGCCAGCCCCTCGGTAAGACACCGCTGCTGTACACTGGGAGGATGCAGGACTGGGTGCTGGGTTCAAAGGGGACTTGGACAAAGGTGATACTGAGACTAAATTACCATGGAGAACTACTGGGAAAGGTGATATAAGTAGAGAATCCTGAAATGCAGGACTCGCTGACTTCCATCTATCTGGTGTGGAAAAGTGAAAGCTGTGGCAACAAAATCTTAGCCCCTGCTTATTCTCAAAACAAGGTCTAAGGGATGTACAATTTCCAAGTGTCATTTGTTTGTGGAAAAGCAGGGCACAGGCCAAGTAAAGAAATAAAATTTCCTTCAAAATGAGAATATGGTATAAAAAGGAGCACCTATCAAGAATGGGGTTAAAAATCTCATCTCACCCACCTTTAAACATCCCTTAATGAAAGGTTCCTGGACAACAGCAGCCACCATGGTTTATAGCAGGGGTTCTGGGCCTTTAGTACAGGAGCCCTGCCAGGTAATGCTATTTCCCATGAGGAGTTGAAAGCACTGGAGAAGCCTCCCCTGCCAGATTTCTATCAAAGTGGCTTAGAGACACAGAGACCCTGCAAGAAAAAGAGTTAGCAACTCTAGATTTAAGGCTAGTGGTACAGAAATTCTGGGAGAAGCCCCAAAGGCTTACGGGAAATGCTATTCTCTCCCAGTTCCCATTTGGTCTGCTACACACCATCTCTCCCTAGCATTATAAAAAGGTATGAAACAGGCAAGGGAGAACTCTGGGAGAAGGGGAAATACAGCTACTTCACCCAATGGTTTCCCTTTCTTACTCTTCCAGATGCCAAGCCACTGAGGGACCTGCTCACCCAAGTCTCCAGGCTTCCTACAGCGACTCCATGGCTCAGAAGGAGCGAAGGTCCAGGGCTGGGCCTGCCAAGGGC
This sequence comes from Varanus komodoensis, assembly GCF_004798865.1. NCBI lineage: Eukaryota > Metazoa > Chordata > Lepidosauria > Squamata > Varanidae > Varanus > Varanus komodoensis. Next base: position 7,435,059 of record NW_025336011.1, on the reverse strand, counting down.
TGGAGGCGATGCTCCCTGCAGGCCCTGAAGCAAGGGTACCCACGTGCAATAAAGCCCTTGCATTTTATTCAGGCTGGACCTGCATTAGTTACTGAGTTGCCACACATTCCTCTGCCATCAAGCTGCTCCAAACATCTGCCATGTACATCTTCAGCTCCTTCTCTGACCCTTCCTTTGGCGAATCTGCTTCTATGTATTCATTTATATAGCACCTTAAAAAAGAAACAAGTTTGCACAAGTTTTTTATGATGTTCTTTTCCTTAAATAAACTGCCTGCTGGGCCAGCCCCATTTCCACATAGCCACTGATGCCCAGTCCTGCACACATCACTCTTGGAAGACATTTCAGCTAATGCTCTGGGCCAACTGGCACCAGATGCAACACACACGCAAATGACACACCTCCACGGACCAATTACTGAGGTTGGCAGGTCTAGGGCAGCCTGCAGGAGGCAAGATGCAAACAAACTGGAGGAAGTTGGAGTAACTGAAGGCTGCATTCACACATAATGATAAAGCAGGCCCACCAGCTGCAACATGGCATGGCTTACCACCTTGTTCCGTGCTTCAGACAACTGCATAGTTTCCATGCTCGCATGATTTCCATCCTCCATCATTCCTCCTGATGATGGCAGATACCCCATCAGCCCACAGCTGAAATTCAGTCCCGAAGTGCCCCGCTCCTGCCTATATTTCCTGCCTCTCCCTCATTGGTCCACATACTCCCCTAGGGGTGGAGCCTCAGTCACCTGCTCCTGCCCCCCCCCCCCGCACACATGCTCCAAGCCAATGTATGGGCATATCCACAGACAGCTTCACCTCTTCCCCACCCTTGGCCTGCTGCAGATGTGCCCACACTCCCCAGCATGCAGGACTTGCACAGAGTGCTACAGACCACATCCCCTCTGCAGTCTGGCACAGGGTAAGCATCAGCAAGGGAAGGTTGCACCTGTCCCCATCCCCTCCTGTGCCAGTCACCTCAAAAGCCCCTCTCCCACGTCCACCCACACTCACACATGCTGGGAGAAGCCTCATTCAGCACTGCTGCTCTTTTCTGCCCATTCCCACAGCCAACCCTCCGCACAAGAATCACGCCTGTTTGCAAAACATGCCTATTTCTGCAGTACCATGAGAACGGTGGGGTGGGGAAATGGTTGCTTTTTCACTGAAAAAAGTATTATGAATTCAGCCCTTTGCTTCAGGCCCTTCAGCTCCAAAACTTCAAAAGATCTTCTGGCAATGCAGATCTTTATTGGCACTCTGTAGGTACAAGACAAACTCTAACACTTCTAGAGACAGGAGATTAGCCTCTGCTCCTCTCAAGGAAATTATTGAACCCAGACTGGGGACTTCTCCCCAAAATCTTCTTGAGCTCCACCAGAAAGCCCTCTAACTGGGCAGCTCATCCCTCCCAACACCTTGTCAGATCCCAGGCAAGGCAACGGCTCTCCCACCAGCTGTTCTTCGACCCCTCCTGTCCTGTCCCTTCCAACACATTCCTGCTCTCCTGGTCACCTGAGAACCTGTGGGCAGTGACCTTAAGAGCACTTCCCAGGCCTGTGCCTCCCCCTGGGTTCCCCCAAACTCCCATCTCCACTTCCCCTTCTTCAGAATCCCAAGCATGGTGACCCTGGGATGCCCACCAGGAGTGGCAGTCGGCTTCGCTCACTATAAAAAGTGTGTCAGGTGTTAATAAACCTTGCAGTCTCTTCTGCTGGAGTGCCATCACTGCCACCCTGGAGCTGTGCTGATATACTGTACCCCACCCCAGACTAGCATGCATCCAGCCACTGTTCACTATGCCTGGCACTGCTCACTCCCGAAATGCGCTGGCACCTGCCCACACACCCACATGCACAGCTAGCCGGCAGCAGTGTGCCATGGGCTCCGAGAGCAGCTCATGGGGGTGTTAAGGGGGAAGCATTTACACCACAGCCCAGCCATATCCCATCTCCTCACAGGGTGGAAAGGGAGCCCTGATGGGCACTCTACCATGGCTACTGCCGGGAAGTGGGCTGGCATCCTGTCAGGATGAAGGCTGCACTGCTGGAACTTCTGTGGGCGATTCTCCCAGATCCACTGGGAAATTGGGGTGCAGATCTCCTGTGCCTCGTGCCTGGCACTGGTGGGTGTTGGTAGGTTCAGAGGGTGCGGGGAGGCAACAGGGGGGCTTGTTGACAATCCCAAGGAATGCCATGGACAAAACAAGAGCAGTGGAGAGGGTGAGAGGCAGAGTGGGGGACTAGGATTTTTGGGATGTGCTCCCTGCCTGTAACCCATGCCTCCTCTTATGTAGACCAGATTTACAGAAAAGGGAGGGTTGCTTCTGCCGGAAAAGCAGTGGTACAGAGGCTCACAAGTGGTGCTTGTGTGAACTACAGCAACCAGACAGGAGTGCCAAACACGGTTGTCTCCAGGTTGCTGCTGGAGCTGGTGCACAGCCAGTGACATTCCAAAGCTGCAGGTGGGCATCTGGAAGGAAGCGAGAAGGCAGAGGAAGTTGGGAGGGCAAAGCAGCCAATCAGAGCACTGCTGGAGTTGGCTCTCTAGTTGCTAAGTGGATCTGGACAGCAGAGGAAGCAGACAGGAGCATTCCTCCTGCAGCAGCTGCTCTTTCTACCAGGCTCTATGGTTGCAGTATGGAAACCACACAGAAACATTATTTCTGGGTCCAATCAAACAAGCTATGGTGAAGCATGGAAATCACAGAACAGACCATTGTTTCTCTCCATGGTCACACAGAAGGCAAATTAGATTAGAAGTAAATTATTGCACTTTGCTTGAACTGATTAGATGAGCAATTCAAGTTGGTGGCCATTACCATAATCCACCGAGGCTAATTCTGTAGTTTAGCTGTGCACTGCATGCAGAATTTCTTCCTCTGCTTGTCCTGAATTGCTAACCATTCAGCTTCATTAGGTGATCCTGGATTCTAGTATTATATGGGAGTAAAGCCTCTCTCTCCATTCTATACAACACTTTGAAACCACTTCTTGTCATGCCTACACACGCCTTACTCATACTTTTAATAAATTTTGAGAGCTTCCCCCTTGCCTTATGTAACCCCAGTACTTTTTTTTCTGGAGTAAAATGCCAAATTACTTAGATTGTTTTATCAGGAGTAGATGGCAATTAAATTGCAATAAAAAGTATCAAGAGTGGTCAAACGAGAGAGCACGCTCACCCATGTGGTGCATTATATGATGCTCCAAATGTGCATCATTTTCATTGGTTTATGCAGCTTCATTCTTTGCTTTGTGTAATGCTGCTGCAGAATGCCATCCCACAAAACAACCAAGATTAGACATACTTAGCTGGATCAAACTGAGCAAGGGTGGTGGGCAGGCAATGACTCTGATGAACAGCAGTGACAAGGCAGCATTGGAAATGCAGAAGGTCTTACTAGCATCAAATTGAAGTTATTTTGCAGAGAAAAATCCTATTCACATTCAAATACCGATACCTATGGTATTCAGATATCTATGGTATTCAGTATTTTTAACAGTAATAATACTTTGGGTTTTTTTCCTCAAGCAGATATGCTTGAAGTCCACAAAACATGTGTCTCCCTTTCAGTTGAAATCTTCCAGTGAATGTTGAACTTTTTTCTCAATAAATGTTACACGGCAATCTACATCTTCTGGCCATTGCTTAGAAGCCCATTTGGCTAAATCAAATTCTCCATTATCCAGCAGCCCTTTTGCAATAAATGCTTTCATATTGTCATAGAAACCCTTTGCAGATTGCATGCTTTTTCTTGTGTTTCTGTAGAGGTTAATGTCTTTCAAGGTTAGAGTTTCTGAAACATTGATAGCATTTTCATAGTATGGTTGGTGACATTTCTTTCTGTGCTCAGATATTCACCAATATTTTCTATCTTTTTTACTGACTTAGCATAAATTGGTATCATGTTCTTGTAAATCTGTTCTGAGTTTTTGGAGAGCATCACACATCAATCCTATAACCAGCAGAAATTAGACTAAAGTGTTCTTCATTTGTAAACGCTTGTTCACAGACCTCTCTTTTGTCTCTGTTGCAATCATTTTTGCTTTCAACAAAATGAAGGCCCAAAGGCTTCATAAACATCCAACAAGGCAGACACTGATCTGAAACTAGAAGCTACCCACCTTGTGCTTCATATTCTTCCACTTGTTAATAAGTTTAGTTCCAGCTTCTTTGTATGTACATGTAAATCTCAAAGTGTGGTACAACATACAATTTGGCAAAGACTGATTTGTATTGGTTAATTCAAGAGACACCATATACAGCATCGCTCACTGAAAATTCCAGTCTATGACTGACAATATGTCATACAACAGGAAAATCTATCTTTCAACGATTTCTTAACCCCAGAACCATTTTCTAACATCACAGGTGCACAATCACAACAGAAACCAATATTCATTCAGATCATCTTCTGTCATTCCTAAAGAATGTAATTGTTGCAGTAACAAGCTGAAAATACTTCTTCTCATGACATCATCTAGTTCTATCAAGCCAAGAAACAAATTTACAAGGGGCACTCCTGGCACATTTTGGAACAAGAATTAATTCATCCAAAATCAATGTAGATGCTTTATTAATGGTAGTTGATTCCTCAGTGATGGAGCGCTTGCTATTAGATTTCAAAATTCTTTTGATCAAGCTATTTCTCATTTCACAAGCTATGTGACTGACAATGTAGCTGCAGATATTAAGTATATAACTGATGCATTCATTTCCTGAAAGTTAATTTCATCTTCAGAATTATTTTAAAAAACCATTATTCTGGCTACCTTATACATTGTGCAAAATACCTTAACGGTGATATACTTTTTCACAAGAGATGGATTTCATAAATACTTTCTCCTGAGTTTTCTTCTGAGCTTCTTTCACTAACTTAACAGAAGCTTTATGACATGGACTTTCTTTACAGTCAAAAATTTTTTCCTTAAAGACAGCAACATCATAAACAGAGATTTCATAATTTGCCCACTCTTTAGTTATTTTCATCCCCATTTTCCTCTCAACTCCAGGTGTTCCAACATTTTGGCCCTGAATGCAACCAAGTTTCTCATTTTTATAGTCAGTCAGCCATACTTATAGCAGTAATTGCTGATTTGTTCAAATATCCAACAGCTTGTACTTAGCACAGGAAGATGTAGGTCCCATTGGAATTTCATTTGCTTTCACTGTTTCAGTTCTTCACATAATTTCTGTTTCTTGGCACAGGAAATGAAAACTAATTTGTGATTTTTTCATAATGCCTGCTATCATCCTTTGGACACAAAAGATTGCCCATAAGTACATGAAACAAAGCAGCCAGATTCTGATGGAAGGTGACCTGGAGGCCCTGTTGGGGAGAGCAGGGCCTTGGTCTGTGAGAATTGTAAAACAAGGCTGAAGACCAAGTAAGGGGTACAGCAGCTCCTTCTGCCCAAAGGGCATATTTCATTCTAGAGCAGCTTTTGGGGACACATTCCACTGGGGGACAAGGCAAAGGGGGAAAGGGAGCTAGAACCAACATACCAAGAACACCAGCACATTTTAGTGCAAATGTTCTATTAAAAATAAGCAAACCTCAGGAAAGGCATTTCAGCTGAATGGGGAAAGAAACGGCAGAAAAATAAGAAATCATCAAATGATCTGTGATCAGGGAGAGTCAGAGAACAAGGTTTGGTCTTCTGAGGAATGCATTCAGACCCCAGGAGCACAAAATTTGGCCCATGGGCCTGAGGTCCTGTGAATTAGCCCTACCAGTAAAAGCCACAATCAGTGAAAAGTTGCCAGTGCTTCATTGTCACAGTGTCCTTCATATGTGGTTCTACCACAGCACTGATAGTCCTCAAACCTGGATTTATCTCAGTAACATGCACATCTGCTTGGAACTCAACCTTGAAGTGCTGCTTCATTCTCCCAGGTATACAAATGCACAGATTATAGTTCCTGTGTGTGAAGTGATGCAGTCCAAAAGCTCCTGATTCACTGCATGCAACACATGACCTGCTTTAAGTGTGGGATTTTCTCATAGCAAACATTAGGACTGTTGCTACTGGTAATTTTCTTTGAAATGCCTGCTTCTTTATCTAACCTCCTCCTTGCAAGTTCAGAAAAAAAGAAAAGGAAACTTCCCCAGTAACCAGTCTGGCTGTTGCATCTTGTACTGCAGGGTGCAAGACAGTGGGTACAGATTCCAGCAGCTCTTGTCAAGAGCTAATGGACTTTTGTTACCAGATACTGAGAAATTTCTAGGCATTGGATTCACAATTGCTAACACAAGATATTGAACTTGAGATTCCAGATGCTGTCATAGCATCTTAATTATGCTGCTGCAAAAGCTTTCCATGATCTCCAGGATCTGCACAGCTCATGCCAGATGTCCATTTCTGCAGAAGGGCCTTCCTGCTTTTCCTTCCAGTAATTGTCCTTCCCCAGTGCAAATGCAACCTTCCCATAATTGCAGTTCAAAATATCTGAAGAGCACCAAGTTGGGGAAAACTGCACTATGGCAAAGCACAGATTGGGTACCCCAATGTCTGTTCACACCATAGCTAAAGGGCCAAGAAACAAGAAGGTTTAAAGCAATGACGGTGACTGTGGGCCTGGCTAAACAGAGTAAAATGTGCCACTGCAGCCCATGTTGGCCATTTTGAGAATTTCAAGGTGATGGCGGGGATGAAGGAAGAGTATGATGGGAGCTCTGTGATCTTGAAATCTTTCCTACTTCAAGAGACAAGCAAGTAATGTTAAGGCACTAACCTTGCCAAATTCTTGATCATGCAACATAGTATACCTGTGTACGTATCCTGCTTCAGAAACCCAGATACCCTTCAGGCCACAAACTCCCCCTTGGATCAACAGCAGGCACCAGAGGAACTTTCAGTACAAATTTACCTCCTTTATTACAAGTTACAGAGAGACGCAATCTTGAGGCCAGCTGCCTCCAAGGGACAGGGCTGTAACTAAAGTGTTAAGCTAGGAAAGTGCTAGAGACTCTCGCCCCCTTCGCAAGAGGAGCAGGAAGCATCTGCTAAGGAACTGCCTGCTGCTGCTCCTCTCCTCCCCACCCGTTCTCCCCAGCAGCAGAATATGCAGGATTGCACATGGATTACAAGAGGCTGCTTCATTCACACCACCAATTAGAAAAGAACTTATTTTGAGCCTCTAGACCACCCAGATTTGTGGAATGGAGACACTGATAAGGTATCAGGGGGCTGGGGAGAACCACCCATGCCAGGTGAGATTAAAAGTCCGTTTAAAAGGAGGAGAGAGTAAGAGCACTAACAGTGCCACTTAACGTTTTCCCTCCAATCATGCTGCCCACAGCAACCCCCACAAGCCTGCATGGCTCTGTGCCCTGAAACAGCAGAGGGAGCCCCAAAATCAGAAGTGACTCAGACCCATGCCATGCCAGGGGAGTGATGTTGAGTCTGTGCCCGCTAGTCCCGCCTCAGGTTCTTTAGTCGTTCCTCGAGATCAGCATCTGCATCAGCGAGAGCAGCTGAGGCCTCGGCTTTCTTCCCTCCTGCCACGCTCAGGGAACCGCCAGTTGAAGGTAGGTCTGCAAGGGAAAAGATGGAGTCTCTGTTGACATAAACACACCTGATTCTCTGCATGGTCTCAGCACCAGCAAGACACCTGGTCGTATTGTAAAGGTGGCAGCAGCAGCAAGGTCAATACAGTGACAGAGGCACAGAGGTCTGCCTGCATGAGAACCAGCCTTAAGCCAGAACGAGGAACAAACGGTCCTCTACATGTTGGACTGCAACTTCCATCATCCCTCAGCATTGACTCCACTGGCCAGGGCTGATGGGACTTACAGTCCATCATCATCTGGAGGGCCACACATTCACTACCCATGCCCCTTAGCTTCAAATGGGCATTTTTTCATCTTGTTTACATCCTTCCATTTATGTCCTAATTTTTCCTGAATTACATTTTTCCAGAGGCTTGCCCCATATATGGGAGCTTCATCCTGCTTTGTTTCACACTGCTGGGACATTATTCTCTAGGAATTAGGTGATACAGATGAAAATCTCAGAGTGTTAAATAAGAAAAAATGCAATAGAGACATCAGATTAGCCCAGCTCCTGGTGGTTAAGATTTGGAATCCCTGCTCACTTCAATTTAAGAATGTGGTCTAGTGGTAGCTGTTGTCTTACTCCTAAAAACCACCTCGGAGCTGGGTCTGAGCACAGCTCAGTGGCTCAGCTGGATCCATGTCTTGGCTCATAATGTAACTTCTGCAACTATGATCTTAACAGTCATTCTACAGCCCTCCTAGGGTTGAATTCTCTAACTGGTTTCACAAAAAGTTAAAAACTCACACTCAGGGTTGAGATTGGGTTGAGTGTTGGTTGTTGGTAAATTCTGGGTTGTTGTGGAAACATGGGTTATCATGTTTTCTGACACCAACTATGCTAACAACTATGGTTTGTTAACCACACAGTTGACAACAACAAACTATGCTTTTCTTCATTGATTGATTGCAGTTAAAAACACAGAAACACAGCTAGCCAGTGTAGCTGGGCTCACAGGAGACAGCAACCCATACTCAGCTTTGATTGTGGGTTGCCTTGCATGAATCCTTTCTGTGGGATATGCACTTATCTGCAAGAATCATACAAGCTGTGGCTGTTTACCATGCCATACTCCTCCTCCCCCTCCAACCTCCATTATACCCAAATACTCACTGGAGAGCTCATCTGTCAGTGTCAAACCCAGCTCATCCAACACCTGGGAGACAACAGCATCACTGCCAATGGAAGAAGACGCGTGAGAAGGAAGGAAGGATACATCAACAGAACCTGCCCACCGCTTTCCCCATCCCCACACCCACACGAAGGAGGAATTCACTTATTTGGTGGGAACAGAATACGAGATTCACATAGTAGGGAGTTTACAACTAACTACTATTTTCTCTGAAATTGCTACACTACACAGACATGCATGGACATAAGCACTTTTACCCCAGGAGTAAATTTCAGGGATAAAGCTAGAAGGAAAAGCAGCAGCTTCTCTGGAAGGTTTCAAAAGTCACCCTCTCGTCTCCTTAGGAGATTTGCACATTGTGACAGTGGCAGCATGAACCCCTTTCTCCTTGCTACCACATGCACATGTTCCTTCCAGAAACTCCAGTACCAACTTGATGTGGCTTATCCAGATTTCATAAGACGAGAGCAGGAAAACAAGTGCAGAAGCAGCTGTCCTTGTGACATGATGCATCATGCCGGCACACTTGCCATCTCCTGGATGTACCAGCTAAGCATGTATGGGGCACACGCTCAGTCAACTGCATGCTGCCTCGCTTCCTTCCCAGCCCCAGGACCTACTCATGACCCTCCACACCTTTCCTCCTCATCTTCCTCATCACCCATGGCATCATCAATAGCATCGTTCATCATCTCTTCCTTCATGTCCATGATTTCCGACTGCTTCTCAAATTCCATCATGATCTTCTGGATCTGGGGCAACTTGAGCTGAAAGAAGCCAAGAAGGCATGTCATGACAACACTTCAGAAAGAGAAAGACCTGCCTTTCACACTTGTGAGAAAAATGGCAGGGAAACATGAATCACATATTTAAACGTGGCAGATAGAGAGAAAGAGGTAGGGAGGCAAATTTTTCATTTTTAAAGAAGCAGTAACTCCAGAGGTCACAGCACAAGCACTTCAACACTATCCCCAGCAGGCTTGGACACTTCAAGGTTGTGACCAAGTACACTGTCCCAGAGTCCAACTGTTTCTGCTGATGTCTGGGAAACACAGACCCAAACTTATGGCCCTAACTTCAGAAGCTTGAGCTCAGTGCAACCTTCTATTTCATGTTTTCAGCCTAGTAGCCACAGCTTAACCTCCATCAACATTCCTCAACTGAAGAAACAATATCTTTGTCTCAGCTCTGCAGCCTGCACATCCTGTTGCAAAAAAGAGAATGTAAGCAACTGCCTTATACTCAGTTGACACAAAGTTGCTTGCTCCAACTGGAGCTACTCTTCAGGGACTCAGGCAGAGGAAGGGTCTTCCCCATCATCTGCTACTGATCCTTTGAACTGGAGGTGACAGACTGACCCTGGGACCTTTTGTGTGCAAAGCAAGTACTCTGCCACCAAGCTCTGGTCTCTTTCTGAAACTGGATTCTACCCAACAATCATAAGAACATTAAAACATAGAGCTTGAGGAAATGTTACAAAAATCTTTGGCATTTAAACCTGAAGTTTTCTTATTAGGCATTATACCTGATGTTAGCAAACAAGCAATGTATCTGACTCTACATGTAATCTCCGCGGCAAGGACTGCATTTGTCCAACACTGGAAGTGTGAAGAGCCACCTACCGACAAACTGATCCTAAAAAAGATCTTGGACTGTGCAGAAATGGACAGACTGACTTTGTCATTGAAGGAGAAAGAAGACACAGACTTCTATCAAACTTGGGACTCTTTTTATTATTGGCTAGAGAAACGGGACTTCACATAGATTTAAATATGTTTGTAATTTAACATAAAAAGAAAAAATGTGGGGGGTTGACCCAATAGGTCTGATGTTTCCGATGATTGGTATTGTTTTTAGTTTTTCTTTGTGTTAGGTTTATTTAGAATAAAACTTATTAAAAAAAAGAACATTAAAACATAGCGTCAGACCAAGGGTCCATCTAGTCCAGTATTCAGGAGTCCAACAACACCCTCCTGCCCATGTTCCCCAGCAACTGGTATACATAGGAACAGAAATAGCCCTATGCTGGAAATAGGATATATCCTTCAGGACATGTATCTGTTGATGGCCTCCTTCTTCCTGAATTTGTCCAGTCCGCTTTTAAAGCCCTCCAAATTGGTGGCCATCACTATATCATGCAGAATGAAATTCTATAATTTAGCTATGAGCTGTGCGAAGAAGTATTTCCTTTTATCTGTACTGAATCTCCCACCAGTCACTTCATGAGATAAACCCAGCTCAAGCAGTACAGGAGGAGGAGAAAAATGTCTTCCTATCCACTTCATCTACATCTTTATCATGCTTAATTCTGGTCACCTTTATTATGTCTCTCCTTACTCAGTTTTTTCTAAGCAAAACCATTTCAGCTGTTGTAATCTTTCCCCATAAGGGAGTTGTTCCAGTCCCATAACTGTTTTAGTTGCCCTTTAGTTGCACTTTTTCCATCTTTACAATATATTTCTGAGGTGCAGTGAAGAGAGCTGCACACCACATTCTATGGTTGCACCATAGATCCGTATACAGTGAGTGTGATATTAACGATTCTGTTTTCAATTCCTTTCCTAATTAGGTCAAACATGGAGGCTGAATGCTTAACAACTGCCTGAATTGACCTGAACATGACCTACCTGTCTGTTCATGGTGGCCATGGCTTTGGTGACTCCCTTCATTGCCTGAGCCATAGAGTTGTTAGACTTGAGAGTTTGTATCTTGAGGGACACGGCTTGAATGTTAGCTCGCATCATGATGAACTTCTTGACATAGCGCCTTGTCCGCACCAGGTCTTTAGCCATGATCTTCACAGCATCCTAAGAGCAGAGAAATAAGTTTGCAACAGGATCACAATTACCTTCCAGTGGCAATTATTCCATTTATTCCTTTTCTGTACTGCCCAATAGCCAAAGCTCTCTGGGCACTTGACAAAGATTAAAAACCTTTAAAACACAAAGCTGTATATAATATAGAACCAATTTTATACATATAAACACACATAAACATATGTTAGATTACTTTTAACCACTGACAGTACGAGACCTGATTAGTTCTATCCACCTTCTACTACCCTCTTTCTCCCAAGCTTACCATCTGCCCCTGTTTGGCCATTTTCTTGATGTCAGCAATGATCTTCTTCTCTTGGGTTTCTAATTTCTGCCGCTCACGGTCCAGCTCTCGCATGGCACGATTCAGTGCCCGTTGATTTTGCCGCAGCATCTCCTCCGGGGTCTTCCGACGCCCAAAGAGCATATCCATGGTAGCAGAAGATGAGTCAGCCTACAACTGTCAAGAGAAAAAAAATGAAAGAATTAAATGGTCAAGAAGTGAAAGTAATTCTGACAAGAGTGTAACACCATTGAATGGGAATAGTGGGAAACAAAGAGAACTACAACCAGAGTGCAACAATGAATACATCACAGTAGGCACCTAAAAAGTGCCCATAAGAAGAGATGAAGATTTTTTCTTAGTGTTTGAAAAGTGTATGGCCATTAAAACCCAAACAGAAAATCAACTCTGTCCAATTTGGCTCATCTAGCTTTCTGGAAGTAGAAAACATGAATTTTAGGTCTGGCTACCATTTGGTATCAGGCTTAAGCTAAAAGGAAGCTCACTTGCTCTGTTATCAACTGCTTTTACTGCTTGCTTACCAATAAAGTCAAGAGAAAAACTACAAACATTAAAATGTATACGGATTTATTATGTGAGAATAGAAATATATCACATTCCAAAACTAATTTATTACCCAACCCATCCTCTCTCCTCCTGCTATATGAATAAACTTCATGAAGTAAAACAACACAAAATGAAACAATGTGAGAAAGAAACACACACACACATTCAACTATAAAATAAAGAAGCAATTCTCCAAGACTTGTACAGATTCCCAAGATCAGGCAAAATCATCCATTTCCAACATACAACAAACAATTTAAAGGATTATTCCCACCATCCTGAGCTTCTGGGGAGCAACAGAGCAATACTTTTGAAAAACCATCTCTCTGCCAGAGGCTGTGGGCCACTGACTCAAATTAGTGACCTGCCCAAGGCACAGCCTGTGTTGCATCACAACGCCTGAAATCACAATGCTGCTGCAAAGAGCTGGGGCCAATGACATATCAAGAAATGCTTGCTGGGACAGGGAGAGGAGGTTGTATAGTTACAAAAGTAATATCTAGAAATGCACCCTCAGCCCCCACAGAGACTTTTGTTGTTTTACAGCCAAAATCCAGCATATGTTTCTGCTGTCTGAGAAGAATACTATGAACTCAGAAATGAAGTAACGTTGATTATATATCTAACATAGTTAAGGGACCCCACATCTAACACTGGCCTTTTTAACAAGACCACCTTTGTACCCCATAATCCCACACACACACATATGCAGACACAAATAATAACTCCCTGGAGATTCACTCAAACCTGAATCAGAGTACCTCTTGGTACCAAGCTATATAAAGAAGTTTCACTTGAGTTGGGCTGGACTTTGGGGAGGGCCAGCATTAGAATGACGGTGGCATTCTTAATTATATTATGCTTTCTTCTTTTATTGGAACAAGCCACCATACCAAGTAAGGCCCTTTGTCCCTGGGTCACTCCCTAACATAACCAAGGAAACAGAGCCCAGAGCAGGGCTTTGTGCAGATGAAGGGATGGGGCAATACAGACAGGTTTTCATAACGATTCGCATGTTTTATGTTGTAGGAACAAAGCTACAGTCTGGGAAACGCTAAGAGAAACAGCCCCTTGAAGATCTTGACCTCTGCTTACAGAGATTGGGTCAGGCAATGTTTCTCAGAAGTACATGTCACACACACTGAATTCTTACTATACAGACCCTCCACTACTTCTTAAATCAAGATTTTTCTTCCTTTCCGCCTGTGTGTAAAGCAGCTAATTATCTGCTCAAAGCCTTCAGGATAAGAAAGAGAAAAATCCAAAAAGAATGCACACCTATCTAAATATGGATACATGAGAGCCTACTGTGGTGCCCATTAGACAAGCCCGGGATAGAAAATGGCCTGCAGTCTGCAGATGGCCCAACTCTTGCATATTTGCACAAGTCATCTTACAAGATCACTTAATGCAGTGTAGTTCCTATGTCACCACATGCAGTTACATTCATTATTTAAAAGAAGACGTCAGCTCTAGGGAAACCCCTTCCAAATCAGTGTACAAAAGCCAGATCACATTATACGCACAGCCAAGTAGGCCAAGGTAAAGAGGTAAGTATTAAGGAGGACGCTTGATGGATGTCAATCAGGACAACGTTCCACAAGATGAGGGCACCAAGAAAGCCCTCTCTCTCATTCCTGTCGGCCTAACTGCCCTGAGAGCCTTGCACACAAGCAGGCCCTCCAGGGTTGATCTGAGAGTGTGGACTAAGTGATATAGGTGGGGAGAGTCCTTCATGTAAGATGGACCTGACCTGAACTATTTAGGCTCTTTAGAGCTCTGAAAGCCAATTCCGGCACATTAAACTACGCCTGCAAATGCACTGCTTGGTAGGGCAACTGAAAGCAAATCCATATTGATGGATCTAAACTAAAAGGAAATACTTACAAACACAGTTTGAAAGGCTTTTATTTCACCATCTGTGTTTAGGCTGAGCTGGTAACTGCTACCATCCTCACTTCCACTTTAACAGGGGTAGAACATTAACACTGGCTGGCAAACCAGGGTTCTTTCCCTGCAGTCTCCTTAGCAACCCATCCAAGGCCAAATTGTTTCTGCATAAAACAAGAAATCCTGACAAGGAAACTCCTGCTTTCAGTTCCTAACTGAAGAATCCATCAGTGATTTGACAGAACTCTCAGCACTGTATTTTTGTAAGCATGTGTACATGCTCAGATTCAAAACCTTACGCTGCCTTGGAAGCCTTACCTAAAAGACAACATAAAAATACAAAAAAAGAAGCAAACAGTAGAGGATGCACTGATGTCATTTTTAAAAATAGGACATAAGAAACTGAAAAGCCTTTAAGCATGGCAAGGCAAGTTTAAATAAGGTACTTACCAATACCTCTCAAAACACAGCAATAGGATCTAGGAAACTTTCCAAACTGGCACCCTTCAGATATGCTAGAATTGCATTCCAGCACATCTGAAGGTCACCAAATAGAGAACACTGATCTGTAAGATTTGTAGATTCCCTCAGTCTTGTGAAGGTTTGATGCCTAAATTAAGGACTGTAGTACTTTCATGTATCATATTTCTATCCCACCTTTTTCCTACAAGGAGCCCAAGATGGTTTATATAATCCTCCCACAAACATGTGATGCATTTTAGGCTGAGCCTTAGAGGCTGGTTCAGACAGTAAACTTTATAGCCAAGTAAGAACTAAAACCCAGGACTCTTGGAATACAGCACTCTAAGCACTTCGCTACACTAACTCTTTATTTATTGATTTATTTGAAATGTGGGGAAAAGAGTCTCAGTCTCACCCTCTAACATTAGAGAGAACCTTTTTTTTGCTAGGTTAGGTTCAGTTTCAGAGGAGGTCTTGAGGGCCACATTTCAGCAGTGGGCAGGGCTGACGACAAAAAGAACAGGGTCAGAATACCCAAAATACCAGCTTTAGGTGAGGCATTTCAGCCTTTTACACCGGCAGAAAATCCCACGAAACCTGGAAACCACCGAATGGTGGTGATGGGTGGATTTAGGCAACTTTATTTTCCTTTTAGAGGTTTCTCATTCTTGCCTAGAATAGCGACAAAGGAACTACTACTAAACCCTTAACCCATATTAGTATAAAGGAAAATAAACCAGGTCATGGAAGGGGGATGAGCCACCCATCCTTCTCGGTCGACGCCCTCGGCCCCCGCAATCTATCCCCGCAACGGGGCTGCCTACACCCCCACCCTCCCACCTACCACTGACGGACCCCAACCTCGCCCATTGCCCCCCTGCCCAAATACCAGAACAGGTCGTCTCTATGGTAACCCCGGCGTAGAGAAGCGCCCCTTGCCGAGCAGCTGCAGCCTCAAGCCCTCCTTTCCGCTCCTCTCTTTTACTCTCTTCCGCCTTGGCCCGCTGACGTCACAGGCGGGCGGGGCGTCCTTGCGTCAGTGTCACGCGGAAGAAGGAAGCCGACTGCGCATGGGCCGGGCTGGCAGAGGGGATGGGGAGAGAGGTTGGGACCTCTCGCGTCAGCTCAGGATTTATCGGCACTTCCGGTTCAGGGTAGCAGCTGGTAACAGCAACATGAAACGTGTGAAGAGGATCATTTCAGTCTAATACAGCTGTCATGGGCAAGGCATTTTGGAAGGCGTTCATCCATAGGATTGCTTTAAGTCGGACACATAACAAAGGGAAAGGCTATTTTTAAATATCTCCTCGGGATGGCAATGAGAACTTCCCGTAGAAAACGAGAAGCTCATCCCAGGATTTTACCGTAATCGTGTCTGGTCAGCACCATGCCCACATACCAGCTAGCACTGAAGACTGGAATTTGTGCTTTTTTCTGATTTGGATGTCAAGCTGTTGTTTCTTTTTTAAAGCTCTTTAACATTTCTTCTTCAGTACCGTCGGACAGTTCCCGGGGATTTAAAAACGACTTTCCATGTGAATCCAGAAATTCAGCCAATGAATGGCTCGTTCTAATCTGCCTTATCTAGGTACAGAATTCAGATCTCTCCTGGAGCACTGAGCCCAGCGCAAAGGGCTAAGAGCGTGATGTTTCTGTCACGTGGAGAGAGAGATGAGCCTCCTTTTGTCAGAGGAATATACTTGCATATACCTTACTTTAAAGCAATCAAAACATGGAAATGCTGTTAGCTTGCCCGCTGCTTCTCTTCACAACTCATCCTGTCAAGCTATTCTGTAGCCTGTATCCCACTTTAATCCTATTTGGAGTAAACCCATCAAAATGAACGGGACCTAAGTTACACTAACATTGCTCCAACCTTGTGCCTGAAATTCCAGTGAAGCAAAGACCTGTGCAAGTTTGTTTCTTAAGTATTCTCATCAGAATGACTGTTAAACAAAACAGCATTTATTCTTGTCACAGCACATTTCAACTGTTCAATGATGGGATTCATGCCCACCAGTTGAAGTGATTGCCACCACCTTACCTAGCTTTAAAAGAGGACAGGACAATTCCATAGCAATAAATCTGTTGATACCTGCTAATCCTAATGGCTACATGCTGCCTCCCATATACCAGTTGTGAGGAATATGAGATGGTCCTGTTGCAATCATGTCCCTGCTTATGGGATTCCCTAGGATAGCTTGTTGGCCACTGTGTGAACGTAAGTAGAAAAAATAATAGGCAACATAAGAAGAGCTTATCTTAATTTTTTCTGCTACATCAGCTATGAGCCACCAGCATTCTTTAAAGTTTGAAAATACAGTTGCAGCAGGTAAGGTCACTGTTCTAGTTACACAACTCAAAACTTTTTAAAGGGTTTTAATCAACCTTCCCAGGGACCTCTTTTACACATATGGACCCCTACTTAATATAACAAGAGCACTGCAAGAGTAAGCGAAGTGCCTTGCAAAAGGATTCACCACAACCCCTTTGACTTTTCCACATGTTGTTGTGTTACAACCTGGAACTGAAACAGACTTAACTGGCATTTTTACCACCTGATGTGCACAAGACACTCAAAGAAGGTGCAATTTTTGTTTGCTTGTTTTGGTAGCACAAAAGTAAACAAAAACAAACTGACACTTGGTTGCGTAACTATTCACTCCTCCGAGTCAATACTTGTTAGAAGTACTATGGCAGCAATATCAGCTTTGTGCATCTGGATTCTGCAATGTTTGTTCACTCCAGCTAGACCATGTTCTATCGTGACTGTTGGCAAACAGCAAGTTTCAAGTCCTGCCACAGGTTCTCACTGGAAGTCTGGGTTTTAGCCGCCCCATTCAAAGACAAACTGGTCCTTGTCTCTAATCACTCCAATGTTACTTTGGGCTGTGTGTTAAGGTCACTATCTTGCTGGAAGGTGAATCTCCATCCCAGTCCTAGGCCTCTTCCAGGACTGGAACAGGTTTTCTTCTAGACCTACCCTATATTTGGCTCCACTGATCTTGGCACAATCCTGACCAGTTTCCCAATGCTAAGGAAAAGCTTTGCCACAACATGATGCTGCAATCAGCATGCTTCAGCTTGGCGATGGTGTTCTTGGGGCAATCATAGAGTCATCGAATAGGGAGTTGAAAAGGGTCAAGAAGGCCATTAGGTCCAACCTCCTGCTATTGCAGGTCATCAGTTCATATCATTCCACTCAGATGGCTTGTTCAGCTTCTTTTTAAACACTGTTGGCTTAGCACCATGCATGTTTTCCAAGTCTACAAAAAGTTGTTTTGGTCCCATCAAACCAAAGAATACTTTTCCACGTTTTCTGCATCTCCCACATGCCTTTTCGTAAACTCCAAATGGGATCTGAGAAGGGTTCATTTCAGCA
This sequence comes from Varanus komodoensis, assembly GCF_004798865.1. Lineage (NCBI taxonomy): Eukaryota > Metazoa > Chordata > Lepidosauria > Squamata > Varanidae > Varanus > Varanus komodoensis. The sequence goes on along the minus strand of NW_025336011.1, from coordinate 7,416,969 downwards.
ATGGTTTCTTCACACCACTCTTCCATAGCCAGCTTTGTGGAGCATCCAAGTGATAGTTCTCCCATCTCAGTTATGAATCTCTGCAGCTTCTTCATCACCTTGGTTGCTTCTCTAACTAATGCCCCCTTTACCAAGTAACTGAGGTTTGGTTGATGGCCTTCTTTAGGCAGTTGAGCCATATTCTTTCCATAATGATTTAACAGGTCTCTGGAATATGTTCCTGGTTTGGGATTTTTTAAACTCAGCCCTGATTGGTGCTTCTGCACAAGCTTATCTGAGTTGCTTTGACAGTTCCTTGGTCTTCCTGATGCTATTTGTTTTGATGTACTCTTGACCAAATTGTGGAGCCTTACCAAAGTTTTATTTAAGCCTGAGATCGTGTGGCACTGGGAATTGCACACAGGACTCAATTCAACTACTTAGACTATGTGGCTTCTCATAGTCAGTGAGCCGCACTAGAATTTAGGCATGTCACAGCAAAGAACCTGAATGCTTATGCAACCAACTGCCAGTTTGCTTCTACTTACCTTTATGTTCCCTAATATCTCACACCTTCATAGTGTTAAGGATCTAGTGTACATCAAGTGGTTACAGTGCAATTAATTTCAATTCAAGGTGGTAACACAACAAAATGCAGGGGATAGATACTTCTGCAAGGCATTGTAAGCTTCCCTGATGAAGTGTCTTCTAGATGTGTTGGACCACAGCTCCCAGCATCCCCCAGCCATCTACCCCAGCATTCAAATTTCCAGTCAACAGTCAAATGCATCTAGGAAGCCCTCAGCAGGACATGAAGTCAAGAGACCATCCACTGACACATTTGAACATGTGTCCTGAAGCAACATGCCTTCTGCTGGTGACAGAGGAGGATACAGAAGCAATAATAATGGGAATGGGGAAGAGGAGGAAACAGATGGGGGATGAAATTGAAATACAGAAGTAAAAGCTAGAAAATTATGGAATAATCTTTGTTGCCACATGATGCCCACAGTATTTTGTTTTTAAGCCAAGAGTGATCAGGGTCCCCTTGATAATGATAATGCCTTCCATGATCAAACAACTTTGTGCTACTGAGAAAGTCAATTCAGAACCATTAAAGTTTATAGCCTAGAGAAGTCAACTTTCCCCACCACTGGGCCCTTGTTAACTATTTCCAGTTTGCCTTGAGCTCTTCATTGATTGATTCAAGCTCTGGAAGAAATTTTCAGATACATGTCAGAAGAATTGTCCCTCATGCTGACTTGAGGTCCCGTTTGTAAACTCTTAACTTCCAGCAATAGGTCAGGCAAAGAAACCTCCAAGTACAAAGAAAAAGGGAAACAAACCGTATAATTATCCGTTTTAAACTAGGTTGAGATTCAAAGTAGACTTCATAATCATACTAAGCTTGATGCATTGCTGCCTAGAAGGTTCTGGGCATGACACTCCAGTCCAAGGGTGCCAGAGAGGACTGCTGCTTTTATTCCACAAATACTATGGTGCAAGGCATCATTGATATTTTAAAAAACTATTTAAAAATACTAACATCAGAGATCAGAAAGCCCACAAAGCAGGTGGTATCAAATTACTTGTGAATGGAGCTCCTCTCCCTTCCACCTCTTGCAGGCAAACTTATCTGTTGTAACAAAAGACCATTTTGTACAATATATTGTTGTGTGTTGTCTTGTCATCGCCAACCTATGGGGACCCTGTATGAATGCCCTCCAAAATGCCCTTGACAGCCCTGCTCAGCTCTTGTAAATAGCTGTGGCTTCCTTTAGTCTTCCTCTTCTGCCTTCAACTTCCCCTAGCATGGTTGCCTTCTCCAATGAATCTTGCTTTCTTGATGTTCCTGAAATAAGAAGCTTCAATTTTATCATTTTTATTTCAGGGAAAGTTCAAGCTTGATTTGATCTAGTACACACTTACTTGTTTTACTGTCAGTCCAGGGTATTAACACAACTCTCTTCCAGCACCATGTTTCAAAATCATCCATTTTCTGCCAGCTTTCTTCATTATCCAGCTTTCAGAACCATAGATAGTGACCAGGAATACAATAGTGCAAATGATCTCTTGGCCTTGGCTTCCAGCAAAACATCCTCATGCTTGGTATTTTTTTTCTAGTTCTTTCATTGCTGCCCTTACAAGTCTCAGCTTTTTTCCAATTTCTTGGCTGTAGTCTCCATTGGAATGGATGACTGAGTCAAAGTATTCCAAATCTTTCAGTTTCAATTTCTTTGTATTTTACTTGCACAATATATTACTTGCTTTCAAAATCATAGTTTCAAATGGTTGAATCCAAATCTCACTCTAGGACCCAATAAAAACAGGACTTAAATCAGCCCACGACTTAGTCCCACTGATGTCAATGCCTATTTCAAAATGTGACTAAGTTTGGATCCAACCCTATTGGAGTGGGGATTAATGCACAAAATCAGTATCACATTTGCTGCACTGTAAGCAATGCTAGTGTTTACTGCTTGTTACAGATCACACCTTCTCATTTTAAAGTATTCCCAGGGGACACATAGCTCATAGCATAGCAACACCGCTGTACAGTATTTCAAATCACCAGGCACCAGCAACAAGATGGCATTTCTCTCTCTGATGTAGAAAAAAGGAATTTCCTAAGAAGGAAGAACAGACTATCACCAGTGGGATTTATTAGAATGAAAGATCCTTCTTAGGGCCTACAGCACAGAATGGTCACAAAGTGGGGCATGCTCAGTATGTCAGGACAAAGCATGACGATGTTCAAACATGCACACAGGAACTGCTTTATCAATTGGCAGAGTTGCACTTGTATTAATAATGGGAGGGGAATGGAAGAGAGTTATGACAGGCAGACCTGTCTCCAGCAAGTCTGTCAAGGCTGAGTAGCAAGTTCGTAAGCATGAGGTCAACTAGGCAAAAATACAGAACATGAGAACTGCGACAGCCACCTTGCAGAGCTGTTTTCCCTGCCCCCATGTCCATGTCACTAACGTTCAAACACAAGAATTCAAAAACCTTTGGTTACCAAGCTGCCCCTCAAAAGCCCACCCTTCAGGCACCGAGCCATCTCTTCAAAGATACCGCAGGTATTTATTCAACAATGACTTATATCGGACACTTAAAATATCACCTTTCAAGGGGATGGGGAATTTGGTCATAAAGCTGCCACTTACCAATCCCTGTACAAAGTACTATGCTCACATTCACAGTGCCAGCAGAGGCTGAACACTCAGAGGTGCCTCCTAAAATCCCTTCAGGCATTTAGGATGCAATCCTATTCCCATTTAGCTGGAAGTGAGCCCCACTAAATTCAGTGGAACTTTCTTCTGAGTAGAAATGTATAGGACTATACTGCTAATGACCTGAATAGCACATACTAGGAATATGTAGCTAGACTGCGTATTCTGTCCTTTGTTCGAGAATGCACCAGCCCTCCACATGTAAATAAGATGAAAAAATTGCTAACTTTTGACTTATCTCCACAGGACTTTTTTTTTTTTAACTTCGGCTGTATCCACAATAGAAAAGCCAATGCATAAGTACTTCTCAGCATTCCAGGGGAGGAGACAATATAGCCATTTAGAGATTCAGAGTAACTACTACTTCAACTACCCCATCAAAAAGAGCAGAAAAGGCTCACTTTCAAGTGCAGAGTCTTTCATAATGGTACACCAACAGCAGCACAATTTTTCCCTCACCCTGGTAGCCACCCAAGAGAAAACAGCAGCTTTAGTGCAACTAAACTTTGTATTGGAACACCAAAGATGACTCAAACTACTCAAAGAAGCAGATTCAAAGGGTCAAAATACAAAACCTTTTAGCTTAGAAGGTACTAAGTGGCCTTTGAAAAATAGGTCTGTTTCTTGTCTGTGTAACGAAAATTAAAGCTGCTGTGCAAACATGGTAGCAGCAGTGTAATTTGTCATACTGGAATGTGAATTTACACACTTACCTGTGAACAAACATCTATGAGCACAGAACTTACTTTTCAGTAAATATGCATCAGATTATGCTGTTCAATTATGCAGACAGGTAAAAAGGTAAGAAAATTTGTGCTTAGTTGTGTAGCATAAAACACTTCCTGCTTCTTTTCAAACCTCAGTCCAGTTACTAGAGAGAATACCAAACCATTACCTTTTAGAAATTTTGGAACTGTTCCTATACAGAATTGAAGAGTCTTCCAAATAAAAAGACTGGGGGTGGGTTAAGTTTATCGCAAACAATCTCACTTCTATGGCATTTCTTCAGCACATCTCTCCAACTCATTCTTCCTTCCTTTCCATGGATCATCTTGTTTCCAGCAATGTAAGAAACAAACACATCTCCTTGTCTCAGAGGATGGCACACAATGGCTGAAATTCACTGCACTGTAAAGATGTCCCTAATGATATTAGACTTCTCTCTGTTCAGCCCCACCCCCAAAAACAGGGCAGAAGAAAGTAGAAAACGAGAGGCAAGGGTCAAATTGAATGTGCTAACATTCCCCTTTAATAACCCGACACACTAGAAGTACAGTGGCTTTATTTTGGCCAGGGGCTTGCAGGAGTCACTGGAGAGGCAGAGAGTTCATTGCCGGGCAGGCCCTGTTAGACACAGCAGAAACAGCACTGCCCTGGTTACATGTTTTATTACTACTATGATTAGCATTGGTTGGTTTGGTTGTTTTTATTTTTCCTTAAAAACCAGACACACAAGTGAGTTGATTCTAAAAGGAATATTCCAGGCCTGACCCAGCCTCCCCAGAGCCACAATGCCTGGGGCAGGTTGGAGGTGCCTAAGCACCCCTCTCCAGCCTTCCAGAATCACCCAGCCCTCAAGAGCCTCCCCTGTGTAATAAATAGTTACGCTCAGAAGCCTTGGTGCCCAGCAGGGGAGGAGGAAAGGACAGGCAAGTGGCCTGCAGATTGTGCAGCACAGTTGCACTGCGTTGCAGGCGGGGAGTGCCAGAGCACAGAGGGAGCCTTCTGTTCTTAGCAGCACAACCAGAGCCCCCAGAAAGGCAGACGGGCGCCAGCATGGGGCCACACACCCAAGCCCAGGGGGCTGGTGGCTACCCCAACACTGTGGATGGGGTAGAGAAGCAGCAGTAACCCCACCCCTCACCCCACAGCAGCTCATAGGGAGAGTGGAGAGGGAGGTACGTGGATCTGGTGAGGCAGCGGCTGCTGAGGCCCCAGGCTGGCAGAGGGTGGTAGGAAGGCGAGCAAGTGGGATGAGGAAGGGGAGGAAGAGGATGGAAGGGGGCCCTGCCAATTCTTGACTCCTGTGCCCCCTTGATGGCTGAAGGCAGCGGTGTTGGCAGAGTCCCATAGGAGAGCTGGAAGGGAGATGAAGGGGCAAGGGGAGGGCAGGTTTGTGCCCGGAGCCGGTCAGTTCTATTTGAGGCAGCGCTCAAAGTAGGTGGAGCCAATGTATCCGCCCCTCATAGAACGCTGGACGTTCTGCTCAAACAGGCGTCTGTTGTTCTGGAGGACTTCAGCAGCCTCTTTGTTCAGGGGGTCTTCAGGGTTTGGCTCCTAGGAAGGGAAGACAACACTAATAAATGACAAAGAGTTGTGTGATAACTCAAAAATTATAGCACAAGCTTTTATGATCTGGAGCCCACTCAGATGCAAATACTAACACCCTGCTTAACAAAGCTGCCTGAGATGGGCCTTTGGATGTTTTGGAATACAATTCCCATGACTTTTGGTGACACTGAGTAGGGCTGATAGGTGATTGTAAGCCTACAAGCTGCTCACCCAGGCCTTCCCCAGATCTTTTCCCTTACTCTCAAGAGGTCCATTTTAATCCAATATACATTACCTTGCACAGCAAACTGGTGTTCTATACATTACACATCTCTGTGCTTATCATGCACAACTGCAGGATCTGGCACTCTTCAAAGAATGTTTTTCTTTTAATATATCAGGTTTCTAGTTCTTAAGAATTCCTGAAACAAACTGGGAACCTTACAGGTCATGCTGCCTAAGCAAGTTTCAGAGACTGTAGAGGAAATCAAGCAGCGGGACCTCCAATGGTTTGCAGTTAGCTTAGTTTCTTATCCCTCCCTTTTGGATAATGGATGTTAAATAAATGCTTAAGAATTAGTAGACAGAAAAACAATGTGTCTCTAGTCACAGACAGGTAGAGTTGTTCACTCCAGATTTTCCTCTGCCTCACAGAATGTTGCAGTAACACTCAGAGCTCCCAAACTGAAGATTTCCCCCTACCCTCAAGACAAGGTTCCTCCTTCACCACACTGAAGGAATGTTTAGCAGGGGCCACACAAAAATAAAATTCTACTAAAATAAAATAAAATTTTCAGCAAATCACAATTTTGCATAAAGAGCAAGAGCAGTAGAGAAGACCTTTGAAAAGGACCAAGAGGGGAATAATTGAAGAGGAATCAAACAGCCGGATGGAACTAAGGGCCAGCAGGATTGTGAACTGTACTGAGTGCGGGCCACATGGACAAGCCCTTCCTCTTTGGGATGCTAAGGCATCTGGAGATGATGGCCACCTATTTTCAGATTACTATATGCAGCTATGAAGCTAGTTTAAGTTTACATCGTTTACAATCAAACATGCCAAGCATGAATCGCAGCAATCCAGGCCCTTCCCTCAAGGCAATGTCTTCCCAGGGAAACAGAGTTTGTACCCCTTGCTTCTCAAGCTTTGAGGAGCAAGAAGTCTCATCATTCAGCAGATTCATCCAAACCAAAAAGCAGGTCCGCATACAAGGAAAACTATGCAGGTTTTATAAGAGAGCCAGAACTTTCTTAACAATAAATCCAATTTAGCTATATTTGGCTGTTATAGGCAACCTATAAATACATTTATTTAAATGAATAAATATTCAATTCCCTGAACATATTCTGCCCCAGCCTGTGCACCCCTGGTATTTTGAGCTACAACTCCCATTATCCCAGAACACTGGCCATGCTAACTACGGTGAGGGAAGTTGTACTCCAAAACATTAAGACATCACCATGTTGAGGAAGCCTGCATTAATATACCATGCGTGTCTTTTTCATCAGTGTGACCAATGGCCAACTTCAGTTAACAAATTCTACTTCCTGAACTAATTTCTTTCCGATATAAAGCAAAATAGACCACCCTTAAAACAGTAAGCAAACAGAAAAGCAGAGCAATATCATCTGCAGCACACATACAAGTAAGTAGAATCAAGTCCTTCCCATGACTTTTTTCTCACTTGATCTTGCCCATTATTTAAGTCAGACCCCAATTTCTATCTAAATGAATCATGAAATGGCTTTCAGCCTCTGTAATCAAAAGCTTTCAAAATCTGGGTTTCCATTGTTTTGGGGTCAAAAAACCCTGTGTTGTTATGAGCCCAACCCACGCCCCAACTATTCCACAGCTTCCAGGAGAAAATGGAAGAATATCTTATTTATTAGATTTATTCCCCACCTTCTTTTCGTAAGAACTCAAAGCAGCTCACATCAGTCTCCTCTTGCTGCTCTCAGTCTTATCCCTACAACAACCCTCTGAGGTAAGTCAGGCTGAGTGTCTGTGACTAGCCCAAAGTCACCCAGTTGGCTCCATGGCTGAGCAGGAACTAGAATCCGGATCACCTGAGTCCCAGATCCATATTCTTAACCACTACACTACGCTGGCTCTCAACATGAAAAAAGAACAATTTTATATTATTGACACACTGGTTCTCTTCTATTTTTCATCTTAATAGAGGGAAGATTAAACTTATCAGTCAACTTTCCTGACAGCAGCAAGTCATGGCCTTAGGAAGGAGAAAAATACAAATGAAACTGAACAGAGCGGGACAAAGTAAGTCCATAAAATCCATTTAGGGTTCCATGAAAGGAAAACTTTTAAAAGAAACCAAACAAACAAAAAACCAGCAAGCTTACTGCAAGTGAATCATTGTCTCAAGCTATGAAACCAACAAAGAAGCTGGTATGCGCCACTCACTTCATTTTTCCATAATTTTGAAATTCTACTTCAGTTCAGACCTAATGAAAGCACTCGATTAGGATGGTTCAGAGATAGGATTGAATCTGCCCAGTAACAGCCCTTAGCATCCTCAAGAGGCAAGGCTCTCATCAAGAACCTACCTGGAAGAAGAAACTACTTTGCACCTTTTGTACTTGGCTACAGGGCAAGCTGAGATTTTTAGAACTACTAGGACATGTGCCTTCAAACATTTTCCTGCCTCTCCCCTTGGCCAGCAAAAGTGGTTTCCGCTTTCCCATTTCCTGGGGTGAACAGAGTCTTTGAGGGCTATGGGCAGGAACATCACATTGTGAAATCTGAGAAACTGTCCTGGGCATTTTCACAAAACCTTTTTATTTAAACAGTATTTTAAAGTTCAATAATTTTTAAGTTTAGTCACTCTGTTTTGCGATTTATTGTTTTGTTCTGTTTTATTATTTATTACAATTGTTGTTCTGATTGTCTTTTTAAATACTGTAAGCCGTCCTGAGATCTTGTATAATAGGACGGCATACAAAAGTGTTTAATCAATAAATAAATAACAAAATGACTACATGGGAGGCTTGGCAAAGGGCTGACTAGAAGGTACAGGAGGGGTAAGGGCTGCTTTCCATGGGCCAAGGCATGGGGAGGCGAGGGACGAGGCAGTGGCCAGCCAAGTGGGGTGCCTCCCACCTCTCCCCACCACGGGGGGAAGAAGCATGGCGACCGCTCAGCGGTGGCAGCTTGCACTGAGAAGGCCGCAGCAGAGGTGCGGGAGCCATGGCCCTGCTCCTGCTCCACCCGTCCACCCCCAGCTCAGTGAGGCAGCCACGGTTTGGCCTGCAGCTCAGAGACGTGGCGTATATTTTTGTGGTCTTAAAAACAAGTATGTATGTATGTATTTAAATCTTTTATATGCTATACGGTTCAGAATGGATTAACCTTATTTACATTGAACCTTTTGGGGAAATTTGACTTGGTTCACAAGCAATTCAAGTTGTGACCAGAGTCGTGGAACAGATTAAGTTCGTGAACCAAGGTACCACTGTACTTTCCTCAAAAGGAATGGCAGTTTTGCGGAATAACCCCATCACAATTCACCCACTCAGTAACTGGTTATGTGCAGTAATTTGGGGAACTCGAAGGGTGGGGAATTCAACTTCCATCAGTTTACCTGATCTTGTTTAAATCTGAATCCAATCCAAGAAACATTAGACAGTTAGAAATTTGTTCAAACCAGTCCACCTAGTTGCAGAAGCTGTCATAGCAGTCACACTGTGCCAAGACCTTACAACACGTTGGCTTTGTTGATACTGTTCAGTGCACTGTTGAGTGATAGCAAATCTCTATCTCAAGCTATTCTTGCAGGCTGGCAGACAACACAGTACACACATCCTACCCAAATACAACTATAAAAAGCTGCCTTTACTTCATGCACACTGAAAACCCACAGGCTCTTCCGATATGTATTGTGTTCTACCTTCACTGCTGATTCTCTCCCATTCCTACACCCACACAGGCTGAACGTCAATAGGTGAAAAGATGGGTTTTCTAGAAGTGCTCGCTTCATGCTCCCCTCCCTTCACGCTCTCAGCTCCACATATACTCACCAAGAAGAGATACTGCAGGCCATAAATTATAGAGTTTATTGTTAGTACAGGCTTCCAGTCCTCTCTGTGGGATAGAAAAGATAAACTGAGTACAGGGTCAGTAAAGCATCTCCAAATTAGAAATAACACAACAGTGAAAGATTTAGATTCATTGTGGAATTCTAATCATACTATCAATTTGTAGAGAACCAGAACAGTGTGCTTAAAATCCCAAATTAAAAGGGGGGTTGCCACTGTTAGGTGTGGAATCCCAAACACATTCAAATCAAATGCTCAAACTCCACTAACAATACTCCAAGGACAGAATTTGGTCTTGAAAGGCCAGTTCTAAACTTCTGCTCCCTCTAGGTTTCATTCTCTCTTCATCTCTCATTGATTATAAACCCACCCTCCGCTAAGCCACAAAAGCAACAATGAGACTTTATGAAAGCAGAACCAGAACATGTTATTGATCACTCAGACATAAACATTCTGAAAATACTAAAGCCACGAAAGAAAAAATATATTTTTCTTATGCCCTTTAAGTCAGAAAATAGAGCCTTTGTTAGTGACACTTCCTTTCAGATAGGTACATACAGGATTTCCGTATCAAATGCACAGATGCAAAATTGAGTCCTAGAAGCAAACATCTATCTTGGATTTAAGAACTCTGTATGTAAAATTATCAAAATTGACTTACCTAAAATTTCTATATAATATATCTTGAATAAAACTTGCCTTTTCCAAAACAGAGAATATTACATAGTTTTTCACTGTCACCCAAACTTCCAACTTTCTTCGGAAAAACTGAAAAATTCCTTGGGCTAGCTTATATTCCAGCCCCTAGCCCCAGTCTTTCCATTTTAACCCTAGGCCTTCACATCTCTATTTATGTCCAATCGAAAAATAAGTGGAGTCAATCAACTAGGATACATAGTGGTGTCAGGCTACACAGTTAGCTTGGAAGAGAAGTGCTTGGAGTTAAGGGAACTAGCATATGTGACCATTTTAAAAATTCTTCAAAAATTGCAAAGGCACAATACGTAAGAGTAAAGAAAGAACACAGCTAACCAGTCTGGACAGCAGAGCATGCTCTGTACCTGAGGATATTTAGGCAGACATTGCCTTCTAGATCTATGTTGGGATGATACACCATGGTTTCACACTTGACCTTGGGTGGGTCATGCGGGTAGCCTTGTCCCACCTGCAGTTAAGATACAAGGTAAAAATACACAGCTGTCAGCATTCGTGTTCACTGTAGCACATTCCACACTGCCCAGCTCCACATCAAAACCACAGCAAGTTGAGTCACCAGAAAAAAGACTCCCTCTCTCATGCATACCAAAGAGATAATTTTTTCTCCTATCTCACATGAATCACATAACATTGTATCTTAGGTTTTGCCATCTCTTTGCTTTATGTGGCTTGCATCAATGATGGCATAAATCACTTTGTGAGACATTTCCTGAGCCATATTTGGGGCTGTGAGGGAGATGATTCCTGACATTTTAATCTATGTGCAGAGTGCAATACGTGCCACAGGAGCAACCATCAATTTATGGATTTTTATATTTATGCTTTGTTTTATTCTGTTTGTGAATTGCCTGAGGAATATGATTGAAAAACCATCTGAAAATACTTAATAAATAAGTTGTTAAAACTGAGTTGTGGGGATTGTGAGCTTTCAATCCTTGTAGTGGATATACCTGCAGAGTTTCAACTGAATATAAGAGAACAAGGCCAAATGTGTTCATTGGAGAAAAGGATTCATCTTTTACATGAGGTTATGGGAAAGGGTTCCAAATCCCATGAAATGACAAACTTGGAAATCTTGAATGAAAGCTAACCTTCCCCAGCCTAGTGTCCTCCAGATGCAGAGGACAATTCTAGTATTCCTGTCTGTTCTAGCTGGCTACAAGGCTTTTGAAAGCGGAGAGGGAAATAATCAGGTATGCCACCAAGCACCCTGAGGACGGGTATTAAAAATATAACTGCTGCCATCATTAATGCGTCAAGTTCAGCAGAGAGAAGAAAATCTAAATGAATAAATGAAATTGAGAAACTGTTCAGGGTTATGCCCATTATGATTCTAAACAGCTGTACTTGTACCCAGTTTTATTGGATTATATTTAGTTATTTGTTTACCTCCCACCTCCAGTTAGCACAGAAAAATACTCAGAAGGAAAATCCTCCATCTTGCCTGGCAGCACAAGCCAATTTGAACAAAGAAAGAGTAAGCAGAAGTCTAAATGAGAGAGTTTCTTTCCTGTTTAACCTCCAAGTTAAAAGCAAGCCAGGTTCTGTGAAAAGCTACACACCCAACATTTTTCTATGTTTGCATCATTTAGCCCAACTGCTGCTGGGTTTTCAGAGAGTTGGCTTAGACATGGAGGGAGAACTAAAAGTGTTCCACATTGAGCATGTATTTATTTATTGAAACATGGTTCAGTAAAAATACTATCTTATTATTTATTAAATTGTACCCCATCCATTAGCCAGAATAATTATAACTAAAGAAACTTTTCAGAACCCCCCTGCTTTGAGCATTCAACAGCCTGTGTGCTCACAAATTTGCTCATATAATTAGCTTTAAATAAAAGTATAGGTTGTTGGGATGTAAATTCTGATCCATGAAGGAGTTATTCAGGATAGGTTTAAGCTATGCCTAATGCAGCCAAACATTCAAGGCCATGAGATACCACTGGGGAGTGTCCAATTTGTGGCCAATTCTTTCTTTCAGTCATAAGACAGCAAGGAATGGAATTTCCTGAAATATTTTTACAAAGTAAAATAAAATCATGAAGCCCAATTTGTAAGCCACGTTTTCCAGAAAAAGGTCTGAAAACAAGAAGATTGAATAGTTTATCAAAAGGAGTGGATTCTAAGAACAGCTTTCATGCCCAGTCATCCCTCTTATCTTCCCACATAAGCCCATTCATTGGCAAGTATAACTGCAAATACCACAAAACCATTTCAAAGTCAGCAAAAGGACAAAACAGCCAAAACCAAAACACCCTCAAGCAACGCGTACAGGTGTATGAATTATTCCAAATGCAGAATTTTCATAATCTCAGTGTATAATTAATTCAGAATTGCCCATTTCTGCGGAGCTTGGAACAGAATTAGGTTGGGCAACAGCCTGATTAGGACCTATCTTCCATCTCTACAAATCCCATGACAGTGAACCATTCTCCCTTGCTGTTTTGAACTTACTTCCCAACAAGTAATTTGCCCTTCACTAAACAGTCTTGAAAAGGAAATGCTTGTTTTTTTAACAGGCAGGAGATCATGGAAAATCGTTCTCTTCCTCTGCCCTACCCCATTTTCAGTTATACTTGGAACACTGTGCAGTGACATATAAGATCAAATACAGGCTGCTGCCTGCATCCCATGAAGCTCAGAGACCTTGGCCGCTAAATCCTATTTTAAGGAGGAATCCAGGGAAGCACACAATTGTGCTTCAACACCAACTTCTAGACCAACCAACCTATTATTCTTTCCCTTCTCCCCCTTATTCACGTGGCTTAGCTACTGAAAGAATTTAGCAATTTATTCCTCGTTTAACCAACCAAAGGGAGGCTGAAATGCACCAAAAGGCAGTTGTACCTTTTAAATAATGTTGATTGTGTGCCAAGACAAGCCCATACAGCCAAATGTATACCACCACCCCATTAAAACCCTAAGGCATAGAAAGAAAAGACAGGGAGGTTACTTACCTTAAAACTGAAAACAAACTTGCCACCTTTATAGAAGCCCTGTAAGGCAAGCATTAGACATTCTAAGCAAGTTTGCTTTTGTGCAAAAATGAACAAGATTCTAATAAAGATCAGGTGACAAGGTGGGGAAAACAAAACAGAAGATGGTGTAAAAACGGTGTTAAAAATCAATATACAGATGACAGCTCTATCTCTCTTTTTCATCAAACCCAGTGGCCGTTCTGAATTAGTATCTGGGCATGATAATGGACTGGATGAAGGCCAATAAACTGAGACTCAATCCAGACAAGACAGAGATGCTGTTGAGGTGGGGCGGGGGGAGGTTCATCCAGTTGGGTGATCTTCAACCTGTTCTGGATGGGGTTGCACTCCTCCTAAAGGACAAGGCTCACAATTTGGGGTTGTTTCTGGATCCAGAATGGTCGCTTGAGTTACACGTGGACTCAGTGGCACGAAGCACCTTTTATCAGCTGAGGCTAATATACCAACTGTGACTCACTCTATGAGGTAGTAATGGTCCAGAGACTTCTGTTGATTCAGCTAGGCTTCTGTTAAACAGCTAGGCTGTTGATGGGGACTGGCTCTTGAGAACATATCACACCAGTCTTCTTTCAGCTGCACTCCTTGCCAGGTTGAAGTTCAGGCCCAATTCAAACAGCTTGTTTTTAACATTTAAGGCCCCAAAAATTTGAGGTCTGGTTTTCTGAGAAACACGCCATCCCATATTTTCCTAATCAGGCCCTTAGGTCATCTTCTGAGGTCCTTCTCAGAAGATTAGCCCCCTCCAAATGAAGTAGACAGTAGCTACCAAAAGAAGAGCCTTTTCAGTTGTGGCACATCAACTAAGGAACCAGCTCTCCAAATAGGTGTGCCTGGAACCTACTCTTTATTCTTTTTAGTACCAGGTAAAAACCTTTTTTATTTGCTCAGTATTTTAATTGTTAATTTTTATTCTCAATTTTATACTGTATTTTATCTGGTATTGCTGCTGTACCTCTGGACTGATCTGAAGTGGTTGCCATGGGCCAACTGTCCCCATTTTATTTGGGGTTATTGTTTTACTGTTTGATAATTATATATTGCTTTTGTTTTTTGTATCATCATCATCATCCATTACATTTCTATATCACACATAGCCAAAGCTCTCTGGGCAGTTCACAACATTAAGTCACCCATCCAGATATGAACCAGGCCTTATCCTGCTTAGCTTCCATGTTCTTTCTAACTTTGTGAACCGCCCAGACAGCTTTTGGCTAATGGGTTGTATAGGAATGAAATGAAATCGATCAATAAAAATAAAACAACATAATATATTCTCCAATCCCCTCAAGCAGAATGCCAAATATGAAGCTATACAGCAACCTCCTCAATGCAGTGCAGCAAGGTGGTTACTTCACCAGCAGTCTTCCTATTTCCCCAGATTCTACTTATTCCTGAAGCATGGAAATCAGAATTATTTGTAACAATCTGTTATAGGCAACGAATCACAATACTTTTCAACTTCTCAATATCCACTGGTGCTAGAACTTTGGGTATATAAATTAAGCTCAACTAGAAGTGCCTGCACATGGCTTGGGTACAGCAGTGGTTTGGGAAAGGAAAGTAAGGATGTGCTGTGGCTCACTATTAGTACCTAAACAAAAAGATATTCCTGAATCTAAAGCTTGCTGAATTTTCTTGTAAAGCTACTAGACCAAAATTAATCAAAATTAGGCACTTCAAAAATTGCCCCATTTATTTTTCCTTCTTGCCACAACATTTTTATCCTCCCTTTAGGCCAAATGGTCCTACAAAATGGCTCACAGATCATTTAAAATGTGTAAAATACTTATTAAATCAGTAATCAAACTCACACAATGAATAACTAATATAAAAGAACAAGAGAATAAGCAGCAGAAAGATGCAAGAAATTCCACACAGGGCACTTTGGCCTGCTATCTAAAAATAAGGAGTGAAGAAGCAAAGTGAGCTTCCCCATCTTGGGTGAACTCCACAGTACTATGGCCACAGCCAAGATAGCCCTCCCAGGTACTGTAGGGCAGGACTTCCAAGGAAGAATGTGAAAATACAAGTAGATTCACAAGGCATGATCAAAGTTTCTATAGAGAAAACAAAGTCATGCCTCCCAAATCTTTCTGTTAGTACTACAGTTTTATCCTAGTCTTTGTATTTTTCTCTGTAGTTCTTGTAACCCATGGCTAGATCAATAACATTTTATCCACTTGTTCAATAAGTAACTTCAGCTCAATGTGCAAAAGCAGCACACATATATATATGTTGCTTTAGTGGTTGGGGTGAGGTAGTCTGATTTTTTTTAATCCTACTTACTCCTAAAGTAACATGGCGGCTGGAAGAGAGGCCAGACAAGTTGGCTATAGCCTAGCCTTAGGGTGCACCGTAAGGATTCAACGGGTGCACATAAGCAAGAGGGAGAGAGTTCAAAACAGGGACCCTCTGCGAGAGGGAGCAAGATGAAGTGTTGTTACAGACAATTTCAAATGCTACCACAGCCCCTAAGCACATAGAGTTTTAAGAAATAAAAATTCTCATAAATTCAAGTTCTCTAGAGATTTCTTACATAGCAGGAATCATGCAAGATGATCAGCAAGCTCTAGGCACAGCCTACATTCCCAGTAACAGTTGAGTTCAGAGATGCAAAGCTATTGTATGCCACTGATGGATATCATCTCCTGTCAACAAATTCAAGCTTCCTCCCTGCTCTTGCTCCAATATAGAGCTGGGGTGTTATGCAATACAGCATAACACTGTGCCCAGCGGACACAGTGGGGCTTTCCAAAATCACAAACAAAATGACAAGTCCCTGTATACTGTGTCAAGTTTGACTGCTCCTCCCGCTGCTCACCTCATGAGTCACTCACCTCATCCGGGCAGATAACTAGCTTGAAGTTGAGGAGGTCATCCTGGTCTGAAAAGTCTATTTCACATGTTTTCGGCAAATTCAATTCATTAATATCTGGGAAGAAAAGCAAAAAAACAAAAACAAAAAAGTCAGTTTGCAGAGGAAGGTTGCATTGAGAGATCAGTAGGAATTTTGACTTCCTTTTTCACACCACAAATGATTGGTATTCCCCACCACCACCTCTCTGCCCAGGGTTGCTGGCTTGCTTTGTGATTTGCTGAGAATAGTCACCACTTCATCGATAACCTTACGGTGAAAACACAGTCGTCAGCTCCTAGCAATAAGGCATTAATGAAAGATGTCTTTGGCCTGTTATACTCATAGCAAAACTCTTCTGATGTCCCTGAGCAGTCCATGGGAATTTGCTGGAAATATAGGTCTATAATGTCAAAGGGGAAAACTAGAAGCTAGCAGAACTCGAAGAGCTCTCTCACTTTGACAGAAAAGAGGAGAAACGATTTATTTTAAGGATAATGGACTTGACAAAGTGTTAAGTTGTGCCCAAGGAGAGTGGGGTCCAAACAGCCACTTGACCTTCCCCAGCCTCATGCTCTCCACATATTTTGGGCTGCAATGCCAAGAATGTCTGGGCAATGCCCAGCAGTGCTGATTGGAGCTGAAGGGGACCCATTTGAGCAAGGCCACATTAAGTTTGCCACATAGCCTTGGCCAAGCATCCTCTCTCTTGGTCTAATCAGACCCATTACTTCTTGCAAAAGGTAAGATGAAAGCATCATTTCTACTACCTTCGGTTCCCTAGAAGAAGCACAGGATAAAAAAAATAGCATTAACAAATATGCAATTGGTATACATACTAAACCCAAAGAATCATGTAATAGGAAACTAGTTAGGACATGAGCAGAGTACTTTTTTCTTGTCTTCTGAGAAAGCATCATCCATCTAGAATCTGGGGGGAAATTTCCAGGCTGGAAAGTATTCCAAACAGGGATTGAACCCCAAAATCTCTTGCAAGCAGTAACTAAGTGTTATTACCTCAGAACTCTTTAATTTGATTTTCATCTCTGTCATGAACCAAGTAGCCTTTAGCAAGCCACACATATTCTAAGCCTGTCCACCACCCATGTCTATAATAAAGACATAACAGCCAAGTTTAATCAGACCGAAGGTCTCTCTGGTCTAGCATTTTATTCAACCAGATACCTCTGGGAAGTCCACAAGTAGGACCTGAATACAATAGCACCCTTCTGCTCATGTCCCAAACATACAGAAGATTACTGCTTCTGACACTGAACATACTACATAGCTTTCAGGCCTGCTAGCCACTGAGCCTTATTCTCCAGGGGAATTTGTCTAATTCCATTTTAAAGCCATCCAAGTTGGTGTTTCTCAACACATTTTGTGGAAGTGTATGCACTCTGCAGAAATACTGAAATCACTAAAACTGACCTACCTTAAAGATACCACACAACATGGGTAAAAAGATCTGAATACTCTTACAGCACAATAGTGAAGCATCAAATACAATTATCTTACATATTTTAGAGCACAAAGCCCTGGAGCAAGTAGGCCTATCCTCTTATACTTTGCTCTGTACATACTGACAACACTAGTAAGTGTGCCACCAAAATACTATTAACTAAGTGGAGAAAAACGAGAGGTGCACCATCTGCGGGCTTTTCCCTTTGTGAATTTCTCTTCCTCTATAAAAGGAAGAGAAATTTCCCTTTCATTTCACCCCTTCCTCTCAGAACCCCCGCCCGCTCCATTCCCCAACCTTTCTGGATGCGGAGCTGCGCGGCAGAGGCTTTCTTGCTGGAGCCTTTGGTGCCTCCGGCCGATTCCTCCTCCTTCTTCTGCTGCTTGAGCGAGAAAAGCTTGATCATCCTGGCTGGTTGATGGTGTCTTGGCTTGGCTGGCTGCTTCTCGCCCTTCCGGCCCCGGCCTCGACCTCTCCCACCTAGCTACCACGGCCCGGCCCGGCCCGGCCCGGCCCTCGGGGAGGGGGCGGGAGAGGAGAGGGGGCGCCGACGCCTCCCGCGGCCTGGCCTGGCAGGGTCGGCCGAGAGGGACAGGGTGGGTGGGCGAGTGGGTAGGTGGGGCGGGCAGGCCGGGACGGGGAGGGGGAGGGAGAGGGCCTGAGGGAAACGAGAGGAAGGAGAGCAGGAAGGGGCCACGTAACCGGGGCCGTTCCACCTCAGAGCGCCAGCACCGCCGCTTTTCCTACTGCAGGCTCGGTGTGTGGGTCGGACAGCAACGGACAGCCCCCTTCGGCCCTTCCCGGAAGACCGTCGGCAACTTCCGCCTCACTGCCTCAAGATCCGCCCAGCCCGCCGCCCCTCCGGAAGTACTCGGCTCTTCACGAAAACGCTCGACCCTGTCCGGTTGCTCGAGCGCGAGGCTGCTCGGCGAGTTCCGAGTCGGCTTTCTTCTCTTCCGTCTTCCACGGGCTCAGATAGTAAGCCGGGTGCCGAGCCGAAGTCGGCAATTTCCGCCCGACCTTCGGCTCCGAGCATAGAATTCTGGGACACAAAGGGGCCCACGTGTCATAGACCCAAGCTCACACGTCAGGTTCCTAATTGAAGACATCCACGTTGCGGGCAAGGTGTGAGAAAAAGAATGGCCCAACAAGGTACTACGGAAGTTTCAGTTCCGTATGTTTCCCTTAATCTTTGTCATAGCAACCACTACAGAAATGTGGGGGTGCATTAATTTCTTGCTCACACACGCTCCCCACTGGGTTCCTGCCCCGCATATGGACATAGCCTTATGGAAAGCGGAAGTGAAGGACTGCATGTAGCACTTTATTTCTTTGATTCTTATGCGCTCACACTGTGCGCATCTGCGAGCAGAACACCATCGTCTTTGTGCTGCCGTGCAGTAGGCATTTCATCCGGTGGCAGTAGCCCCGTGTATGAGTATCCGGGAGTAAAAGCCTTTGAACTCCATCGGTTTTTGACAAAATGCATGGCATTATACTGTCAAAACCTAGTGATACAGTGCAAGGCATGCTTATCCGATACAGTGTATCGTGCTACCTTTTTCGACATTTTCCATTGCTTTTCAAAATCGAATTCCATCAACTTTATTTTTTTATGCGCAATTTTACCAAGTTGACGAGTTGATACTTTGCAAATGTTTTGGACCATAACTGCCTTCAAAACCAGCAAGTACGCTCAGGAATTAGGGCAGTCCAAGACATCTGCAGGGAACCAACTTGTCTGTGGGTCCTGGTTAAGAGTTCTAATTCGGCATCCCAGATCTTGGCGTCCTTACTCATTCGTAGTCCGTTTTAGTTTAACAGTTCGCTGCAGCAAGATGACGTTCCCTTTTCGGGAAGTAAGAAAATGCCTCTTTCCTCTCCCAATTTTTAATGAACAGCAGGTATTTAATAGAATGCTCACTCAAAACCCTTTCCTATTGCTTCATCTTGGGCTATTTCCAAATTAATTTAAACATATAGCCAAGCGTGAAAGATCTCTGCATCCCTGTCATGCATCTGCATCCCATCAACAAAACGTTGTAAAGCAGAAGTCTGGCACATTTGTTTTACAAACTTCCAGAAACTTTTAAAGCAAGCATGATCCTCCACAACCTTGGCAGTAACCTGATCCATGTAACAGGATGAGATTTTTGTGGCTGAAGAGCAGCACATGCAGGGACAAGTGCACATGCCTACAACACAGGAGCCATAGAATCTGCTCTCCAGAGAGATGTGCCTGGTGCACTTTATTCATTTCAGCGCCAGGTCAAAACCTTTTTATTCACCCAGTATGTTAATGGTTGAATGAAAGATTGTTTTATTTAATGTACTCTTATGGTCTTTTGTAAGCCATCTAGAGATCTCTCTTGGAAATAAGATGGGATAAAAATGTTTTAAATAAACAAGCATGACTTTTTTCAAAATTAAGCAGAAAGAATGTTTTTGCACTGGCAGTTTGGTTTTATCTTGGCAATTGTCCCATTAAATAAGTAAAGCTACTCCCAATCACATTCTCCTTGGGGCATATTGCTCTACAAACAATTACTTTCCCCATCCTATTCCTTAAATTTACAGCATGAACATTTATGAAGCTACTTTTTCTTAGTAAAAAGAAAAGTGCTATCCCTAACTTGATGCCTTCCAGATGTTGGATTACAACTCCCATTTGCCTTGCTGATTCAGGATAGTCACTGTCACCCAACACATCTGAAAAGCAAAGGCTAGGCTGACATTGGTAGAAAGGGAAGTGAGGAACTTCACAAGTTACTCAACTGCAGTTACTGAATGGTTTGCACTGCCTGAAAACACCCTTCTTAGGAAAGCCGACCTAAAAGTCCAGGGAATTCTGAAGGCCCTTATTTGGACTCAAGGTGTACTGAGGTGGGGGAAAGCATTGGAGCCATGTAACAGAAATGTAGGAAAAGCTCTAGGCCAGAGGCCGGCAACCTTTAACACTCAAAGAGCCATTTGGACACGTTTCCCACAGAAAACAAAATATCAGGAGCCACAAAACCCTTTTGACATCTAAAATGAAGATAACACTGCATATATCGTTTTTTACCTTTATGCTATGTATAAAAAACTATAGTGTGTTGCATTTATGAAATCAATGAACTGCTACAGAGAAAACAAATTTTTATTTCTGCATGCAACGAAAACATTTTGAACTCCGAAAAAAAAGATGCTGGGTTGAAGGTTACTTTC
>NW_025336011.1:7378007-7396091 GCF_004798865.1 Varanus komodoensis | reverse complement strand
CATCTAAAATGAAGACAACACTGCATATATCATTTTTTACCTTTATGCTATGTATAAAAACTATAGTGTGTTGCATTTATGAAATCAATGAACTGCTACAGAGAAAACAAATTTTTATTTCTGCATGCAACGAAAACATTTTGAACTCCGAAAAAAAAGATGCTGGGTTGAAGGTTACTTTCTAATAAAATACTCAATGTCTATTTGAGTCCTCATATTTATGAAATAAAAAGCTGAACTTAAATTATCCACTTGCAGCAAACCAAAAATGCCGTCTGCTTCTGTGTGCCATCATCCTTTTATCACATGTACTGGAGGGTGCAAACAGCTGTCAACCTGAATAAAAAAAGGACTATTTCACTGAACAATGTAAAATATATATTTGCAAAATAATAGCCGATTAAATTATTTATTTTACCCAGTTAATGTGATTTTTGCTCCTGAACCTCAGTGCACAGCATCTGCACATCAGGGCTGTAAGATGTCACCTTCATCTTCACACACGATTGTAAGCCGTCGTCCGTGAGACATGAGCGATGTTTGTTTTTAATATACTTCATGTTGGAGAAGACTTGCTCACATAGATATGTAGATCCAAAGATCGACAGGACTCCAAATGCATACTTTTTCATGTTCATGTAAGTGTCGGGGATGGCATTCCATGTTTCAAACACCAGTCTGTCCGGTTTGGGAAGGTTTTCAATATCATTCCATTGGTGATTCTGAGCAAGAATGGCCTTCTGACGGGCAACATCTTCAAGATTAGCTGTCAAGTGTTTGAACTTGGACACCCATATATCTTTGTCGGCTATGTCGGCCAGTTCCATCTCAAGGTCGGGTTGACTTACACCTGCAAATGCAGTCATATTCAATAGGGAGGGGTCGATAGTCAGGGGAGTGACAGGGAAGGATAATGTGTTTTTTTCCTCTCTGAAGTCACAGAATCGTTTCCCAAACGATGTTTGCATTGCAGTGATTGCAGACTGCAAATACTCTGAATTTATCATATTGTGAGCTTGTTTGAACTCTCTCAAAGAGGGGAAGTGAGACAGTGTACCTCTCTGTAAATCTCTGGCAAACACTGTCAACTTGCGCTCAAATGCCAAAACCTCCTCTAGCATGTGCAGGGCTGTGCCTCCTTTCCCCTGAAGAGTTGTGTTGAGTGCGTTCAGATGCGCTGTCATATCTACCATGAAGTGTAGCTTTTCCAACCACTCTGGCCGTTCCAGCTCAGGAAAGGTGAGCCCTTTGTTGCCCAGGTAAGTTTTCACTTCTTCCAGACACGCAGCAAGGCGCTTCAACACCTGCCCTCTGGACAGCCACTGGACTTTGTTGTGCAGCAGGAGATCAGAATACGTGCTGTCCACCTCGTCCAGCAGCGAACGGAACTGACAGTGATTTAAGCTGGTTGCCATTATTTTATTGACAATCTGAATGACGACATTCATTACTTCTGTGCATTCCGGAGGAAATGTTTGAGCGCACAAAGCCTCTTGGTGCAGGATGCAGTGAAATGTCAGCAGCTTTCTACCCAGCGACTCCTGCAGTAAAGCCACAAAGCCCTTCTGTGCTGTCATACTCGGTGCCCCATCAGTAGCCACTGACACCAGGTGGGTGGTATTTATTTCTTTGGTACTTAGATAATCCAAGACAGCCTCACAGATGTCCTCCCCCTGTGTTTGGCCTTTTAGTGGTATCAACTCGATCATTTCTTCCTGTGGCCCATCAGAGTTCACATATCGGCAGAACAACGCTATATGTTCAATATCACCTTTGTCTTTGGACTCATCACAGGCTATTGAGTACACCACAGCGGAATTGATGTCTTTAATTTGCTGTCTGGTGATGTTTTCTGCCATTTGTATGGTCCTGTCTTTGACAGTCTTTGCAGAGAGGGGCATATCTCTGATTTTCTGCACAATTTCGCTCTTGTTTTTGAAGTCCAAGAATAGATGTTCTGAAATCTTAATGAATGATTCTTTTATAAAATCTCCATCTGTGAATGGCTTCCCGTGCCTGTCTATTTCCTGAGCGGCCACAAAAGTAGCATAAGTAGTTGAATTTGCAGGCTTAATACACTTCTTGAAATGATTTTTGCTTAAATCAGCCTTCTGCATCAGTTCAGAAATGGCTTTTTTTCTCTCATCTCCATCCGGATATTTTTCAGCAAAGGCTGTGTGTTTGTTTTGAAAATGTCTTGCAACATTTGACTTTTTGTTGTTTGCCAATTTCTCGCCGCATATTAAGCATACTGGTAAACCAGTCTCGTCAGCAGTAAAAGCGAATGAATCTACCCACGTACCATTAAACATTCTGTTTTCTTCAGAAATTTTTCTTTTCTTCGTTTTATCCATGCTTGGCCTACCGAGGGAAAAAGCTCAGTAAATTGTGAAAAGCTCAGTAAATTGTGAAAAGCTCAGTAAATCGTGAAAAGCTCAGTAAATCGTGCCAGAGTGTGTAGCAGATCAGCAGCTGTGATGCGTATTTTGAGCAACAGAGCTGCCGCAGAGGGATTCAAGAGCCACATACGGCTCTGGAGCCGCGGGTTGCCGACCCCTGCTCTAGACCAATTTTGTTTTACAGTGCCATTAACACATTCTTCATTGGGATAAGAAAGCAGAAGGGCCATAGTTCCAGTACCACTAGTACTGTAGTGCTAGGAAAACCCATTTGTGTTGATTAATCACTCTTGCTCTGCCAGAAAATAAGGGCAGAGAAAATAAGACAGGTAAATCTCTTCAGCAAACAGGCACATTTCCTAATTTAATTAAGACCATAAGTATCTGAACTTGGCTATTGATCAAGACAGATCCAATTTTTAATTCAGATGGAAATATCCAACAGGATAAGCAAGCTAAAACCAAACATATTAACTCTCTTCCTCAGAATCTCAAGGAAGCCCCTCATTCTGCCAAGAACCCTATGAAGTAGGTTATATTAAAAAAAGGGACCTAGCCCAGAGGAGCTGAGAAGGGGGCATTGAAACAATCAAAACATGTAAATGCAACTTTTTTACACATTGTTCACTTTTTTTCAAACTTCTGTAACACATTATAACCCAAATGATCTCTCCTAAATCATGGAAAAAGCAGCATTGGTGTCATGCTTTTTATTTTCTAGAATGTTCTCTTCGTGCTTGTTATTTCTACCCTGGGTTAAGTCTCACAGATGCTTTAGTGAGATCTCTTCTTCAGAAAACAGAAGCCTTGCCCAAATTCATGAAAATGGAAATTCTCACATGCCCAAGGGAGATGTAACAATGAGATGCTGAGGGGCTGCATTTTGAAGAATTCCATATATACCAGTATATAAGTCAACCCTTGAACCCAAAAAATAGCAAAGCAAATGAAACATTTTCATTTTATATTCAGAATTTTTAAAAAAATCAGGACAGATAATAAAGACATTGTATTCACAAATACAGTAATGTGTATTTACAAGATTGTTTTTATTAATAATCATTAAAAAAAACTTCTTACTGGTTATATACCAGTACTAAAGTGATTAACCGTACTGCATAATTTGCTTAGTCTTCTGAATTGAGGTGGTTGTCAGTTGCATGTTCAGGTTCATTTTGTAGGTTATTGTCATACAGATTCCAGTCTGACTTCCCAAAACTATGTTCTTCATTTCTACTATCATCATCACTGTTCTGAAGGAATTCATCTTCACTTCCATCGAGTTAGATATGCCACTTTCTACATGATTTAATAACACTTTCTGCTTTAACTTTGACTCACGCTATTATTACAATATTGCACAAAACATTGAGCGGTGCAGCACACATCGATCCTCCTCTAGTGAATGATTTCTCACTAGACAGC
The DNA here is from genome assembly GCF_004798865.1 of Varanus komodoensis. Lineage (NCBI taxonomy): Eukaryota > Metazoa > Chordata > Lepidosauria > Squamata > Varanidae > Varanus > Varanus komodoensis. The sequence goes on along the minus strand of NW_025336011.1, from coordinate 7,392,267 downwards.
AGTTATTCCATTCTTTACATATATTATCTTTTAAAAGTTTATTTAAGGACACATCTAATGGCTACAAGACTGAAGTCAGTCCTTCTTGTATAACAGCCATTTTAGTTTTATTTTCTGCCAATGTTGTTTTTGTAGCATTTGTTGTGTGACTACGACTCCATTCTCACCCATCCTTTTTAATTAAAACAAACAAGATTTCCAGTTGGAAAATTTATTTTGGGTCTAGATTTTCATCTGAAGATAACTATAGATTTTGACTTCCTGCCATCAGCCATGCATGACAATGCCACTGTAAACCTACTTTTTCCATGTCCTGTACTTTTCACTAGCACTGTTTTTGAACCCGAGGTTTCCAGTCTTCTTGCTTATCATGTCAAAGTTCACTGGAGTTTCATCCATGTTTCCAATGTTTGAAATGCTGGTTTCATACTGTTGTCTTAATCATATAGTTTATGAAAATTAATAACTTTATAATCATGATCTGGTAAGTGTTTCTGGCTAATTTTTGGGTTTTGCCAAATTACAAGATTTTTTCTATTTATGCACTGGCTGCACCATCCCGGTGTTGACTGAAAATCCTTCCCCTTGTCTGGATTCAGTCTGGACCACTTTAAAGCATACAATCTGATCATGCTTCTTGTTACAACATAACCTTGTTGTCTTTGTTCAAGCACCCATTCTGCAACTTGCTGCTCCCGTTCTGGCCAACGTGTGACTCCACTTCGCATAGCATTTTATTCATGGGAATTTTCCTTAATTTGTCTTCATTCTTCCTCCAGCCTCGCACCATCTTCTCAGTAATGTCGAACCTTCTAGCTGCAGTACAATTATTAGACTCCTTCACAGTTTGAATAACCTTTAACTTTAAATAAGCATATTTTCTTCTTTTGTGGCGATCCATGCGTTAGAGTCAAAAAGAAAGCTTATCACATCAGTTTACAAAACTTTCTCTAGACACAGTTCACACAGATATGAGCCAAGGCATATAGAAGACAAATGTGAGCTCAAGTAGAATCAGAGAGGTAACATGACTATTAGCTAGAACAGTGGTTTTCAACTTTTTTACAGTTCGGAACTGGAGAATATACAAAAATTATTTCAGGGACTGCTAAGGCAGAAAAAAAGTATTATATACATATATAGTATTTTGTGTATTAGTTTTAAAATATAATACCAAATAAACATTCTCTATAATAACCAGAAACCAAACAGTAAAAATGTTAAGAATAAAATATTGAAATTAAATGTAATTGAATACAACTGTAATTTTGAGAGCAATATTTGATTCAAATAAGGCTAGTGCGAAATCTGCTGTTGCTTCTTTTCAAGAATACTTGATAATCGTGGCTGCAGTGTTGTTTCCGAGAGACGAAGCACTGCATTGACAGCCATTCTGTTTCTCTGTTTGGTCTTTATCAGTAACAGGGCTGAAAAACTCTTTTCACACAAATATGTAGTAGAAAATAAAATTAACAGTTTAATAGCTCTATAACTTAGAGATGGATATTCTTTTTCCAGTGATACCCAAAATTGTGACAATGATTGCATTTTATGTTTGGACACCAGAGTAACATCAGAAGATAACTCAATCAGTTTTTGTTTTTCATGAAGATTAAGTGCACAGGAGTTGACATCTTCCATAAAGGGGTTGTTAATCCAGAGGTTACCTTTACGGGGATCCTCATTTTCAGGGTAATATTGGTTCAAGTTTTGAACTAATGCCTTTAAGTGCTGACTTATTATATTAAATATTAATTTCCGGTTGACATCAGCTACACTCAAAAAGTCTTGCAAATGTGGAAACATTGCTATATTTTCTTCTTGAACACGACTATCCCAAAGAACCAGTTTATTTTTCAGCACATCCACCTTGTTTCTCAGTATGAAAATATTTGTGCAAGCCCCCTGAAGAGAAATATTAAGTTCGTTGAAAAGACTAAATATATCTGCCATATACGCAAGCTTAGCCATCCATTCCTCATCCAACAAAGGCTCTACTAATGCAGAGTTCCGCTCTCGCAGAAATAGCTTTACTTCTTCTCTCAGTTCAAAAAGACATGAAAGAACTCTTCCTCTGGATAGCCACTTTACTTCGGTATAGAGAAGAAGATGTTGATGTTGCGAGTCCATACTTTCATACAGTGTTGTAAACAGCCTGGAGTTCAAAGCTCGACTACGAATTTCATTTATGATCTTCACCACATCATTCATCACAGTGTTTAGTTCAGGAGAAAGTTTCTTTGCAACTAAGTGGTGACGATGAATCACACAGTGAGTGGACAACATTTCTGGATGTGCAACCTCCTTTATTTTTGCAACTACCCCTGATTGATGTCCATTCCTGCTTGCAGCACCATCTGTACACACTCCGATGCACTTTCCCCAGTCTAAACCCTGCACTTGAAAATACTCATTAAGAGCATTAAATATCTCTGAACTAGTAGTCCGTCCTGGTAGTTCAAGACAGCAAAGAAGTTCTTCCCTGAAGTTCTCCTCTTCAGTATACCTCACGAAGCAAATTAAAATAGCATGGTTGTTCACTTCTGTTGATTCGTCAAGTTGAATTGCAAAAAATTTCGATTTCTTAATTCCTTCTACAATTTGCTCTTCAATATCACTGGCCATATCAACAATTCTCCTCTGAATGGTGTTGTCTGAAAGCGGTATAGCCTCAAGTTTTTCAGCAGCTTGAGGACCCAAAATTTCTCGCGTGACATTTAAGATGCAAGGCTTTAGCAATTCTTGACCAATAGTGAAGGGCTTTTTTGTTTTCAGTATTCGAAGGGCAACTAAGTAAGACGCTTGAAGCAGCGATTTATCACTGGTCGTCATTTTCTTCATCTGAGTTTTCTGAATTTTCATTTGGTTATGCAATCTTTCAAAAAACTCAAGGGGCTTGTCAATAAGATCGCTGTGCTTCGAACGCAAATGACGAGCAAGTTTTGAAGGTTTCATTGCATCATTTGACAAAATTCCAGAACATACCACACACAAGGGACGTGGCGATTGTTCACTACCAGGGGCTACAGTGAAACCAAATTTTAAATAGTCCTTATTGTAATGCCTAACAAAGTTACTTTTTCTTTTTTTGGTTTCTGTCGCACCTACCGGAGTATCAACGCATTTCGTTTTCACTGTTCCTTTTAAACTTGAAGCAGTCGTACTTGGCTTATTTTCGGTATCATCAATACTTTTCTTTTCACTATTGTTTTCGCTTTTGAAGAAGGTTAAAATGTTTTGTTGTTTTTTTCTTTCTATTTTATAGGGTTTAAAATTACAGCACAATGACACAAGAAATAACTTGCTTTAAGAAATACCACAACAAGTATTTGCAAACAGTATGGACGTGTTGTTGACAGGTGGATAGTATGTATCCCTACCAAGTATAACTTATAAGTATTACTTGAGTGACATGCACCCTTGATAACACGCATCATACCTAAGTCAGTAGGTTAATAATTTACTCATCCCTAGAATCCCTACACACTACTTATATTCATTGTCCTAGACACCGCTGCACTGAATAAAATCATATTATGTGTCCAAAAATGTAATGTTATCTTGAACTTTAATGCCCAAAATTACACAAGTTTATAAATTGTATTACTTTTGGTATTCAAGTATTTGATATGATTGTGTTATTTTGGACTTTAAAGTTTTAGTTTCTGAATACATTTGAGGTGATTAGGTCTTTCACAGACTGGCAGGAAATTTCTGCAGGACCGCTCCCGGTCCATCAGTTGAAAAACACTGAGCTAGAATAATGTGGCACCACGAGAGTCTAGAAGCTTCCAGCAGAAAAATGCCCATATATACCAGCATGTAAGATGACCTTTGAAACCAAAAAAACTGAAGGAAAAATTGGGGGTCAACTTATATACCCAATGTATGACAAACACCAGAAAACAGTCCAAAATTTTGACCATGTCATATGTACAAATCACCTTATACACCAGCAGTGCTTTTTTTGTAAAAAAAAAAAAAAAAAGGTGCCGGAACTCACGTCTTGTTAATCTTTTATTTTAAAAAAATATTCAGTTCTTAACATCAATTTAATTTACTGTATTTAAGGCCAGGACTTTTTTTGTCATAGAACGCACCGGAACAGCGTTCCGGCACCTTTTTTTCCCAATGGATTTTACGAAGTGATTTTGAATCACCTGTCGGCGTAGCAGGTCAGCAGCAAACATCATTAACATAGTGCCTGTGGGCTGGTTTTGTGTCCGCGTGTGCCGGCTTGGGAAGCTGCTCGGCTTGGGATTGGTGTGTGTGGTCGCGCACTGAGTGCTTACTGCCGGCGGCAACAGGAGTTCCGGCAACTGTTTTTTGTGTTTTTTTTTTTACAAAAGAAGCACTGTTTAAGACAAATGTTCATAGTAAATTCCAAAGTTTTGTCCAATTCTTGTCCAACAAATCTTCTTGAGTCCTTTCCCTGCTGTTAGTATCTATGGCTGAATGTCGTCCTCTGAGTAACCACAGATCAATGTACTTTGAAGGATCGAAAAGTCTCAGAGGTGGTCCGACAAGTTTGATGAACAAAAGTGCTGAAATTGTCTTAGTCTTCAACGAGGCTCTTGTTGGGGTGGCAATGAGATTCATCTGTGAAAACCCACGTTCACATTCACTTGAAGAAATAGGAATGGTATTCAGAGTCCGTATCAAATGCGATAGTTTTTCTGGATATGTCTTTTCGAGAATGTATTCACGGAATCCACGAATCATTTCTCTTTCATTTAACTGCAGTCTGATTGACAAGTTTCTAATTTCCATTTCTCCAAATGTCAGCTGAGTATTAACATCTTCAGGCCAATGTTTTTGATCAAGTACACGAGACCAATATGCCAACTCATTGTCTTTGCTATTAAGCAATCTTTTTTCGATTGACTCTTTCAATTTTGTATAAAATGTACTTGGGTCAATGGGAGGATCCTTTCTTGAATCTTTTTTGTGAAGTAAAACTCCACGAAAGCGAAGATCACGTACAGCAGCAACAGCACATTTATAATAGGGCCCAAAGTTCTGTCTTCTTTCTTCAAAAACTTTTACCAGTATTTTTATTTTCATATTTGCCTTGTACAAGTCCATGTTGTGGTCCTGTAGGTCCAAACTTAATTCTGATAGTTCTTGGAGAGCATCACACATCAATCCTAGGTCCAATAAAAATTCTGTAGATGTGATTTTTCTTTTCAAGCCATCATAAGTGCATTTATCATTTTCATCTCTTGTAGGATCATGCATTGCTTCTTCAAAATGATACACAAGGGATTCAAAATTATTCCACACAGCCAAAACTGTACGGAAACTAGATGACATCCAACGCGTACTTAAAATTCTTCCAATTTTTAGCAGCTCAGCCCCCAGTAATTCTGCATATAAATGCAACTCTCTACTATTCTTTGCTGAAGCATGGTATATGATGTAAAGTTTATCAATAAATGATTTGAATCTATTTATTCCTGAAGTTTCTTTGACAGCATCACCTACTAATAATTCTAGTCTGTGATTAGCACAATGCCAAACTATAACAGAAGGAAAATGTTCTGACATCAATTTTTTCACTCCACTTTTACACCCTAACATCACAGCAGTGCCGTCGCATGCCAGAGAAACCAAATATTTTTTTAAATAATCTTCTGTCATCCCGTAAGAGTGAAGACATTTGAGTAAGGAATCAAATACTCCTTCTGCCGTTACTACTTTTTCAAGTTCTACCAAGTCCAAAAACAAATTTATTGGTGAATTCATTCCAACACCTTCGATACAGCATCGAACATATACTATGAGGCTAGTTTTTTTGCTTATTGTGGTTGATTCATCAATTATCAATGAAATTTTATTATTAGATTGAACAATTTCTTTAACCACAGTTTTCCTCATTTCTTCACTTACATGATTAATAATGTTAATACACGCATTTGTAGAATGAAGAATGCGACCCATTTCAACTCCATTCAGTTCTTGCAGATCAATTTCCGTTTCAAAATGATGGAATGATTGATTTTCCTTTGCTACTTTATATGCAGTTCGAAAAATTTTTGCAGTTATTGTTTTTTCGCGAGATAATGATGTTAAAAAAACATTCTCAAGAGTCATTTTTTCGCTTTCAGCAACTATTTTTAATGCTGCTTTATGTGCAGCAGATTCTCTGTGCTCAAAAATTTTTTTCCGAAGTGAGCTCAACTGTTGCTTCCTATCTTTGCCAGAATAGGTTATCTCATTGTTGGTCCATTCTTTGGAAAGTTTCATTCCCATTTTCGTTTCAACTCCAAGAGTTCCAACTTTTCTACAAGACTTACAGCCAAGTTTCATGTTGCAAACACAGAGCCATTCATTTTTCAAGCAAAAATCATTTTTTTGATCATAGGTCCAGCAGTCTGGCCAGTCATTTGTAGTTTGGCTTTGCTTCTCAAGATCAGATTCAGAAATATTAACAGGTGTCGCTATTTTCGTGTGTTCTGTCGTTGTGTCGGTTAATTTCCTGGCCGTTTTATTAGCAGGACTGGTGGATGAGAAGTAATTAGTAATTTTTTTCATTTTTAAATTTGGGGTCAAACTTCTACACTAAAAAAGATTTTCAATTCACCAACTTTTTTTGAAAGAAAGAACTTGTTTACCTTTTGCAGTTGCCACTCTATGCACACATAATGGTCACCGCCGGCAGTAAGCACTCAGCGCGCGAGCACACATACCAATCCCAAGCCGAGCAGCACCCTCACTATCTCACTATCAGCACAGACACAAAAGCAGCCCACAGGCACTTTGTTAATGATGTTTGCTGCTCATCTGCTACGCCAGACAGGCGATTCAAAATCACTTCGTAAAATCCATTGGGGAAAAAGGTGCCGGAACACTGTTCCGGTGCATTCTACGACAAAAAAAGCCCTGTACACTAGTATGTACGATATATCACTATTATCATCAAAGCGAGCAATAAAAAATTCTTTAAATATATCAGAACTAGGAAACCAGCTAGAGAGGCAGTTGGACCACTGGATGATAATGGTGCTAAAGCAGTATTGGGGAAGATTAAAAAAACTGCAGAGAAGTTGAATTAATTATTTTCATCTGTCTTCACTACAGAGAATATAAAAAAGAAACTTTGTTTTGAACTTAAATTCTCAGGAAGGGAGTCTAAGGAACTTAAGACAGTGATGACAAAAGGTAAACTCAACCTTACTGACAAACTGAAATTATTAAATCAATAGTAGTCAAGCTATCGTTCTTAAAAGAAATTCAGTCCAAATCTTTGACTTTCTCCACAAAATTTGTAGCATGTCCCTCAATCAGCCTCTGTATCAAGACTGGAGAATGGCCAATTTAGTAGCCATTTTCAAAAAGTGAACTGAGGAGATCTAAGAAATTACAGACCAGTGAGCCTAATGTCTCTTCCTGGTAAATTTGTTATAACTTAAGGATAGAATAAGCATATAAAAGAATGAGCCCTGCTAAGAGAGAATCAACATGGCTTCCATAAAGGTAAGTCCTGTCCCACTAACCTTTTAAAGTTCTTTGAGAGTGTCAAACATTTGGATAGAGGTGGTCCACAATGTGCAGCTGCTGTGAAAAAGGCAAACGCCGTGTCAGACTTAATTAGGAAAAGAACTGAAAATAAAACTGCCAATATCAAATGAATCTATGGTGCAACCACACTCAGAATACTGTGTACATTACTGGTTACATCTAAAAAGGGTGTTAGAATTGGCAAAGTGCAGAAAGGAGGACTTAAAATGCTTAAGGGTTGGAGCAATTCTTCTGTGAGGACAAATTACAACAGCAGAGATTGTTTGGCTTAGGAAAAAGGCAAGGGGAAACATGAGATGCGTGTTATGATGTGCATAGGGAGGCATATTTCTCCCGCTTCCATAATACTAGAACCCAAAAACCTCCCATGAAGCTGATTGGTGCATTTAGGACCAATAGAAAAGAAAGCATTCATTTCCAGTGCGTAAATTATAGAATTCACTTGGATAAGATTGGGGCTTGGACCAATGTGGGCTTGGACAAATCTATTGGGAAAGCTGTCATTGCATACTAGTCCTGTAAGACTATGTAAGCCAGTTGCTGGGAAATTGGGCAGAAAAGTGCTGTTGTATTCATCCTGCATGTGGGATCCTGTGGGCAGCTAGGTTGATCCCTTTGTGACAAGAATGCTGGACTAGATGGATCCTTGGACTGATCCAGCATGGTTGCTCTTAGCTTCAGCTTGGGAACTGTTCCTAGTTCTTACTTCGTTTTAAATTCCTAATGCAGCTAGTTTAAAGAATTAGTATTAATTTCAGTTAAAATTTTAATTTATATTCTTTAGGCATTTAATCCTAATGTGCATCATAGATAGAAATATGTCTATTTGTCACTGGACAAGATTTATTCATATAGATTTTATTACTTATTTAATATGTTTTCACTATTTGTATGGCATGAATACATTTTTCAAATAATTTGATTTGTATCTTTTCTTTTTTTAAAGACTCATGTTGTTGGAGTAAAAAAATTATTCTTTCAACCTTTTATTCTTTTTGGTTTCTGTTCACCTCAAGGAAGCAAAAGTGGGGGGAGGGGGGTAAACTGAAGCTAATTTTGCAAGGCAGAATATAGTGCTATGTTTCCTATTGAAAGAACTGAGACTTTCCAGGTTTCCAGCAAGGCTGGGTTTGTACCTTCTCTTTAATCATTCCTTACCCAGCCAAAGACCAAGTATTTTTTAGATTCCAAAGCAAACTTGTATAACAGGCCCCTTCACATACACACAAACTTTAATTCTGTCTTATACATATGATCTCACAAGATATTGCTTAATTTTCAAGTTATAGTTTATACAGTTATAAATTACTTTGTCAATACTAGTGTTTGTCTATTATGCCGCACAATGTTAACCCATTTACATCCAGCCTGAAAGAGACTAGAAAGGTTGTCTAATTTTTTAATTAATCCTAATAAAAGCTTTGTTATTTTGATTTTTTTTAATTATCATGGACTGACCAGGCTGCAAACATTTTCTAGATAAACCAGATTGCTTTATGACTTCACTTCTGGGCCTTTTTCTTTGCAAAACCCAGAATTTCCCAAGTTCAAATTCTCGTGCACAATCACATTCATACTAGGTCAGTTATCCCATAGTAAAGTGCTTGCCATTCTAAATCAGTGCTAGCTTACTGACACTTTCCAATTTCTACTTACTGGTGTAAGCACTTTACTAAAACTTAAATGTATGCATCCCACTCCATAAAATAGGAGTGCTTCATTATTTTACAAAAACTGGACTTAAGATTTCTCATATGTAATAAATAATTTTATGTTGTATCAGTAGGATACTTGTGGACATTTCCTTGCATATTTTGAGTCTGTAAACCTGCAGCTGTTGCTTGATGCATTGTTGTGGTTTGCCTGTCCTTCTGACCCAGGTAAGCAGTGCCACTCCCACACATGTTGCAATTTTTTTTCTGCCCACTTTCTGTTCTAGAGCAAGGACCTGGGCCAGCCACTTCTGCTCTAATACAGCCTAACTGGCTCCAGCAATTCCACAAGATCTGGAGTCTGGACATGTACAAAAATACAAGGAAATTCCATAAATATCAAGCATTTAGTTTCAAAGCTCTGCTGACATAAAATACTGATGCAGCCTGGAAGAGCCCACTGGGATTTCTAGGATCTTATGAAGTGTACCCACACACATACTGTGTCAACAGCATATATGAAGAGCAGCATCTAAATTAGATAATTAGCATGCAAAACAGAAGTATCTTGAAAGCCCAATCCAGCTCTATGTTACAACTGTGTAAGGACAAAGGTGCTCAAAGTTAAATATTCTGGGTTCCAAAATGGAATGGAACAAGGGACCAGAAGCACCTTAATATACACATCTGATGGACTATTTTTAAGGAAGGACAGTCCATATTCAAAACCTTCGATAGCACAGAAGTACCAAGAGCATACAAGTAACCTTGCCATGGCGTCACATGCCCCATTGTTTCCCTTGTCAGGAAACATATCTTAGGAAAGCTGGAGGAAGCAAATGGGGAGCCCAGCAGCAGACAATTAAACAGAGTGCATAATTCCTACAAAACAATAGTAGGTACTAGAACCCACCCTGAAACCCTTAAGGCAACCCCCAAAAGGCAACTTTTTCTTTTTTTCAAACTGACAAGACACACAAGTTGCAAACATCTTTTTATTTCTTGAACATGAAAGAAGCAGTCTAAAATATACATAAGCAAAAAAAAGCACATTTCAATGAGAACGGCTCTCGGGATAGTGAGGATCAACTACTGGATCAGAAAGCATTTGGAGATACGTACAGCCAGAAAGTACGGCTACACGGTGAGAACAACTGGATTTAAAAACCTACAGCTACCTTGACCTATGAAAAACAGGCATCTCCTCTTCAACAAACTGAACAAAAAGCAAAGAGCCTTGTTTGGACACAGGAAAACGGTCAGACAATAACCACCACCTTAGAAACAGCTGTCATGGAGGCCCAAACACAGTTGCATCTGTCAAATGTTCAGTTGGTACCAGGACCAGGAATATGTTCAGAATTCACTTTGACAAGAAGTGCTGCCATCCACAATATCATAAGACACATGAGGCACAGGAGAGACTGTGACCTTGATTCTCAATGCAGCTGGGATCTGCTGTAGACCCACCAAGAGTAGTCACATATTTAACAGGGCAGCAGTTCCTTACTGGAAGATCCAATTTGCATCTGGGTTACAACAACCTCCTCCTTGGCAGGGTAGGAGTTAAGATTTAAAAAAAGAAGGGGGGAACCATTACCTTGTTCCCCTTAGGAGGAAAAAAGGAATCCAAGAGGAGAGCAGGGTATAAGATTCTGGATTTCAATTAATTAGCATTTCAATACAAAAAACACAAAGTGTATCTGTCAGAACAAGGGCGTAAAATTTGTCAAGCAAAAAAAGAAAAAAAGAAAATGGTGCAGACCATTTATAACCATTATCTAAGCAGTCAAATTCTACAATAGCTCTCCAAAAAAAGGCAGAGAGGTGCAGAAGGAAACAGAAGAGGACCAGGAGAGTGGAGGGCAGGGACAGGCAAGGGCAGCTTCAAGATGGTGGCTCCCGCATTTCCTTTCCTCCGTGGAATGCTGGTCCATTTACTAGGAGGTGGCCTTTCTTAGACTGCCATCCCCTCATCCCCACTACTCCCATCAGGCTTAGAAATAGTGGCCTCACCCGGATCAGTGATTGGGGAGACACGGGGAGGAAGGGCGGTTTCTTTCAGTGGCTCATCCACATTGATGGGTTCTCGGAGTGCTGAAAACTTCCGGTCGCCAAAGGCAGCATTCAGCTTGGCCTCAAAGAAGCGCTGCAGAACAATGATGGACTGGACATCTTCTTTGTCCTAAGGAGGAAAAGTGATGAGTATCCAGAGAGTAAGACAAGTAGAATATTACCCAATAGCCAAGTACAGCTCAAGAAGGGAAGCAGTATTTTCCTAGTTTACATTAACAATAGGAACTGTGGTCACCTGGGTGCAGAATAAGCCCAACTGTGGTACTGTCTAAAATGTGATGTGAGACCCATGCCAGCAGATTCAGACACTTAAGATTGTCAGTCTATGGACTCTTATCTAGCCTAACACAGGCATATGGAACCTTTCCCTGCTTATCCTAGCCTGACATAGCCTCACCTCTGTCAGCTTATTAAACTGCCTGAACATCTTCCAGACATCATCAGCAAACTCATCCGGAGAGCCATAGGGTGGAGAAAGCTTCCGCTGCAGCTTGGCTCTGATCAAGGTCAGATCGATTGTGTTTTGCCCCTCCTGGAAGGGGGAAAAAGATTAGGTTATTTTTGAAACTAAATTAGCACCCATTATGTTCAGAATTTCCTTTCAGCTCATGACATTTCCTGAGCCAGTTTGGTATAGGTTAACAGCACAGGACTGAGACTAAGGTGATCTGGATTCTAGTCCTTGCTCAGCCATGTAGCCCACTGGATGATTGCAGGCCACTCACAGGCTCTCAGTCCAACCTACCTCACATGGTTGTTTTTGTAGGGGTAAGATTGAGAGCAGGAGGAGGAAATGATGTAAGCTGATTTGAGTATGTTCTAAGAAAAAAGCAGGATATAAATCTAATAAATAGAGATTAATTATTCATCTAATAAACAAATAAACTCACTGTAGCATTGGAGAGTCTGTGAAGAGGCCTACATGGCTCAGAACACAGTAACTCAAGGAGAACTCGTTCACATCTCTGTAGAAATCACAATGGAAAAAGCTAGGTTAGTGGGGAAAGATCTGTTGTTGTCCTCAAAGTTACAATCCAGAGATACAGAAGGCAGTTCTACATGAAAAATGTGGTTTACTGGAAAATCCTTTCTTTCTATCACCATTTCAGTGCTTTGTGAGATCATGCAACAGTTTCATTCAGTGACTGCAATACCAAGTGAGGGCTTCAGTGTCCCACATATCAGATACTGGAGTCGTGTCAGCATCTGAACTAGTATGCAATTTGCATTCATTCACAAACAACGTATTTGTCTATCTAAAGGAAGAAGTGATTTCCTACATAGTACTCCAACAGTATTATTCCATTTTTAGTCTACCTAACACAGAAGGTAAGAACTTCAACAGGGTTAAATCTTACTGGCTATCCAAACATTTCGATGAACTAAATGTCTTGAGCTATCAACTAGTTGATTCATGTCAACATGCTCCTCACCCATCACTGCTCCCTTGGGATTATTAGGTTTACAGTATGTTTGTACTGGCAATAAATGCAATGCACAGAATTGTTATTGTTAAACTCACTCTATGTCAGCCTTGGTTTGCTAGTGCCTGCCTGTCCACTGGCTTCTTCCTGACTGCACTGCACAACCCTCTCCATATCAGAGACTATGTAGTGATTTGGCCCAGTTCTACTTCCTTCATCTTCATGATGAACCTATTGCTTCACTGATTGTTTTCAGCTTTTCCCTTGGCCAGATTCACTCCAACTCATGCCATCGCACCACCTCTAATGTTTCTTCCACTGAAATGTTCTGACAGTATTGCTCCCTTGCCAGACAATCAACCAGAATTGGAGGTTCCATTGCATCCAGCACAGGACTACTGCAAGTCAACATTTTAGTTAAGTTCTAGTTAACGGCCTCATTCACACATAATGCTAATCCATGGTTTATATAAAATACTGTCAGTGGCAACATCCAGGGTTTGTCTGACCAATGATCGAATGAACTCTGGTTTGTTTTCTCAGTCCCTGGGTTGTTTCTTTCCTTCTCCTTTTCCCACCACCTTCCAATAGCACAGCTCCCTTCATGGCACTGCAGTAGTGGCATATAAGAAAACTGGGTTTTTTACCACTCTTGCTCACTGTCCCTGTAGCCTGCTGGAACAATCCATAACAGCTCATAATTCTAATCCCCACTACATCTCAAATTAGTGTGAATAAGAAATTAGCTATCCACCAGATTTCACATTTCTGTGTATGTTGCAACTTAATTCTAGGCAATTAAAACATACAGCAGTTGGAAGCATTTAAATACGAAATAATTTGCTGAGATCAACAGACAAATTGATTTAGAGACAACTTTTGAGATGATTTTTAAAAAGAAAATTAACAATACAGAAAAGGAACAGAATATGTCAATACAATCCAGTACATTAACCAGAAGATATGTTTGGCTATCCCAACAGCACACAACTACTAGAAAACTCCATTACATGTCCACCCCACTGTACTGATGCCAATCTAACAGAATCCCTCCTGTTCAGCATGTATGAGATACTTTCCTTCAGCCCCATTTCTCACTTGTCAGAAATCTATTGCATCCATTTCTTAAGATCTGTATATAGAAATAGTCCATGTAAAGAGTGCCATGCACACAGCTTCAGCTGTGCTAGGATTCACCAAGTCTAAGCCCTCCAATATTAACGACACCAAGTCATGCAGGACTAGGAAGCTTTCATTTTAGTCACTACTAAATTATCTAGCTTATCTACCTCCCTGCACACAAAGGATACAAGCTCACGGGGCGTATAGAATGACTGTCACGGAGTCCTAGTTCTGATCATTCCATTTAGAAATTTGCTACTGCCTCCATCTCTTTTCCCACAATATAAAACTCCCAAGTCCAGTCTCTCTCCACCAGAACGTACTCCTCACTCCTTATTCTGCCTCTTGGCCAAAAAACCCCCAGTACATTCTGGATTCTTTGACCAGACACTCCCAATACTACACCATGTCAGGATACAACCAAGGAATTTGATTTTGAAACCGGTACTAAATTCAGACTGCTTC